>NW_024412417.1:32898731-33043506 GCF_014898765.1 Herpailurus yagouaroundi | reverse complement strand
GGGGGTGGGAGGGAGGAGAGGGTGGGTGATGGGTATTGAGGAGGGCACCTTTTGGGATGAGCACTGGGTGTTGTATGGAAACCAATTTGACAATAAATTTCATATATAAATAAAAAAAAATTAAAAAAAAAAGAAAAAAAACAAAAAACAAAAAAAATAAAAATAAATAAAATTTTCAAAGAGGTGTTTCATAGCCCTATTGTTTATATTTGCTTTGATCAATATTCCTCCCCAACCTCAAACATGATAGGAAGCCTGGAAAGGAAAAAATGTTATAAAGTATTGCCCTGAAAGAGTCAGGTAGGTGTGTGCATGTGTGTATGTGCATGTATTAGTGTGGAGGTGCACTTAAAAAAGTTTATTTATTTTTGAGAGAAAGAACAAGAGAGTGCAAATGGGGGAGGGGCAGAGAGATGGGGGCAGAGGATCTGAAGCTAGCTCTGCACTGACAGCAGCCAGCCCGATGCGGAGCTGGAACTCACAAACCACGAGATCGTGACCTGAGCCCAAGTCAGACAGTCGGCTGACTGAGCCACCCAGCTGCCCCTGCAGGTGCCCTTTTTATGGTGAGTGTGGGATAGTCATAGTCTTGTTGCTCAGAGTTATGCCTGAGGACAGATAAATATGAGCTTCTTGGAGTATGAAATTGAGCAGAGGAGTTTTGCAGTCCAGTGATCATAACCCCTCCATTTTCTACCTTGCCTTCATGAGATACTGTTTCTTCCCTGTGAAGGGCACTTTCCAACATGTAGATGAAATCATTAAAAATGAAGTGGGAGCGCCTGTGTGGTTCAGTTGGTTAAGTGTCTGACTCTTGGTTTCGGCTCAGGTCATGATCTCCTGGTTTGTGAGTTCCAGCCCCGCAACTGGCTCTGCGCTGGTGGCTCGGAGCACGCTTGGGATTCCCTCCCCTGCTCGCACTCTCTATCTCAAAATGAATGGATGAACTTAAAAAAATTAAAAAATAGAAAATCTTAATGCCTTTTAAAGTTTATTTATTTTTGAGAGAGAGAGAGAGAGAGAAAACACATGTGAGCAGGGGGAGAGGCACAGAGAGAATCCCAAGCCGGCTCCACACTGTCAGCACGAAGCCTGACACAGGGCTCGAACTCACAAACCATGAGATCATGACCTGAACCGAAATCAAGAGTCAGATGCTTAACTGACTGAGCCACCCAGGAGACCCAGTTCAGGAATTTTAAAGTGGACGGTAATAGCTGGGTGTATAATGTATCATAACATGTACACAGCAAACATCCTTGTGCTCTGCCAGCCGCAGGGATGCCAGGAACTCTGAAGAGCATTTGCATGATGTAATCTATCATGGACTGTTGATTCAGCAGCAATTTTTTATGAGGAGACTGTGATTGTTAATGGAAGCATGATGTTTGTCATCTTTAAAACTGAAGGGCAGGGCTGGCTGAATCCAGGCCCTCCTGCTCTCCCTCTTCTGTAACCTTCTCCAACCTGCTGGCCCTCCCTCTTTAGCACACCCACAATTTCCTCAGAACCTTCCTCCTGCCACCCACGTGGACTTGCCTTATCCTATATTTCTCCAAAGCTTTATACACAGACCCCAAGCCCTCCCATCTCCTCCATTTATTCGCATTTAGGATATTCAAATGTGCAGAGAAAGGGGATGGGTAGGGGATCCAGTTAGTACACATTAAATGGGTATTAAATGACAGATAGTTAGGTATGTATTTCTCAAGTTAGGGTCAAAAGACATAATCCTAGAAGTTGAGAGGTTCACAGGAATTTTGTAATGATAGCTAATATTTATTGAGCACTTACCATGTTCCAGGTATTGTTTGAAATGCTTTACATGTATTAACTTAGTTTCACTAAAACCCTATAAAGCAGATGCCCTATCTCCATTTAACAGATGAGCAAATTTAGCAACACCCTTATCCCATCAAACAGATGAGTGACCATGGAAAGTCTGAGTTATTAGCCCAAGGTTATAGAGCTAGTAAATGGTGGAGTGAGGACCCAAACCCAGGAAGTCTGGCTCCAGAGCTAATGATCTCAACCTCTTTGCAATGCTGTCATCTGGGGCTTGGATGGTCCAAGATGGCTTTACACAGGCGCCTGGTAGTTAGCTGGGGCTGTTGCCTCGTCCTCCATGTGGTCCTTCCAGCAGGATACTCCAGACTTCTTCATGTGGCAGCCAAATTCCAAAGGGTAAATGTTATGTGGAAAATTACATTGATGTAACGGCAGCCTCCAAGTATACGACCACGCGGACTGTATGGTAGGTCACAGGACAGATGGGCTTATAGACCAAATTCAGACACTTGAATTACACTGTTTATGTGACAGCTTTAAAGCATGTTCCCAAATGCTTTGGCATTGCTCCCATTGAAGGGGGGGGGGGTCTATATTCCCTTCTCTTGAATCCTGGCTGGCCTTAGTAGCTTTCTGGTAGCTAGTAGGGTACGGTTGAAGTGATGCTGCACAACTTCTTAGGATACGTCAGAGAAGGTCATAGCCTGGTTTCTTTGCAGACACTCATTCTGAGGGAAGCCAGCTGCCACATAAGAAGTTGCCATGCCGGATGGAGGGGCTGTATGAAGGTACTCCGGTTCACAGTCCCAGCTGAGCAGGCAGCCAGCCAACAGCCAACATCAGTTGTCAACCACAAGAACGTGCTATCTTGGGTATCCAGCCCAAATCAGCCTTCAAGTGACAGCTGCAGTTAGTTGACATCTGATAAGAGACTCCAAAAAAGGACTGCCTAGCAAGTCCTTCCCGAATTTTTGAGTCACAAAATCATGAAGAAAATAAACTGGCTATTTAAGCCACTAAGTTTGGCATAACATGTTCCCTCAAAGAACAGCAATAGTAACCCAAACTATTTATCAACCAATTTAAATTTGTGTGTTTATTTATTTATCTTTGAGAGAGAAGGGGGTGTGGGGGTGTGGGGGGGGGGGGGGCAGAGGGTCTGAAGCAGGCCCTGTGTGTACAGCAGAGAGCCTGATGTGGGGCTCGAACTCATGAACCGTGAGATCATGACCTGAGCTGAAGGCAGACATGTAACCGACTGAGCCACCCAGGCGCCCCATTCATCAATTTAGAAGAGAGTGGGAAGCAGGGGGAAAGAGATGGGGTAGACAAACAAGCTTAGGATAGCAGGGCGGAAGGCCAGAGTATCTGAATTTTGTTTTATGCAGTGTTCCTATATACACTATGCAGTGTTCCTATGTCCTCTGCTGTGCCAGTCTTCTCTGCAGATGGTGTGGTTGTAAGGACCAGAGCGGAAAGTAAGAGAGAGGGGCCTGGAACCAACAGATATCTGTTCTGTCAGAGAGATGAAGGAGCAAGTGTGTCTGGTCATAACTGTAGCTGGTCATTGTTAGCTGACTGAGTAGCGAGGGGTCTATCTGCTTTTCTTTTCTTTAATTTTTTAATGTTTTATTTATTTTTGAGAGAGAGACAGACAGACAGAGACTGAGTAGGGGAGGGGCAGAGAAAGAGGGAGACACAGAATCCAAAGCAGGCTCCAGGCTCTGAGCCATTAGCACAGAGCCCGATGCGGGGCTCAGACTTGTGAACCACGACATCATGACCTGAGCCGAAGTCGGACGCTCAACCAACTGAGCCACCCAGGCACCCCCATCTGCTTTTCTTGTACAGACTACACAAGGCCGCAATGGGGCTATAATGGGTGTCACTAGTGAGTGGCCAATTTAGTTGTCGGTCTAGAGGTAGTATAATCTCTACCTTATTAATATTTAAAGTTCACTTGGTCTATCTCTTTCTATCTAAAGTAGCACTTTCATTTGTTCCATCCTTTTTATCTATGATCAACACGTATCTATTTATCCTATGTGTAATGTCTCAGAAGCAAATTGTGTCTACTTTTTAGTTTCTTATTTTCTACAGCAGACTTGAATAATCATAAATCATACAGCAAACACATTACAACAAGCCCCTAGAACAAGCACTTAGATCAGGTTTGTGATGTTCCACTTACTGGCTCAAGCAAGTCACATAGCTAAGCCCAGTTAATGTGGGACAGGTCTACACAAGGGAATGGACACCATAAGACATGATTCACTTGGACCACCATTGTAATAATGTACCACTAACACAGCTAGGCAATGGTTGATCCAGTTGTCAACCTTTCAGCAATCTGTTTCTGGAGCCCCCCCACACAACTGGTGTCCTCGAGGCTGTTAGGAACCAGTACTTAGTCAAGAGCTTCTCCAAACCTCACTTCCCAGGCCCCACCCCGAGCCCAATGAATCAGAATCTCTTGAGGGGTAACAGATACAGGAGAGAAGGTGGTGGTACTCCCCAAAACTTCAGACTGAAATAACTCCGCAGAGGATTCCAGCACAGAGGGTTTCAAAAACAAGACAGTCTCAATACGCAACTTCATTTCCCACAGAGTACATTTTTTTTTTAAGTTATCTCTACACCCAACGTGGGGCTAGAACTCATGACCCCAAGATCAAGGGTGGCATGTTCTTCTGAGCCAGCCAGACACCCTTCACAGAGTACATTCTTAACTGTCATAATTACATCAGAGACGCTGCCTTGAAATTTTTTTTAAAATAATTTTAATGTTTAAGTTAGCAGTGGTTCTCAAACTTTTGTGTGCAGCCATATTAACGGGGCGGGGGGGGGGCCTGTTAAAGCACAGATGACTGCCTAATCCTCGGTTTCTAATTCAAGGGGTTTAGAGCTGACTAGGGCAATTTGCATACCTTACAAGCTCTGCTGTGGGGAACCACACTTTGAGAACCACTGAGAGCAGTAGGATGATTTAGTGATAACACTGACTCACGTTGAAATATTGCACTTCCATGATTATAGCACATTTACGACATACAAGGTCTTGGGCTGGTGCCATAGCGGATACGATAAGGATAAGATTTGGATCTTGATTGCGCTTGAGCAGATTTACTCTTTAAGTGGATCTATTCTCTAAGACAGGAAGCCTAAGTATCATTAGATAGGTTCGGATAAAGGGGCAATCTCCTTTCTTTGGAGGAGATAAAGTTAAGGCTGGAGTAGGAGACCCTTCGAGCTGGGTCCTGAAAGAGAACTAGGTCCTGGACACGTGGAAAACAGTGTTGCATCACAGGATTCTTTTCGCCTGGGCAAAGAGAAAAACAAAAACAAAAACAAAACAAACCTTGACAAACACCCGGAAAAGGTCTGTGACATTCTTGCCTCCCGCTCCAGCATTAACGATCTGCAAGCTGCTGGCATCAGAACGAGGAAGCGTGTTTTCCGTGTAACGGCCTCAGTCTCAAACCCTGGCCTTGCCCTCTCCCTTCGGAGCTCCCAGAGCGGGTGCCTCAAAGACTGGACTGAGTGGCCGAGGCCTCAGTGGGCGGTGCCTTGCCAAAGGGCGCGGCTTAGGGGCTTCAATCCTCAAAAGCCTGAGCAGGACGGTGCGACGACCCCCGAGAAGTGGCGAGGCCCGTGCCTGGCGAGAGGGGCCGCACGCAGCGGCACCGTTCACAACGAGCCCCAGGTTTACGCATGGCGCTAGGACGGGCCGGTGGCAGCAGCACTACCCTGTCGAGCAAGAACTCCAGATCTGTTTCTTCCCGTTCTTTGCGTTGGACTTAAGGGTGGCGGACGCCAGCACAGAGGACGCGAGCCCTCGGTTCCTCCACCGTCACGCACCGAAAGGGGCGGGGACTCTTGTGCACCCTCCTAACTCTGGAGAGAACACAGCCCGGGAGCCCGCGGACTGCGCCTGCGCGGCCCCGCCCCACCCCCCTCGCCCCGCCCTGTTAGCCCTTATACCGCCGCTAGGGGTATCGGTGCTGCTGCGGCCTGAGAGCGCGGCGGCTTTGAGGGCGCGGGAGCCGTAACGAGCGCCGGCGAGGGCAGGCAAGAGGGTGGGAAAGCGGGCGGGAGCGGAGGGCGGCGCCGGAGGAGGGCGGCGCGTGGCTGACTCATCCCTCTGGAAGATCTAACTGACGGAGACAAACCCTCGTCAAACCCGCCCGCCCGCGCCACCCCTCCTCAGCCGGGAGGCGCCCGCCCGCACCGCCCACCCGCCCTCTCCCGGCCCGGCAGCCTCGGAGAAAGTTTTTCTTGTCGGAGGGACCCGAGCCGCCGCGGGCCTTTCGGAAGAGAAGGGGGACAGGAAAGGAGGCGACCGCCGCGCGGGCCCGGGGAGTGCATGGTGCCCGGCGCCTCGGCTGCCAGTCAGGAGGACATCGGGGCGGGGTCGGGCTGAGCCGAGCTCCTTCTTCCCCCCGCCTCGCCAGAAATCGCTCTCCCGGACTGCCGCGGGGGTCCCCGCTCCTCAGCCCGCCATGTCCCGGCTGCTGCCGCTGCTGAGGAGCCGGACCGCGAGCAGCTTGAGGCCGGGCCCGGCCGCCGCGCCCCGCCCGCCGTCCTGGTGCTGCTGCGGGCGGGGGCTGCTGGCGCTCTCGGCCCCCGGCGGCTCCCGGGGGCTGGGCACCCACCCCAAGAAGGAGCCCATGGAAGCGCTGAACACGGCGCAGGGCGCGCGCGACTTCATCTACAGCCTGCACTCCACCGAGAGGAGCTGCCTGCTCAAGGAGCTGCACCGCTTCGAGTCCATTGCCATCGCCCAAGGTAAGGGGGCGAGTGAGGGGCGAGCCCGGGGCCCGGCGTCCCCATCCCGCGGCCTGCGCCCCAGGAGCCCTCCAGCCCCTCGGCCCGCCCCCACCCCCCTCGCCCGACTGGCCTCGCGCCTGGGACGTCCGGGCCCGGGAGGGGGGGTTACTTTCCGCCTCCTGAGTGTCCCCAGGGCAGGTAGGACAGGAGCAGATCGTGCCAGGCAGCCAGGACCAACGCTTGGCTGGTTCCTCCCCAGCCTCAGAGGCCGGAGCTTCAGCCCAGATTGTCAAACGATTCTGTTTCGATTGTGCTTTGATTTATTGTGCGCCTCCCCTCCCCAGCCCTCCTGTCCCCCCTAAGCCCTAGTTGCTTTCTTGTGAACGTGCAGCTACGCAGGTGCATGCCGTGCCTGCTCGGAAAGCGCTACCAAAACCCGAGAGGCAGGAAGAAACTTTCTTGAAAGGTTATCCAACCAAGCTGTACGGGTGTCCAAAAGAAGGGATATTGCTTCCTAAGGCAGAGATGCTCTCAGCTGTGTGATTGCACACACTTCTAGTTGTTGTATTAAACAGCCAAAGGAAACATTTTCCTGGGAAATGGAAAGAATGAATCAAACCAGCAACTGCAGATACATAACTTGCAAGCCCGTATAGGTTCGGCGCTGCACAAGTTCAACGCCAGTTGTTTCCCCAGAGGTTGAAAGAATGTAGTAAGAATGTATTTTTCTGGCAATCTGTGGCTCTACAATAAAAAGCAGACTTCTGCTTTAAAGTAATGTGGAATGGTGAAAGCAAAGCTATTTTTAAGCTGACATGTTAAAAAAGGATATTTTTAAAAACGAGTGCAGAGTGCTGTAGGTCAGAATTTGAGAGCAGGTGAAAAAAAAAGCTAAAAATTCAGAAAATCAGAAGAATGAAAGGACTAAATGATTAATTCCATATTAAAATATGTTTGCAATTTGAATACAGTAGTACAGACAAAAGACATAATACAGACAAAATATATAGCTATTTTATTTCACATTACGATGTGTTTGACATTTTTTAGCAAGTTTACCTCCCCCACCCTGCCAAAGTTGGTAGGTGCGTAAACATCCCATAGATTCCGAAGTTTAAAGTACATTGATTGAAACATGGCATTTGGTTAGCCAGAGGCACTTGAAAGTGCTTCTTGGGCCAATAATACAGGAATGGAAGAAAGTCATATAAGTGTGACTTACCTATACTGCTTCTTCAGAAACTTTCTCTTACTTGTGCCTTTGAACTGCTTTTTTTTCTAGATTCAGGTAATTGCAGAACAATTTATAGTACTGGATATTCCAGACAATGTCCACCCCTAGGGCATTTACAGGAGAAATGTAACTTCATAATCAGTTCGGTTATTAAATGTGTAACCATGCCATTATATGAAATAATAATCAAATACTAGTTATTTGTAAGGTATGTTTGTATTCATTGTGTGGTTTAAGATATTCAGTTCTGAAAATGTGCTCCTGGGAGAATACAGACAGTCATATATGCTGGAACATTAATATTAGGAATGTTTTCTCCATGGGCAACACTTTTGAACATATATTGGGCCTAGGCTAAGTAACTTCTTAGAAATTCTTCTGCGTTAACATTGTTACAAGTTTCAAGGGCCTTATTAATGTAATTTTATGATAATTCTTGAAAAGCATATCCTGTGATACAACTGGGTAAATTTTACCTGATGCCTTATTGTTTTAGCACATGGCAGTAGAGATGCTACGTTCTCCTGGAAGATAATTTTAAATTTGATGTGGTTTTAAGTATTTGAGAAAGGACCTATAAACTTTAGTAAGTGGAGGTTACTTAGCATCAGTTAAACTTAATCAGTATGGAAGTTATAGGAGAAAGAAATCAGTAATTTGTCTCCTTTGTTCAAGATAAAAAGGGAAAGGTATAGGAAGTGAAAATGCTTGTCTCCTGTTCATAAGCTAAAGAACTTCAAAGTTTAAATCAACTGTTTTTGCCAGTATTGATGACTAAATCATTGCTCTTTGACTCAGAGGATACTTACTGATGCTGCTGCTTTAGATTTTAGTACAGTCTTAGTGTTCCTTATTGTGTTCAATATCAATATATACAGTTCCTATGGAGATCAGTGAAATCATTTTTCCCCAAATGAGTAACTCCCATGTTTTTCTTTTATTGTTGCTTTTTGAATCTTTTTAAATACCTGATTCATGTACTAAATGTATGTGTACTAAACATACTTTCTATTAAATAAATTATGTTAAGAGGACTGTTTCTTGTTATAGGAAGTCTTACGTGTTCTTGGAAAGTGTGCTTGTGTAATCGAAAGAAGTGTTTTGGATTTGGTGTGGAAACATTACAGGAAAAAAATCATCTATGCTTTGATATGGCAGTGGAATCTATTGTTGAAATTTGGTACATTTGCCCTCATCGTTCTTAGTGCTTATCAGTAGACATGTGATACGATCTGTGACAAGATAAAGCTTTACATGATTCTAAATAGATAAGATGAGCTGTGTGGGATGTCTTATCATAGTTAAATAGGCTATTGTGATTTTCAAATTACAAAATGATTTCCTTCTCAATTTTAAAAAAGTTGATGTTGTGTTCTCAATGTACATGCTCAACCTAATCTCTCTTCTTCTAGAGACAGTCCATATTTTCCCGATAATTCTCTGTTGGTTCATTGTTTTTATGACAGGACTGGCAAGCTGACATTAGTATAGTTGCCTTTCAATCTTAGCCAAGAGTTTTAAAGCAAATTTGTCTTTTAAATTTTTGCAATTATTATTTCTATTCATAGTTGTTTTTTGTTTTTGTTTTTGTTTTTAACTTTCAAAACATATGAGTTGGTTTTTGAAGGACAGGCGATGCTCATTTTATTAGCTATACATTATTGTGTAAAACATAGTGGCTTAAAACAAACATGTTTTTTCTCAAAGTTTCTGGGGATCAGGAATCTTGAATCAGCTTTGTGGCATGTTTCTGACGGGGTATCTCATGAAGTTATAATCAAGCTTTTATTTTTATTTTTTGTAATCAAGTTTTTAGCTGGGCCTGCATCAGCTGAAGTCTTGCCTAGGGCTGGAGGATGCATTTTCAAGAAGGCTCACTCACGTGGCTGTGGGCTGGAAGTCTCAGTTTCCTGCCCTGTGGGCCTCACTACAGGGCTAAGTGTTCTCAAGACATGGAAGCTGGCCTCCTCCAGAATGAGTGATGAGAGGCAGAGAGAGGGCGCTTAAGCTGGAAGCCACAATCTTTCATAACCCAGTCTTAGAAGAGAGAGTCCTGGTACATTGTGGGAAGTTGCCATACCTGGTGCAAATACCTGGAGGTAGAAATCACTGGGGGCCATCTTGGAGGCTGCCTTCTGCACTTACTTAAAAGTGTTATAACGAATGTTTATTGGAGAATTACACAGCAAGATAAGAACTGGCTTTGGGGAAGGCACAGTGAAAGATAATTGAAAAAAAAGGAGCTTCTTAGGGAATTATTTTTGTTAAATGTGTGCTCCAGGTACTTTTTAAAATGAGATTTCTTTTACGTAATAGTAGATAAGAAATGTATGGAGGTGAAAAGAGCAGTTTTTCTATTAATGTTAGATCTTAATCACTTGCATTTTTTTTCTATTTCTCTGTATAAGTGGTAATTGTGTATGTTTTAAATTTGCTTTTTTTTTTTTTGCCATTTATCTACATCCATATAGATACACCATATAATTCTAAACTTCAGTCTTACAGTTCTCATCTTTTGTGGATATTCATTTAAGGTAGGATGTTTCATTGTGAGAACTTCTCATATACAACAAGAGGCTTTTGGCAGAATGAAAGGCCAAAAGATTAAAATCTGATATTAAAGTGGATACCGAGAATGCTTAAAAACAAGACTTTTTTCATGGCGTTCTGATTCACTGGGGATCTTGGACTCTTAACAAGAGTATCCCCGTTTTTCTCAGCCCATGGTTATGTGAGAAAGTAGCAACTCAGCTAAGCTATTGGTTTCTGGGATGAATTGGAGATAATTGTGGCTTTTGCTCAAAGAGAATAAAAAAAGGGCAAGAAAAACATTTCATATTCCAAATTAAGATGTATGAATAAATATATTTCAGAGGCTTGGTTGAAATGGTAAAAGAAGAATAAGGGAGGTGTAGCCCAAACTAGACCCAGCAAGAGAGGAAGAACCAGGATGGGGATATGAATTGTGAATTGAGTCCAGAGGAATGAAAGATCTCTAATAAGCTGAGAGCTGCTGAGGCTGCTTTTCCTTCTCCTCCTCCTTCTCCTTCTTCTCTTTCTCTCCTTCTCCTCCTCCTTCTTCTTTGCCTTCATCTTCTCCTTCTTCTTTGCCTGAGACCTTCTATATCTTGGGCCCAGATAAGTTATGAAGCCTTGCTATAATCTGTTATTTACCACTATGGAAAGAGCCTAGTTACAGCAGTATATTCCAACAAAACTTAATTCTGAACACTTTAGAATTACTGGCATAATGGAGTAATCTTATCACTGGGGATTATTGCCAGCAGAACATAGCTAACATAATAGGATTTTTTTCTTCCATTATAAAATGTATATATGCTGTTTGACAATCTCTAATCATCACTCATATATAACTGGATGTTCAGGGTTATGTGTGACTTAGAACAACAACTGTTCTCTTATATTTCATGATTTTGCAGCTCAGGAATATAGGGAGGGCTTGGCTGGATGACTTTGTTTCATGTGGCGTCTGTGGAGGTCCCTCCATAAATTTCAGCTGGTAGATGTGCTGGTGGCAGGGTCCAAGATGGTTTTACTCACATGCCTGGTACTCTGGTGGAGGTGATGGCTGGAAGCCATCTTCCAGTGATGGCTGGAAGCTGGCTCATCGGGAATGGTTGACCAGAGTAGATGTGCATGACCTCACTAGCACAACATTCTCGGGGAGACTGTAGTACTTATAAGATTGGTCATGACTCACAAAGAAAAAGTTCCAAGAGGGTTATCTATGTAGAAGCTGTAAGACTTTGTATTAGTTTTCTGTTGCTGCTGTAACAAATCACCGCAAATTTATTGGCTTAAAACAACACAAATTTATTCCCTTAGAGTTCTAGAGGTCTGAAGTCCAAAATGAGATTTAAGGGGCCAAAATAAAAGTGTCAGCAAGGCTCAGTCCTTCTGGAGGCTCCAGGAGAGAATCTGTTCCTTGTCTCTTCCAGCTTGCAGTATTCCTTGGTTCCTGACCACATCATTCTAAATCTCTGCTTTGGTTGACACATCATCTCCTTCATTTACCTTTTTGCTTCCTCCATATAGGACCCGCAAGATTACATTTAGGGTCCTCCTGGATAATCCAGGGTAATCTCACTCTTTCAGAATCCTTAATTTAGTGACACCTGCAAAATCTCTTCTGCCATATGAAATAAGGTACTCACAGGTTAGAGGATTAGGATGTGGACATTTTGGGGAGACATTATTTAGCCTACCACAGACTTGTTATGACCTAGTCTTGGAAGTTCCAGAATGTCATTTCTGCTGCATGTTGTTGGTTAAGCGTATCGCTAAAAGTCTAGATTCAGGGAAGAGAAATCAGGAGGTATTCTATGTACGTGACCATGCCTAATTGTAGTTTATTCCTTTATATCAGTATGTTAAAAAAATTAATCATTTCTGTTGGAAATCTTTTATCTTTCTCTATTAATGCATACAATTAACATGCCAGGTATTTAAGACTTTAGAACATTCATTCTTGTACTGAGTGGTAGTACAGTGATTCATTTTATAAGATGTAGAGGACTCCTTCTGTATCAAGATTTCTCAGCCTTGGGCAGTACTAACATTTCGGGCTGGACAATTCTTTGTTGTGGGAACTGTCCTCTACCTGGGGTGTTTAGCAACATCCCTGTCCTCTACCCACTAGATGCCAATAGTGCCCACCCACCTTCCTCACCCCTAGTGTGTCAAGCAAACGTTTCTCCAGACATTGCCACATGTTTCCTGGAGGAGACTGTGGGTCGAGGAAAGGAGAGGAGTGTAGCAAAATTGCCCTGGTTGAGAGCCATTGCTTTATATGAAATGCTATATGGCTGTTTCTTCTTCAGTCCTCTGTCTTCTCTCTCCTCTTCTTTTATCCATTGGTACTTGCTATTATCAGTGTATTATCTTTGCTTCAAGCTTATTGCTTTATTATACATTTATTTTTCTTTGGATAAGGACAGAGAAGTAACTCCTCACCTCCTTATCAACTCCTCGCCTCTCTATCAAATAAAATGAGTTTTATGATAACTGTTTTCCTTGATTGTGGTACCTCTTAACTTCTAAATTCTTGACCAAATTCTAAATATTAGATGTTTAGAAAATATGGCTTCAGAAAAGTGAAACCCTGCTTCAGTTTAATTCACCAGTCATTAATTTTGTGGTGTCTGTCTTAGTAATCTCAGTAGTCACATATTGCTTAATTTTTGTGTCAATTATGACAAGCAAATTTTTATAAACAATTTTGTAGATAGGAAAATTGGAATAATAGATCTGCAATTTATAGGGCCATCTAGAAAGGTAGGTAGAACTAAATGGATGATCTCATGTGTTGGGGATGATCTGATATTGAACCATTATTAGTGAAGATTGTTTCAGTTTTTCTAAAAATAGTGATGAGTTTGCATAACCACACTCTTATCTGGTTTTCTTTGGCAGGTCATAGTGTAAAAGTAACTGGAACAAATAGGGACTAAATCCCTGAGTGTAGATTTTATTAGCATCTTGCTCAATTCAGCTGAGTTAATTAGAATGTAGATTTATAGGACTCTGTCTACCCTTGTCTTTGACTCATTGGTTTATGTCTATCTTAAGTTAATGAAAACAATCACTTAAGAACAAGTTGGTATATGTTAAAATATAATAAGTTAGTTACCCCAGATTATCTGGTAAATGAGAGACTCTTCTAGATAAAGGACTTTACAGGTGACAAGATGTCGTTCCCTTAAGCTCTACTTTGATGGCTTTGGTGGTGACATATTTGAACGTATTGCATTATTCTCTACCTTAGTAAAAGTATAATGAGCACAATTTAGCTTCTACCAGATGCTGGTGTCTTTATATACTATACTCTAATGCTTCTTTGGGGGCTACTTCTGTTTGTAGGCATGTGAGTCATCACATCAAATGCCTCCAGAGCGCTGTGCCATTGCAGTTGGCATGTTCTTTAGACTTTGTCACAGTGATGGTGAAATGTGTGGGGCTTATTGTGCCCCTCCTCCCACTCCCTGGTGCCCTCAGACTGTTCTGTTCTCATTCATCTCTTGTGGTTCTGTTAAATTCTTTTCTACTACCTAAAGGAGGTCTGCTTCTTGATACCTCTGTTATTTTTTCTAATGTCTAGTCTTTGTCATTCTTCCGTAGTGTTTTTATTTTTTCCTTTCTCTTTCATTACCCCCCCACCCCCACCCTTTTTGATACCTCTATGTTTCCCAGTAGGGTTTACTCCTGATGGACATTTCAGGGTCATTACACCACTGCTCTCTTTTGTCTTTTTAGCAAGCCAGTTGCATCTATCAAGTTGTTGTTAATCTTTTGACTCTTCAGCTCTCATATTGAAGATCTTGTGAGTATTTTTGTTAACGTCTGATTGTGGCTACTTAAAGGATTGTTGTCTTAAGAACATAAAAGGTAGTTAACTGAGACATTACTATTTTTAAAGTTTTAGGGAAATTTAAATTAGAATGGTACCCTTTGTTTACATATTCTGTCTTCTTTCTGAATTTTAGGGTAGATTATGCAGTACATTGTGTTATTAGAAACGTTTATAATTTTAAAAACAGTCTGGCATTTTGTGACTTAACTTCTGAATTTCTATTGTATAATAGTTCTTATATTTTATAGAAAACATCCTATTACTGCCACTATTGCTGTTGCTAACATTATCTTTATTACTATTACTTAGCAATTGAGTATTTGTTATGTGCCATACTGAACTAAGTGAATTTTCATGTAATTATTTTGTTTATTTCTCTTAGAGAAGGAATTTTTTTTTTCTATAGACTAAGATACCTAGACTAGGAGTAGTTTGCCCAAGATCCTACAACCTGTGTGGCAGAGTAATTTTTAACTTGGCTTTATTTGTTTCTTACTATTGCACCTTTCTCGATATTCAGACTTGGGTTTTTTAACACACATTGGGAAAAAAAAAGTAATACTTGAAATAATGAAAGTGACATGTGCTGGTAACATATCTTAGTCTATCTTCTATATATTTGCACAATATACAACATCAGTACAAAAGCAAACATGGCATTGTTACTTTGAAAATAAGGGGAGTCAAAGTAAAATCAATATGCAAAAAAAGTTTATAAATATCTTAAAAAGTTATAGGTGAGAATTTTGGCAGAGTTAGCAAACTAGTATTTGGGACTTCTGATGTGAATTTCTAAGCTTAATTTTAAAATTCCTTTAGTTCTTTTAAAAATTTTTTAATGTTTGTTTATTTTTGAGAGAGAGAGACAGACCGTTAGCAGGGGAGGGGCAGAGAGAGAGGGAGACACAGAGTCTGAAGCAGGCTCCAGGCTCTGAGCTGTCAGCACAGAGCCCGACTGCGGGTTCAAACTTGTGGACCGTGAGATCATTACCTGAGGGACCGTGAGATCATGACCTGAGCCGAAGCCGGTCACTCAAACAACTGAGCCACCCAGGCGCCCCTCCTTTAGGTTTTGTGAATGAGTTCTTGGATTTTTATTTTTAAATATGTAACATATTATTCATAGGAAAGCTTTCCAGCTTTGAAAATTTGTTTATTTAGTAAATATTTGTTACTGTACCTACTATATAATGGATGCTGTGCTAGGTGTTGGGGGTACATCAGAGAATTGATTTGGCAAAATACTCATAAAGCTTACTATTTTGAGGAAGGAAAGATATGAGCAGTAAAGTAAATAAGCAAGATAATTGTTGATAGTGTGTACCGTTAGATGAATAAACAGAATGACACTTGATTTAGATAAGATAATCTGGGAAGGCCTTTTTGTAGGTGATATTTAAGCTGAAAATAAAGGATTGAGGGAAAAGCTGTCATTCAGACAGCTGAAGGAAGAGCATTCTGAGAAGGAAAAGCAAATACCAAGACCCTGAGACAGGAAGAGGCTGCACGGTGTAGGGATTGACAAAGGGCAGACATAGGTGCAACATAAAGAACAAGGGGGAGGGGCGCCTGGGTGGCGCAGTCGGTTGAGCGTCCGACTTCAGCCGGGTCACGATCTTGCGGTCCGTGAGTTCGAGCCCCGCGTCAGGCTCTGGGCTGATGGCTCGGAGCCTGGAGCCTGTTTCCGATTCTGTGTCTCCCTCTCTCTCTGCCCCTCCCCCGTTCATGCTCTGTCTCTCTCTGTCCCAAAAATAAATAAAACGTTGAAAAAAAAATTAAAAAAAAAAAAAAAAGAACAAGGGGGAGTGTGGAATGAGAGGAGATAGGCAGGTAGGCAGAAGCAAGGTTCGTCAGGGCCTCTGTAGGTAAACCATCTGAAGGCCGTTCCTGGGTGTGAACATGAGAGTGAAGTAATGGAATTTAAAGAGCACTTGGATGCTTTTTGAGAACAAATTAGAAGGTGCAAATGCATAAGCTAGGAGACCATTAGGAAGTTGTTGTAGCAGTTTAGTCTAGAGAAGTTGGTGGCTTAGACTAGGCAGCCATGGAGATGAAGAACAGGAGATGGATTCAAGATATATATTTGAGAGTGAACTGGTAGGACTGCTGATGAGTTGGAAAGGGACAGGTAATTAAGGGAAAGGAAACAGTAAGTGATGACTTAGGTTTCTGACTATAGTAATTGAATAAAAGGTGGTGCTATTAACTGCCAGGGAGAAGACTGGGGAAAAATAGATTAGGTGTGTGTGTGTGTGTGTGTGTGTGTGTGTGTGTGTGTGTGTGTTTTCACATAAACCTGGAATTCACAGAAGTTTAGGCTACAGATGTAAGTGTG
Source organism: Herpailurus yagouaroundi (assembly GCF_014898765.1). Classification (NCBI taxonomy): domain Eukaryota; kingdom Metazoa; phylum Chordata; class Mammalia; order Carnivora; family Felidae; genus Herpailurus; species Herpailurus yagouaroundi. The sequence continues at coordinate 33,027,012 of NW_024412417.1, read as the reverse complement.
GGTGTTAACAGTTGTATATAGATTGCTACCTAGTCAGGGGAGAGAGGAAGGCACCAAAGGTGAGAGCCTAGGTCAGGGATGGGGCCACAGGCAAATCTAGCCATCCACTTCTTGTAAACTAAGTTTATTGCAGTAGAGTTACACTCATTCATTTATGTATTATCTATGGGTGCTTTTGCACTAGAATGGCAGAGTTGAGTAGTTGTGACAGAGGCCATATGGCCCCCAAAGCCTACAATATTTAGAATCTGTTCCTTTACAGAAACTATTTGCTGACCTTTGGATAGAGAAGAGGAAAAAAGTCCATAATTGAGACTGTGAAGCCCCAAAGTTTCAAAGTCAGAAGAGTAGGAGCCAGCAAAGAAGGCTGTGAGGAGGGGCGTCCAGTGAAATAGGAAAACCAAAGAGTTTTGAAGCCAAGAGAGAAACTGTTTCAAGAACGAGGAAATGACCTTCAATGATATATGTTGCTGAGAGGGCAAGTAAGATGGAATTTGTTTACAAGGAGGTCACTGGCGACTTTGGAAAGATCTCTGGTGGGGGGACATACGTGAATAGGTTGAATAGAGAATTAGTTAAAATACTTATTACTCTTAATTTTGGTACTAGTCTTTTAGAAATTAAAAAAAGTATTTAGCTTCTTTACAGAACAGAGGTTGGTCGGCAAATGTTTTGTAAAGGGCCAGATTGTAAAAATTTTAAGCTTTATTGGCCAAAAGGCAAAATTGAGGATATTGTATAGTATTTATATAAAAGAAAACAAACTTCCACGGATATTTTTTTTGCTGGAAAAGTTAAAAATATAATAAAGTAACAGTACAATTTTGTAAAAATTTCTTAAAGTTTATTTATTTTGGGAGAGAGAGTGCGCGCGCAAGCACTAGTTGGGGGAGAGGCAGAGAGAAGGAGAGGCAGAATTTCAAGCAGGCTGCACGTCATCAGGGCAGAGCCCGATGCAGGGCTCGAACCCTAAAACTGAGATCATGACCTGAGCTGAGATCAAGAGTCAGAGGCTTAACTGACTGCACCACCCAGGCGCCCCAGTACATTTTTTTTTAATACAGATCTTCTAATGAGGAAGGTGAAATTCTTTTGGGGGGATAACATTTGGTTGAATTGGGGTTCAATATTAGTGTCCCTCATTGTCAAAATTGATTGTAGATACCATGTGTTACTGCCAATCTGTAATAAGGTTTGACATGTTTTGTCTTTGAAAATGTCTTTTTCACAAAGATAGGTACCTCCAAATACTGACATGAGTCTGTAAGCCTTTGACTTTAAATGAACATATTGATTGCTTAGAAGACTTTTATAGAATTCTATTAGATTCTTCTCCTGATATTTGTCTTTTCACATTGTATATTAATCCCTTCCAGTTTGTGGTAGGCAGAAGCTTCTCAACTACACACAGTTAAAAGGGTTTTGAAATACGGATCTTGCTCTGAGGTTTGTAGAATGCTGCTGGAATCGTGTTTTGAGCTAGGAAAATGAAACCGCTACATATTTGTGTGGAAATGAAGATCTTGCCTCTTTTAACTTTTAACAGTAAGGGAAGTATATAAAGCAGCTCAACATTACTTGTGATTCAAACATCATTAGTCTTCCAGTGACTACTGTGGTATATTTCATATTTAAATGCTGTTTGGGATTGAATTCATTAAGAAATATTTCCATGGCTACACCTAATTTCTGTAGCCATTCAGTGTTTGATAGTGGTTGAGGGCTGTTCTTCCAACAATTTAAAAATGTAAAATCATTTCTAGCTCACTGACTGCATAAAAAACTGGTGGGATTTGGCCTGTAGGCCATAGTTTGCTGACCCCTACACCTATTTGTAACTTATTTATTGAAAACTTTGGACATTATAGTATGTAATATAAAGGAAAGGAATTTTTTTAATAGCATGAAGTGTGTGTGTGTGTGTGTGTGTGTGTGTGTGTGTGTGTGTGTGTGTGTCTCTGTCTGGGTGTCTGTGTGTCTGTGTGTTAGGGGCCAAGGGCAGGCCCTTCCATGATGGGCCATTTTGGCATGAAGGTTATTTTTGAGTTAAAAGCAATTAAAACCCAGCAGATTCAGGATAAAGCTCTTTACCTCCCCCACAACTTCCTAAAAAAATTAGATAGAGTACTTACTCTGGGAACAGAGCTATCCTGTGGTGGACAGGAACCTGGCAAGGCCTGTTTGTTCTAAGTCCTTTATGTCCCACTGTGTCTGAGTGGCCCAGCAAACATTTGTTTACCAGACATTTACTCTTTTTTATCTTTCTGTAAATTTCATTACTTCCCTTTAAAGTACCAGACCCTTACCCTTTGCTTCTGAGTTCAGAATGACATGTATACCTCACTTTGCCTATCTTTGGAATTTCAATGTCTGTGTGGATTCCCCATATATAATGAAATTAATTTTAATTTTCTTCTGTTAACTTGTCTCATGACAATTTGGTTCTTAGTCCAGCTAAAAGGACCTAGAAGGGGAGGGGACGCCTGGGTGGCTCAGTGGGTTAAGCGTCTGACTTGGGCTCAGGTCTTGATCTCACAGTTTGTGAGTTCGAGCCCCGCGTTGGGCTCTGTGCTGACAGCTCAGAGCCTGGAGCCTGCTTCAGCTTCTGTATCTCTTTCTCTCTCTGCCCCTCCCCCACTTGCACTCTGTCTCTCTCTCTCTCTCTTTCAAAAATAAATAAACATTAAAGAAACATTTAAAGGGCCTAGAAGGGGACAGGAAATTTTTGCTCCACTACACTGTGTTTTATGTATATCTCAGTTCCTCCTGGTAGTGTATTATCCATAATGGAAGGAACACCTTGGGCTTATAAGTCACTTATTTTTTTTTTAGGCTCGTTCCATCATAACTGTAACATGGGTTTAATTATACAATCTTTAAGATCTCTACCAGCTCTGTAGTACATTTTAAAATATATACAAGTCTCCTTTTTAAAAAAATCCTATGAAATCAGTATATTATAACTTCCTTGAATGCTAGGGCCTTATCTTCCACTTCCTTTGTAACTCTCTGTGGAACCTAATTATACAACTTTGTAATCATTAAGTTATTTTTGGTTGGGTAACTACTACAAGTTACAAAAGTCATAACATTTTGGAAAAATGCCAGTTTTCACCATTGTAGTGCTTGATATTTTATTAAATTTTTTTTATTTAACAATTTGAGCTTGAACTGTGTACTTGCCAGACACTATTGAGGCAATTGATAGGGTTCTTAAAATTACGAAGTTTATATTTTAGGGAAGAAGGAGACAGTTTAGTTTGAAATTATAATGCAGTGTGTTAAGTGCTATGAAAGGGTGTATAGTGCACTGAAGTGCATGGGAGGGATAGCAGGGGAGCTGGGAAATGAAGAGGGGACAATGTCACCTTACAGAAAGTAACAAGTTGAAATCTAGAGCTCAGTAGGAGGTAGGTGGATCAGGGGTATATGGGTTGTAGAGGTAAGCTATCATGAATAATGCCAACATGTTTGCAGTTTAGAAAGATCACTCTGCATATAGCACTGAGAATGGATAGTAGAGGAATTAGACTAGAGGCAGAAAGAGAGGAAAATATTTAGGAGAACTTTGCAGAAATCAAGGAAAGATGATAGAGATCTGGACTAGGCTAGTGGAAGTTAAGGTAGAAAGGGGTACACATATTCAAGAGAGTTTATTTAGGAGTTAAATAATAAAACTGTTAACCGAACAATAGAATATGTATTTGATGACAGCGGTGTGAAATAAAAATCAGATTTCTGATTTGGGCCATTGACAAGATAGTGATATTCTTTATAATGGAAGGGACTGTTGGGGGGAGAAGCAGGTTTTGGAATGGAGAGGTGCATTCATGTTTAGCTTCTTTGGTATTGGGTATTTGTGAGATATGAGATACATATAAAGATACCCATTAGTTAATTAGTTGTATGAACCCTGAACTCCAGAGTAAGATGCAAATTTGGGATCCTACCCATATAGTTAGCAGCAAGGTTGGGGAGATTAAGTAGAGTGAAAAGAGAGGAAAATCCAGGAGAGAACTATGAAAAACACCAAAGTTGGCTGGAAGGGAAGAGGGAGAAGAACCAGAACTAGGAGGAGACCAAGAAGGAATGTTCATAAAGACAGGAAAAGTATCAAGAATAGTGTATCCCAGAAACAAAGTGAAGAAGAGAGTATTTCAAGAGAGAAAAATCTGATGCCTTGGATAGGTCAAGTAAGAGGAAGACTTTGCGGGGGTGGTGGGGGTGGTAAGAGGATGTCTGTTGGATTTAAAAGCATTAAAGAGACTGAGGTCTTTGTTAGAAGCAGTCTTATAAAAAGCTCTGTGGGGAGAAACCAGATTTTAGTTGGCTGCAGGAGTATTAATAAGGAAGGATTCATCTCTTAACAGGAACTTTGGATATGGAGGGCAGGAGATGTTGGGTAGTAGCTTAACTTTATCTGAGACTATCTTTTATAAATCAGAAGTCTGAATTTATTTTGAATATTTGTTACTAGTATACTCATTTCTTACAGACAGCCGTGTGTAGAATTCTAGTCCAATAGGGGCATTATTCTCATGCTGTATGAATTCACATTTCCAAAAGCCACTTTCAGATGGCACCAAAAAAATTGACTCACCATATATCAAGATAAGATTAAATTAATAAGCAGTTTTTGGGGAACTGTGTTGTATATTATAACTTTAAACTTTACTAATGGAAACTTTTTTATAGATTCATTTAATTTTTAAATCATCTGCATTTTCTTAGAACCAATACCTGTAAGAGACCACCTTTTGTCATTTTAACGCATTTCAATCGTAATATATCTTAATTGAAACTATATTTTCTTATATTTCATAAAGCTTTAGCTATTTCATTTTTTCAGAAAGTCATGTTCTTGCCAGTTACAGATTCTTACAACTTATCCACAGTCTTACTTTTTCTTCAGTATCATTAAAATTTTCATAGAAATCAAAAAGATGATTGGAAATTCTATTTTTCAAATTAAAATACCTAAGAGATTGGGGGATCATTTTTTCCTGGGATGTGGAATTTCATTGCTAACATTGAGACAGTCTTGGGCAAACTGGGCAGTTGATCACCCTACCTGCCCTAAGGAAAATAATAGTATTTTATTTTTCCCCTTCTTGCAGATTAAGACTTTTGACTCATAGGACAGATTGCAAAAGGATCTAGGTAGAGTTTCATATTCCCTGCACGACTGCTTTTCCCCTCCTCCAAGTCTGCACCATAATGAACACTTTAGCTTTCTCTCATCTTTTTTGCATCTGGTAGGATTTCTGGTCAAAGAATCTGCCAGAAGGTGCAGAGTCTTCTCATTTATGCATACCCTTGTGCCTTCACACTGTCCCTCCAGCCTTCACTGTGCCGTCACCAGTTCCCTTACCGTTCTAGCTATGCTCTTGTGGTATCTAGTTGCATCTGTCGCAACTAAGCAAGTGCTAATGTCCCCTCTGTCCTTGCAGGTGTCTGCCTCTTGTTTGCTCTGTGACTTGAGTTCTCTTCCAGGTTCAAAGTAAGTCAGGAATTTGAATTTAGTGTGACTTTGTTTTCACCCGAAAGGTGGGAGCAGTACTCTTTATGGCTTTTGACATCCCATAGTGGAAACTAGAGCCCTGCTTCACAAAGCTGAATGTACATACAAAGTCATCTGGAAATCTTATTGAAATACAGGTTCTATTTCAGTCGGTTTGGAGTGGGACCTGAAATTCTGCCTTTCTAACAAGTTTGTAGTGATGGCAGTGCTACAGGTCCATTGAGGAGCAAGGTTATAGAAGGTGTTTTTGTTTATGTTTTTCAGGTTGGAAAGAGTTGAAGTCATATAGATAAACTCAGGCATGTTTGAATTATGAAAGAAACCAGGTTGAGGTGCCTGGGTGGCTCAGTTGGTTAAGCATCCAACTCTTGATTTTGGCTCAGATCATGATCTTATGATCCATGGGTTCGAGCCTGGAATTGGGCTCTGCACTGACAACTTGGAGCCTGCTTGGGATTCTCGGTCTGCCTCTCTCTCTGCCCCTTCCCAGCTTGCGCGCACGCTCGCTCTCTCTCTCTCTCTCTCAAATAAATAAACATTAAGAATTAAAAAAAAAAAGAAGGATAACAGACCAACAGATGTGAGCATGATAATGTAAGATGTGGCACATTTTGTGAGCTGGCAGAATTTTGTATTTGTGACTAAGATCTTACTGTTTAAAAAACATTCTAGCTTTTTTTTTTTTTCCTGCTTAAAGGGGCTTCTTAAAGACAAGCAAAAAATGTAAATTGTTAATACTGATTTTTATAGTTACACAATGATTACTTTTGGTTACAAATGCTGTGTGATAGATACATTCTTTTTTGCTCATCTGTTTCATTATCCATTAACATCTTTAATATTCTGTCCATTGGTTAGTTTCATTTCTTCAGTGAACCATGCCCCTAGTCTTACTCTTTTGCCTTCCTTCATTCTGTTCTTCCTTTGCTTTCCCCACTTAATTTTGAATTGCTTTTAAGATTTTGAAATAACTTCAATTTTATATCTCTCTCTCTATTTATATAACAAATCTCAGAATTTCAAGTATAGCACAATAAGCTTTTTTTTTTTTTTTTTTAATTTCCCCTGAAACATTTGAGAATAAGCTCCTGATATGATCCCTGTCATAGGTTGAGTTCTTTAGAAAGCAGTCTCTGAGACAAAGATTAGCGTACAGGAAGTTTATTGGGGAATGCTGTTGAAATCCTCACCTTCCTAAGGGAAGGGAATGGGGGGAAGGAAGCAGGTTTGGGCAGAGGTGCAAGTAAAGTGATGGGGTCTCGGTGGAAGCCTCAGCTTACCCTGTAGAGGGTTCTACAGTTGGGATGACCCAACAACATTGTTCTGAGTTGAGTGAGAGGTCTGGGCCCGTCTCTGTAAAAATGAGCTATTGGATGCGGACTGCCTTGGGCAGGGTACGGAGCCTTGAGTGAGGCAGCATTCTTTGGCTGAGGCTGTCTCCCATAGTGACTGGCCACTACGAACTGTCTCTTGGCAGAACTTCCAGCCGTTAAGGACCGACTGCATTGCAATGGCCACAACTGGAATACTTTGGTGTATATTTCTCACAAACAAGAACATTGCTTTATATAGCCACAATGTAACATGCACTGCCATCTGAGTACTCCCAGGAAGCTCACTTTCACCAGTTGTCCCAACAATGTGCCTTTACAACAAAAAGATCCAGTCCAAAGTCACATGTTGCATTTAGTTATTAAATATCTTTAATTTCCTTCCATCTGAAACAGTCCATCAGTCTTTAGCTTGGCCTTGATGACCTTGGCACTTTTGAGGTTTATAGACCAGTTATTTTGTAGCATGTACTTCAATTTGATTTTGTCTCTTTCCTCATGAATAGATTCCAGTTATGCATCTTTGACAGGAATAATATAGAAGTGGTGTTATGTTCTTTTTCATCGTGTCATTTGCCCATGATTTTAATTTGTCCTTGGTCGTGTTAACCACGCTATTGTGCAAAGCAAGGACTGCCTTTATTCTAACATGTTTCACTTCAAAATTTCATAATTTTTTATTAATACATATTTTACTTTATCACTTGAATACACTTTGATTTTACAATATTTCTAGCATGCAGATATCCCAAACCTGAGATTGCCATTGTGAAGCGAGCGAAGAAGGTATCATCAGCAGAGACCCCTGATAGTTTTGGTATAGTACAATCTTAACAGTATTGAGTGTTTGTCAGCTGTTACTGCAAATAGCAAAGCATCTATTTGACAGAACTTCTTGCTTGTTTGAAATAGAATGTTTTGGTTATAATGATAACCCCCTTTTTTATTTGCACCAGTGTTTTAGACTGTCTACAGAGTATTTATTTTTATTATCTAATCCTAGACTTTGTGGATATGATGGAATAATAATTGCATGTTTAATTAACTGAGGGATTAAATTTATGACCTTAACAAGACACAAAAGTTTTTTTTCAGATTCAGTTTCCATACAGCTTGGTAGCTAACTTATGTTGCATGTGCTAGTTGGAGGAATTATGTTGTGTGTGTGTGCATGTGTATGTGTATGTATGCGAGAGAGAGATGGAGGGAGGGAGAAATAAAAATAACTGTCTCTCTGTCCCTATTTTATTTATTTTTGATTACTATTTAATATAGATATATTGCCTAAGAAGCATAACACATGTATGAAAAGGAATAAAAAATATCTTATGGAATGATTGAAATTTTATAAGAATAAAGGTTAAATGCAACTTAGTTTTCTTAGGCTGTATATATACTGTCAAGAGCAAAAACCAAACTGTAAGAGCTTAAGAGATACGTAGAAACGTAGTACACACACACACACACACACACACACACACACACACACACACACATTAGTATTTCCTGCAAAAAGACCCCAGTATATTCTACTTGGCCATTTCTAACGTAACTTTAAAATTAAAAAGTTTTTATCTCTGTGTATATGTAGAAGTTAACTGTTTAATGGAAATGTCTTTTTAAGAATAAAGTTTTAATTTTGAATTATTCTGAAGATTGTTTACTTAGCCTTCATTTTTTAGGACAAGGTAGGGAAAAAGGAATAATAGTGATTCTGTAGATGATGGCAGATATCAGTAGGAGGTAAGATGCTGCTGAACAATAAGTACTTAATACTTGAACTTGACCTGTCCATGGTTACCTTTTGAGACTTAGTCTTTAATTGTATCTCTGCTCACTGTAGGATGCTTCTTTGTGAATATGTTTTTCAAACCCTCTATTTTTTTATCCCACTAATTATGCAATAAAGAAGAAATATGGAATGAGAATCTTAGAGCTGGCAAGGATCACAAAGACCTAAACTCGTTTTTTGTAACATGAAATAGATCTAGAGGGTTTACGACATGTTCAAGATTTGGCAACTAGTTACATATACATCACAAAGAGATTAGCGTCAAGTCCTTTGGATTTTTAAGTCAGTGTTCATTTTGCTATGATAAATTTCTTCAGGATTAGAAGGGACGATTAGTGCTAGACTATAGGGTATTAAATTGTTCTGAAACCAGCAGAAACCCTGTAATTTTCCATTCAAAAAATGTTCTTTGGTAACCATAATATGTCAGTTCATTGTCTCCTCTTTCTTTTAACTGTGATTGATTTTTGAAATATGATTTATCTGAAAGGAAATTACTTCTTAGGACCAGAAAATACCAATTTGAAAGGGATACTAATATTTTAGTTAATTGTAATTTTACTTCAATTTCAAATATTAATATATGACCAATGTATGTATTAATATACAAGTGATTCTTGGTTTTCTATGTTTTTCTATTGAGATTTTATTCATTGAAAGAGAAGTAGAACAAGAGAATGTTAATCTGGATTCTAGATCCAGCTGTGTAGCCTCAAATAAGTCACTTAACATCTCTGGGCCTAAATGGCTCCATCTTCAAAGTGGAGAATTAACTCAGTATTTCTTAGTGGGTATACTACTGGCATTTGAGCTGGATAAATCTTCATTATGAAGGACTCTCTTGTGCATTGCAGGGTGTTTAGAATCTCTAATACCAGTAGCATTTCCCAGTCACTGTCACATCCAAAAGCAACCCTGTTATTTGTGAACAAGGGTTGAGGTATACTCCATGTTGAGAATTACTGGCAGATGGTTTCTAAGGATCCTTTCAGCTTTAACATTCTGTGAAATAATTCTTTGAAGAATGATTGAAAAGGAAAAAGGTAATTCATTGACTGAAAAATCTCAGCTCCTTTCTAGTATTAAGCAATTTTATTTAAAAATTTTTTTAATGTTTATTTATTTTTGAGAGGCAGAGACACAGAGTGCCAGTGGGGGAGGGGCAGAGAGAGAGGGAGACAGAGTATCCAAAGCAGGCTCCAGGCTCTTCTGGACTATCAGCACAGAGCCTGACGTGGGGCTCAAACTCATGGCTGTTGAGATCGTGACCTGAGCCGAAGTTGGATGCTTCGCTTAGCCGACTGAGCCACCCAGGCACCCCTAAGTAATTTTGTTTTAAAATGAATGTCTTCTGGGGAATCTAGGTAACTATACCCACAGATATCTCTATTACTTATCCTGTTCCAAGATGAAATGTTATGTTTTTCTAGCTCACTTTAAGCTTTCCATCTATAATACAATGTATCTATGTATAATATACCTAGCCGTATGATCTTCTAAAGTTTCTTAAAGTTACATACTATCGTCTGTATGTAATAAGTAAAAGTAAGAAGATCTGATTATTTTGAGTTGTACTGCTGTCTTTATCTTAGCCTTTTTAAAAAAAGGAATATCATTATATATAGTAATAATTATTTCCTTTTTCTGTCTTCCTTTGGCATGAAGGAAAGGAAGGAACGTAATCTCTGTGTTAAGTAGTATATATAAGTGTATGTATACATATATTCATATATATATGTATATATAATATATACAAGTTAGACATGTAAAAGCAACAACAAATCAATGTTTGATTATCCTAAAAAAAAATCCTAGGAAATGACAGATAAGAGAGAAATAAATTATTGTACTTCTAGTATTTACTCTTTCTTAAGCCAGAGTTAAGCAGTTAACAAGCTAATACACTAATTATGTTAATAAAAGTGATAATTGGGCACTGTCTTCTTCATCATTACTGCTGGCCAACTCCTGCCCTCAGCTGTTACATGACTGGCCTGCCTCAACCCGGGAATGGGTTAATTGCAGTGAAGTGAATTAGATACCAGTGTAGGTTACAATGAAACCCCAGGTCCCATGTTATGTTCCGCAGAAGTTAATGAGGTAATAGTATTATTATGCCATCCAGGTAGAAGTTTCTTTTCTACATAATGTGCATGTTGCAATAAACTTTTAAATGCTAAATGACAAAATCACACTCAAATGCTTTTTGTCTTTGGTCTTAGCTAAGGCATGCATTTTTTTTAAAGCATGCACTTAAAAAATTATTAAAAAGTATTTTTACAATTATAGCTTTTATTATAAAAGACTTGATAATTTAAATTTACTAAGTTAAAAAGTTTAGTTCCTTGCTACTTCTAAAGAATGTTTCCATTTTTCAGTTTTGAGTGTCAGTTTTTATAAGTGTATTACTTAGCCATATGATTGCGTTTCTTTTGAAAATACTGCTTTGTGGCTTTTGAAAATAAACCTTTTTTTAAAGCTTTTTCCTGTTTGGTGCATGTTTGATCATTTTATACAATTTGTTTAAATTATTTTGTATATGGCATGGTTTGCATTTTACATCTTTAAAATCTTTAATGTGTTCTATCTCTATCGTAAATTTCACCATACCCTTTAGAACTTTTGATTTTTGTTAAAAGTCTAAACCATTATTCATAATGTTCATAAATAGAGTAACTGAGACTTGCAGGCTCTAAATTGTTGCTTAAACACAGTAGTTTCATCCCTGTTCTTTTCATAAATCTTTTATTAGACCAAAGTGTGATTTGTGTTGCCAACTCTACTTCCTGTACTTCCTTGGGGAAGATGCTGGGGTGGGGCCTGGAACAAGTAGTAGGTGCTCAAAAGATCAAAACTAGCTAATTGGACATTTAGACTATTGAGTTATTTGTAATTGAAGGAATAACGTGTGCATTAAACTATCTCAGAGTGTAGTTGCTTTAGTACTTTTCTTGTTAAGTACATTATAAATGATTTTAAATTATTCCTTTCATTTGTGATCTTATATTGATGATTATGTCCATAGTAACAGACTAAACTAAGTTACCACATTTAGAATTATCATTGCCTTGAAATCATAATAGAAAACAAGACGCTTTTTTTGTTTTTCAGATTTTTTTTTAAGTTTGGATTTATACTTTGTAAAATATGGTTAAATTTAATGAATGGAATGTTTAACTATGAAAATGACAAATTATGGTTTCTACCGAATAATGTAATAAAACTCATTTTGTACGCCAAGGGGTCTAGTTTTGTTTTCCAGTATCACCATTATAAATGTGTTTTATAATTTTATAATAGAGGCTAAAACATAGAAACAGTAATATTCTATTACAGTTCTACCAAAGCATTTTGATTTTCAATTTAAGATATACCTTTAAGTAGAGTAACTTGTTTAAAAAAGAAACAAGGCATACCTTATCCTAAAAAGTATTTTATAAATACTTATTAATATTAGACTGAAGGTTTTTTATAAAAGAGTTATTTTCAAAGGAAAATATAGTTAAAGGGAGATATCTCAGACTCACTCTACCTGATTGTTTTATTGCAATATTTTACCAATTAAAATAATTGATAATTGATTAGGGCTTAGAAATTTCTTTCAAATATTTGCTTTAATGACCACATTAAACGTGTCTACATTCTGAAAACATGAAAATATTTTTAATGGAATGTTATATTGGAAAAATCATGAAGCAAGATGGGAATAATTTGACATACTCTTTCTGAGACAAATTTTGCAAAATTTTAAGAATCCTTAACTTCCTTCCTTCTTCGACTCAGTATGACCATTTAGGAACTACCCTAAGGAACTTTCAGAGGAACATAAAAAGATTTAGATACAAGTTTATATTAATATTATTTGTAAATGTGAAAAAAAAACAATAAATATCTAGTGATAGAGGATTAAACTGTTATACATCATATGATGAAAAAATGCCACCAATATTTCTAGATAGCAATAATGAAGCAGCAGAAAGAGAATTCAAGGAATCAACCTTATTTACAATTACACCAAAATCCATAAGATACCTCTGAAAAAACCTAACCAATGAGGTAGAAGATGTGTAACTGAAAGCTATAGAACACTTCAGAAAGAAATTGTTGAGGAAGAAATTGTGAAGAAGACTCAAAGAAATGCAAAAACATTCCATGCTCATGGATTAGAAGAGCAAATATTATTAAAATGTCTATACTGCCCAAAGCAATCTACACACTCAGTGCGATCCTTATCAAAATAACACCAGCATTTTTCACAGAGCTAAAACAAACAATTCTAAAATTTGTATGGTACCAGAAAAGACCCTGAATCGCCAAAGTAATGTTGAAAAAGAAAAGCGCAGCAGGAGGCATCACAATTCCGGACTTCAAGCTGCATTATAAAGCTGTGATCATCAAGACAGTATGGTACTGGCACAAAAACAGACACATAGATCAGTAGAACAGAATAGAAAACCCAGAAATGGACTCACAACTATACAGTCAACTAATCTACCACAAAAGAATATCCAATTAAAGAAGAATATCCAGGGGCGCCTGGGTGGCGCAGTCGGTTAAGCGTCCAACTTCAGCCAGGTCACGATCTCGCGGTCCGGGAGTTCGAGCCCCACGTCGGGCTCTGGGCTGATGGCTCAGAGCCTGGAGCCTGTTTCCGATTCTGTGTCTCCCTCTCTCTCTGCCCCTCGCCCGTTCATGCTCTGTCTCTCTCTGTCCCAAAAATAAATAAATGTTGAGAAAAAAATTAAAAAAAAAAGAATATCCAATTAAAAAAGACAGTCTCTTCAAAAGATGGTGTTGGGAAAACTGGACAGTGACATGCAGAAGTATGAAACCGGACGGCTTTCTTACACCAGACACAAAAATAAATTCAAAATGGCTGAAAGACCTAACTGTGAGACAGGAAACCATCAAAATCCTGGAGGAGAACACAGGCAGCCACCTCTTTGACCTTAGCTATAGCAGTTTCTTACTAGACACATTTCTGGAGGCAAGGGAAACAAGACAAAAATAAACTATTGGACCTCATCAAGATAAAAAACTTCTGCACAGCAAAGGAAACAATCAACAAAACTAAAAGGCAGCTATTGGAATGATAGAAGATATTTGCAAATGACATATCTGATAAAGGGCTAGTATCCAAAATCTATAAAGAACTTATCAAACTCAACACCCAAAAAACAATCCAGTGAAGAAATGGGCAGAAGACATGAATAGACACTTTGCCAAAGAAGATGTCTAGGTGGCTAACAGACACATGAAAAGATGCTCAATATTACTTATCATCAGAGAAATACAAATCAAAACTATAATGAGATACTGCCTCACACCTGTGAGAATGGCTTAAAATTAACAACTCAGGAAACAACAGATGTTGGTGAGCATGTGGAGAAACGGGAACCCTCTTACACTCTTGGTGGTAATCTGAACTGGTGCAGCAACTCTGGAATATAGTATGGAGGTTCCTCAAAAAATTAAAAATAGAACTACCCTAGGACCCAGCAATTGTGCTACTAAGTATCCCAAGGATACAAAAATAACTTATCAAAGGGGCACATGCACCCCAGTGTTTATAGCAGCACTGTCAAACAGTAGCCAAAATATAGAAAGAGCCCAAATGCCCATCAACTGATGAATAGAGAAAGAAATACACACACACACACACACACACACACACACACACACACACACACACACACACACATATGTATAAACACACCACAATGGAATATTACTCAGCCAACAAAAAGAATGAAATCTTGCCATTTGCAACGAGGTGAATGAAACTAGGGTGTATTATGCTAAGTGAAGTAAGTCAGTCAGAGAAAGACAAACACTATATGATTTCACTCATATGTGGAATTTAAGAAACAAAACAGATGAACACAGGGGAAGGGAAGGCAAAATAAAATAAGATAAAAACAGAGAGGGAGACAACTCTTAACTACACAGGACAAACTGAGGGCTGCTGTTGGCAAGTCGGGTGGGGAGATGAGCTAAATGGGTGATGGACATTAAGGAGAGCACTTGGTGTTGTATGTAAGTGATGAATCACTAAATTCTACTCCTGAAACCAATACTACACTAAATGTTAACTAACTTGAATTTAAATAAAAACTTGGAAGAAAAAATTAAAATAAAATAAAATAAATAGAAATCATGGCCAAATAGAAAAAAAAATGCCACCAATCAAATCATTACCTTAAAAAAATTGAAGATAAGGGAAAATATTCACCATATAATGCATTGTAAAAATGGCAGAATATGTTTTATGTATACATCTCTATAGAAAAAAGATCAAAGGGTAATACATCAAAATGTTCATTTCTGAGAAGTTATAGGTACTTAATTTTTTTTTCTGAATCCAATTAACTTCCTGCAGTAAACATGTATGATCTTCATACTTGAAAAGTGTAACTTTTTCCTTTGGACAAGGCAAAGGATATTAGTATTTTAAATGTTATTTTCTAATTTTGCTTAAAAATTCCTAAGTCAATAAAAAATAAACTCAATATCCACATCTCTTTAATATATGTAAATACAAATAAATAAATATTTGTGTAAGTTATGTATGCATATACATAATGCATGCATGTGTGTATATAAATATGGCTTGTTTAATGTAAGATGTTTACAGTAAATTCCTATTTAAGCAATATATTTTGCTTGAAAAGAACAATCAGAGGCACAAGGCATTGTATGGCCAGGTTGCAGACAGTTGTTCTGTTTCCAGAGGCTCTGTTTAAAACTTGCATATAGGGGCACCTGCGTGGCTTAGTCGGTTGGGCATTTGACTTCAGCTCAAGTCATGATCTCAAGGTTTATGAGTTCAAGCCCCACGTCGGGCTTGCTGCTGTTGGTGCACAGCCCACTTCAGATCCTCTGTCCCCCTCTCTCTGCCCCTCCCCCGCTTGTGCACTCTCAAAAATAAAACATTAAAAAAAAATTTTTTTTTATTAAATTTTTTTTTCAACGTTTATTTATTTTGGGGGGACAGAGAGAAACAGAGCATGAACGGAGGAGGGGCAGAGAGAGAGGGAGACACAGAATCGGAAACAGGCTCCAGGCTCTGAGCCATCAGCCCAGAGCCCGACGCGGGGCTCGAACTCCCGGACCGCGAGATCGTGACCTGGCTGAAGTCGGACGCTTAACCGACTGCGCCACCCAGGCGCCCCCCAAAAATTTGTTTTTAACTCGCATGTTGTATGTACCTGAAAAGTGTAATTTAAACAAATTTTCTACTTTATTCTAAGCACTAATATAAAGAGTAAATTTTAGTACACTTATAACACTGATAAAAATATTTGAATACAAAAGTTACATTTTAGTTATGAAGTAGTATAAAATATTTTAGTAAAACCTACTAGGAATTTTCTAGGATTAAAGGAAATATGAGCTTTAAAGTGGTAATAGTTGTTCTTCTATGGTTAGAGGTCCTGTTGTCATTGCAATAATATAGGTTTGGTTGTAGGATTACTGTCCCAAATACATGTCCTAGCATCAGGAGAAGCTTACTAATAAACTATTATTGGTTACCTTCCAGTACAGGAAAAAAAAAAAAAAGATTAACTGGAAATTAATTTATTAGAACCTACAATTAGCCAACTTATCTCCTACTAAATGCCATTTTAAGGTTTTAAAAAAGGGTAATGATAAACAATTGGTCAGGAATTTACTTTAAAATTTATTTTATTTTATTTTTTATGTTTATTTTGAAAGAGAGAGTGCATGTGCACACACATGTGCACACGTGAGCAGGGTAGAGGCAGAGAGCGAGGAAGAGTCCCAAGCAGGCTCTGTGCTATAAGCACAGAGCTCGGCCATGGGGCTCGATCCCACAAGCCATGAGATCATGACTTGAGCTGAAGTCAAGAGTGGGACATTCAACTGACTGAACCACCCAGGTGCCCCACTCAGGAATTTATTTTAAAATAAGCTTTTAGGGGCACATGGGTGGCTCAGTCAGTTAAGTCTCTGATGTTGGCTCAGGTCATGATCTCAGGGTTCGTGAGTTCAAGACCTGCATCGGGCTCTGTGCTAACAGTGCAGAGCCTGCTTGGGATTCTCTTTCTCTCTGCCCCTCCTGTGCACTCTTTCTCTCTCAAAATAAATAAATACACTTAAAAAAATAAAATAAGCTTTTAGGATGTGACCTAGGATACAGAAACATTTAGACCTGTGTCCTACAGCAAAACCTGAGAACCTCTGGCACAGTTGAGATGCTTTTTATTCATCTGTTTTTCCCATAGTGCTCAGCATTGTGCTGTGTATCAGTTCTCTGTGTGCACAATGGAGTCTGATCCAAAGATACCAAGTTTAGACTGCTGGATGACTGATCAACAAAGCATCACAGTAGAGAGACTGAAAAAAATCCATGTTCCAGCAATTCATTTGCCCAGATCTAGGGAGTCTCTTTCTTGTGTCGCCTTTTCTGAGGCTCCCTTTAAAATAATCTCTCTCCCTCCCTCCCTCTCCGTTTAAAAAAAAAATCTCTGCATTTGTTGCTCATCTGTTTTTCTTACCATGTTCTGTTTCTCATTCCTCCCTCTGCTGCTCTCTTCCTAATCTAACATTCCTCTTTCTTTAAGTAAATACAGTACCAAACTTATTTATATTTATATTTATGTAGGAAAATATAAAACACAGCTGGATTAAATACATTATTATTCCTGAAATAGGAGAAAAAAATTCTTAATTTGTGTTTTCTTTTGTCTCTCTTCTCATTTCTTTTTTATATGATAGTGCCCTCACTTTTATACTTCCTAAAGAGCTATTAATTGAGCATTAAAATGATTGTGATGCACTATAGTATTCTAATACATCAAAGAAATAATTCCTTTTTAAAAAGTGTTAATATTACATAGGCAATAACAGCATTTTTATAAGCTACGACAGGTCTCTGGTTGCTTCAGTTAATTAGAAAACTAACTGAATACTTCATGCTTTATACAATCTAAAAAGTTAGAGTTTCATTGCATTTAGAAAAAAAGTAAAATTGCTTTACATTTTAAATCATTTTCTCTAGTCTTGCTGGGTTGCTGAAGCAAAACAAAATGTTGAAAGTGTTAAAAAAAATCCTATATTTAAACATACCAAGTGTTTTTCTTATATTCTCAAGATTTGTAATTAGTATCTCAGATATTTTTATATTAGGAAAAGATTTGTCTATGTTTTATAATACTTTAATATATTTAAATTCTCAAGGACATGTTGGAGGAAGAGAGAGTTCCATTTCAAATAATTTTCATTTGATTTGATACAGTAAAAACTAGCTGTTTGCAACAACTGTCTTTTCTTATTTACCCTTCCTCAGGCAGACTTTTAAATGCACCATCCAAAGGAAAAAAATCCTATATATAAATATTACGTCATAAATGCTTGCAGATAATTTTCCTAACCTATGTATTTCTTTTTTTTTATTTTAATTTTATTTTTAGTTTATCTTTTGAGAGAGAGAGAGAGAAGGGGAGGGGCAGAGAGAGAGGGATAGAGAGAATCGCAAGCAGGCTCCATGCTGTCAGTGCAGAGCCTGATGCAGGGCTCAAACCCACAAACCATGAAATCATGACCTGAGCCGAAATCAAGAGTCAGATGCATAACTGACTGAGCCACCCAGGCACCCCCTAACCTATGTATTTCTAAACATGGAACTCTAGTAAGAACAACTTCTTCCAATAATGAGAAATATCTTAAAAAAGGGAAAAATGTAAGGGAATATGGACGCTATTTTTTTGCCACTATTATGAATAAACACACTTAAAGAAAGCAGAAGAGTCATCATTCAATTAAGGATTTTGGTGTCTGTGTTCATGAGGAATATTGGTGTGCAGATTTTTCTTTTTTGCGATTTCTTGGTTAGGTTTTATTTTTAGGATTATTCTGACCTCATAAATTGGGAAGTATTTTCATATCTTCTGTTTTTTGAAATAATTTGTGAGTTTATATAAGATTGTGTGTGTGTGTGTGTGTGTGTGTGTGTGTGTGTGTGTGTGTGTGTTTAAGCATTTGACAAAATTCACCAATGAAACCATCTGAGCCTGGAGGATTTTTGTGTGTATATGTTATGGAAAAGTGTTTGGTGACAAATTCAATCTTATTAATAGATAGAACTATTCAGATTTTTTGTTTCATTTTATGTCAGTTTTGGTAAATTGTATTTTTCAAACAATTTGTCCATTTTATCAAAGTTGTTGAATTTGTTGGCATAAAGTTACTGGTAATACTCTAATTTCTTTAGGATCTGTAGTGATGTCCGTTCTTTCATTTCTGATATTAGTATTTTGTGTTTTCTCTTTCTTGATCAGTGTACTTAGGGGCTTATTAATTTTGTTGATCATTTCAAAGAACCAACTTTTGTCTTTGTCTATTTCCTTTATTTTCTATTTATTGATTTCGGCTCTTTTCTTTTGTTATTTCCTTTTTGTTTACTTTTGATTAAACTTGCTCTTGGTCTTTTTTTCATAGCTTCTTAAGATAAAACTGTAAGCCATTTATCTTAGACCTTTCTTCTTATTAATGTAAGTATTTCAAACTATAAGCTTTCCTTTAAGCATTCATATAGCTGCATCCCATAAATTTTGATATGTTGTATTTTCATTGATATTCAGTCTAATTTCCCTTTTGATTTCTTCTTTGGCCCATGTATTTAATTATGTTAAAAAGTTTATTTATTTTGAGAGAGAGAGAGAGAGAGTGAGTGAGCAGGGGAAGGGCAGAGGGAGACAGAGGATCTGAAGCAGGCTCTGTGTTGACAGCAGAGAGCCCAGTGTGGGGCTTGAACTCACAAACGTGAGATCATGACCTGAGCTAAAGGCAGAGGCTTAACTGACTGAGCCACTCAGGCACCCAGGCCCATGTATTTAGAAAATGTTATTTAATTTCCAAAACTCTTTTTCTGGATACCTTATTGTTGATTCCATTTTGGTCAGAGAATGTATTCTTTATGATTTTAATCATAAATTTATTAATATCTGTTTTGTGGATCAGCTTATGGTCTCTCTTGGTGAATGAACCATCTCCACTTTAGAAGAATATATGTATTCTATAGTTGTTGGGTGTTGTTTAAATATTAATTGGATCAGGATGATTGGTAGTGTTGTTCAAATAATTTGTATCTTACTGATATTTTTGCCTAGTTTTCTGTCAGTTGCTGAGAAAGAGGTTTCTATCTCTCTAAGTATGATTGTGGAATTGTTTATTTTGCCCTTTAATTCTGTCAGATTTTGCATCATGCATTTTGAAGCTATGTTATTAGGCATAATCAAATTATTATTTTGCCTTTTGATGAATTAACTCTTTTATCATTTTGAAATGTCCCTGGTTCTGGTCATATTCTTTAGGTCTACTTCATGTGACATTAAAATAGCCACGCCAGCCTTTATAAGCTTAGTGTTTGTATAGTAAGTATATCTTTTACCATCCATTTACTTTCAACCTATTAAAGTGTAATTCTTGTGGATATCTTATAGTTGGGTCTTGCTTTTTTATCCATTTTGACAAACTCTGCCTTTTCATTGACGCGTTTAGTTTAGTCCATTAACATTGAATGTAAATTACTGACATGGTAGGATATAGATTTGCTATTTTACTATTTGCTTTTTGTCCCTCTGTTCTCATTTCCTGCATTTTTTTTACTTAATTCTTAAAAATTCCTTTCAAATTATTTACTAGCTTTTTAATCGTATTCTCATTACATTTTGTCTGTATGTGTGATTGCTCTAGGCATTACAAATATGCATTCTTGGGGCACTGGGTGGCTCAGCTGGTTAAATGTCCAACTTTGGTTCAGATCATGATCTCATGGTTCGTGGGTTCAAGCCCCGTGTTGGGCTCTATGCTGACAGCTTGGAATTGACCCTGCTTCAATTCTCTGTCTCCCTGTCTCTCTGCCCCCCCTCACTTTCTCTCAAAAATAAATAAATATTTTTTTAAAAAACAAATATTCATTCTTAGTTTTTCATAGACTACTTAGAACTAATATTGTACTACTTAATAGATATTGTAGAAATATCGCAACCAAATTACCCAGTTGGTCCATTTGTAACCTCTTTCATCCTTTATGCTTTGATGTCATATGTATTACATCTACATATGTTATAAACTCCATAAGGCAGAGTTACAGTTTTTTCTATAGGTAGTCAGGTCTACCTAAATTAAAATACCAGGGAACAAGTAGTTTTTTATATAACCATTTCTGATACTCTTCATCCTTTCCTAAAGATCCTACTGCCCAACTGGCGTTTCCCTTCAGTCTGAAGAACTTGCTCTCACATTTCCTATATTGCAGGTTGGCTGGCCACATATTCTCATAGTTTTAGTTTTTCTGAAATACATTTGCCTTCATTCTTGAAGGATAATCTTTCTGGATACAGAATAATGGCCAATAGCTTTTTTTTCCCCCTTCTTGAATCATGTAAATCATTGTTTTCCTTTAGTGAACGTGTCATTTTTTTGTGACTATATAAGATTCTTTTTTATCATTGATTTTCTTCATGTTTATTCTACTAGGGGTTCACTGAACTTTCATGACTCTTGAAATTTTTGTCTTCCACCAAATTTGGGAAATTATTAGACATTATTTGTTCAAACATTTTTTTTTTGTTTTTTTTCTTCTTGTTTTCTGGAACTCCAGTTATACATGTTTTGACTTTTTGATATTTAGCCACAAGTCTCTGAGACTGATTTGTTATTTCTCAATCCTTTTATTTTCTGTTCTTCAGATGAATAATTTTTATTGGTCTATCATGTTCGCTCTTCATTCTGCTTTTTAAGCCTATCCAATTAATTTTAAGATTTCAGATAATTTTCATATGAGTTTGGTTCTTTTTATAGTTTCTATTTGACTATGTTTTCATTTATGTTTTTGAATATAATTTTAATTGCTACTTTATTAGACCTTGTCTGCTACTTCTAACATTTGAGTCACTTCAGAATTTATCTTCGTCTATTGTTTTTTTCTCCTGAAGATGGGTCATTTTGTCCTGTTTCTTTGTTTGTGAAGCATTTTAGATTATATCTTAGTCACTGCTGCAGTTATCATGTTGTAGAGACTCTGGATTGTGCTTTATTCTTCTAAAAGAGACTGATTTTTCTTTACTTGTTTTAGCAGGCAGTTGATGGTTAGGCCCATACTACAAACTGTATCTTGGTGTACAGCTCAAGTCTTCAGTTATTTTACCCTTAGCTGAGATTTGTTTTGGTTTTTACCACACATGTGTGGTTCACAGGTCAGCCATGTATTTGAACTGACTGTATATACAGAATTTAGGGCTCCTCCTCCTTTCTGTCTCTATCATTTCCAGGATTCCCCTTTCACTTTCTAGTGGCTTTGGCTACCTTGCACCCTGGCCACTGCTTCTGCAGGCCAGAAAGACTGAAGATACTTTGTTGGAGTTTTAGTTGCCCCAATATTGTGGGTGAGGTCTGCCCTTAGGCCAAAAGCTACAATAAGCAGCTAATTCACTTAGTTCCATTCCTTTTTCTAAGTGTTGATTCCTTTCCAGAATCAACCTGTTTTTGGACATTTTCTAGTGCTTTTAGGTAGTTATATATTTATTACATATTTGTTTATAGTTTATAGATATTCTGTGCAGGAAAATTGGTCTCACAGGAGATTAGGAAGCCAGTAGTGGAAGTAGAACCAGAATTTTTTAAGTTAAAATCATTGGAAAATATGATATGGTAAAATACAGTCTAGTGTTAATGATTATCTTATTATTTCAAGATATTTAGAAAAAGAAAAAAGTAATGGTGTATATTACACACACACACATACATTCACACACACACATACACACCCAAGCTGAAAGAACTAGGTTTTTCTAACTCCAAAGTCTTCTTAATGAAAGATTAGATTAGAATATATTTCCAATGTAAGTGTCGATAGTTTACTATATGTCAAAAGAAAATTCTCAAGTTTATTTATTTATTTTGAGAGAGAGAGAATGAGAGAGAGTGCGAGCAGGGGGTGGGACAGAGAGAGAGGGAGAGAGAGAATCCTAAACAGGCTCTGTGCTGCTCTCAGCACAGAGCCCACAGTGGGGCTCAATCTCACAAACCAGCTCAATCTCACAAACCGTGAGATCACGACCTGAGCCAAAACCAAGGGTCAATTGCTTAACTGACCGAGCCACTCAGGTGCCCTCAAAAAGAAAATTCTTGGGGTGCCTGGGTGGCTTAAGTCAGTTGAGCGTCCGGCTTCAGCTCAGGTCATGATCTCACAGTTTGTGAGTTCGAGCCCCGCGTCGGGCTCTGTGCTGACAGCTCAGAGCCTGGAGCCTGCTTCTGCTTCTGTGTCTCCCTCTCTCTGCCCCTAAACTCACTCGCATTCTGTCTCTGTCTCTCCCAAAAATAAAAAAACATTAAAAAAAATTTTTTTAATAAAAAAAAAGATAATTCTTAAGGTTAAGATACATATGTAGGGAAATAAAAAGCTTCTGGGGTTTATTGTGACTGTTTTGAAGGAGATTATGTTAGCAGCGACTACAGTTTTTTGGTGTGTTTTTTTTTTAAGTTTGTTTCAAGAGACAGAGGGTGGGAGAGGGGTAGAGAGAGAAGGAGAGGGAGAGAATCCCAAGCAGGCTTCGCACTGTCAGCACAGAACCCAATGTGGGGCTGGATCCCAGGAACCGTGAGATCATGACCAGAGTGGAGATGAGGAGGTGGGTGCTTAACCGACTGAGCCACCCAGGCGCCCCACAGCCAGTACAGTTTAAACCTGTATAAGATTGCGTGGGCTTACTTCCAAGGTTGAGTTCTGTTGTGCATTGAACCTCTAATGTTTTTCACTTCTGATATATATATAGTTTTGATTTAGTTAACATAATAAGGTAATAAACAGCGTCAAAGTCCTCAAAATGATCAACTTATGGCTTAAAACACTTTTGACAGATACTTTCCAATAAAATTTCCACTTTCTAGGAAATGTTCCTTTCATGTTTCCTCTTGCTGCTTATTAGGTTCTTTGTGAAGCAGGAGGCAAAGTCTCTGCTTTGATTTTACTTGAATCTCTGTGCCAGTGGTTTTCCTTCCTGCTCTGTCTCCTTTACTTTATATTTCTTTCTCTTTCTCAGTCTTTAAAAAAGTTATTTTTTCATTAGTTTTAGTTTTTTAATCCGTACGTGTAATAGGAAAGAGAGATGAGGAATATTGATTATATTATTCGATTGTTTGCTCTTTGCTGCACATTATACATTTGCCTACCTCTTACCCTTTCTTCTTAGGAGTTGTAAAATATTTTAAATATTTTGCTCAACATGAAGATGTAGGGAATTTGAAGAAGTAAAAGCAAGGACTCTGTATACTCTCATTCTATTGGGAAAGTCCTGCTTGTTGAATTTTTAGGTATTTCAAGATGTTCCAGTCAACTGACAAGGACTTCTCCTCACAGTGTCAGAACTGTAGTGATGATGAGAGTAATGCATCTAGCAAATAGTTCTGGTATGTAACCACTTTTGCATGTTTACTTCAGCAGAAAACTCTGGAGTACATAGTAACCTATGTTCCTTGTTAAAATTTGGAAAACCATTTGCATGCTTTCAAAATAGATCTTGAGGTAATGGTGTTAGTCAACAGACAGCGAATGTACTTTAATCAGATGGGAAATTCTGCAAAGATTAGTATATCTTCATTTCATAACTCTTCTAAAAAGGGGAAAACAAAACTTAAACTTGCATTCTTAGAACTGTCTGGATAATATGATCATTGATTAAACTCAAGGTTTTAGCATACTTATTGTAAAACCATTTTGGTACTGTATGCGCTTTTAGTAAAATACCATTCACAAATATGGACAATACTTTTTTACATAGTTTATCAATGGAGATACATTTGCTCTTTACTTTTTCTAAAGCTAAATTCTTCACTTCTTATGTTGTCACAGAGTATAAATAAAAATTTTAGAAAATATATATCCAGTTTGTAATGTGTTTCCTTGGACAGTCTGGTTGTACTAAACCTTTAGAGCAGTGTGATCCATGGTGTGGGTGTTAATTTTTTTGGACTGGAGGAGGAGGGTAAAGTACAGTTCTCTGCCATTTTACCAGAGCTCACTCTTGTACTTACACAAATGGTGAGATGGTTATTGTTACGAGATTAGGTATGTTGCTTCTTTATAATAATCGTTAATTTTTAGATTTAATGATGGCAGTTAAAGATATTACTTTGGGAAAATTTGGTGTGTTTATTATGATATATATTATAAATAGTTTATTGTTACTTGTGATTTTGACTAGCACTCTACTTTTTATTGTGTAGAATATTCTATATTATCCAATAGTATAGGTTCCAAAACTCAAAATATTTCGTTATATTATCAAGGGAGATTAAGGAACAGAGCACAATCCGGTGAAGTCATTGTTGAAATACATTGCTTTAAAAATATTATTTTCTGTTTTTTAAAGGATATCTAGGTCTATTTGAATATTCTTTTTTCTGCTATCAATGTTTGTTTGTATATATATTTCTTAAGACATCTATCATTGCCATCTTAAAGAAGCGTAACTATATTTCAAAGGTTTTTGTTTTTTGTGTTTTTGGTGGGTTTTTTTGTTTTGTTTTGTTTTTACTGTAACTAATCAGGCCCATTATATAGATGTAAAGATTTAAAAAAAAAAAAGAAAAATGAAAAGCTAATGATTACCCAAGGCCATAGCGTCCATGGTAGACTTGTAACTAAAGTTCAGTTTTGTTTTCTAACCTTGTGATGTAATCCATACCAAGTATTATTTTCTGTATGGATAACTTTGGTCTGTTATCCTACAAAAATGTATGAATAAACTTTGATATTCTCCCACTTTGTAAATCTGCTGGTATTTTCTTCACTGTAATAAAAAAGAACTCATGCTATGGTAACTAATTCTTGACCTAAACCCTTTTTTTCCCCTTTAGAAAAATTGGAAGCACCACCACCCACACCAGGACAGCTGAGATATGGTAATGGTTCTATAATTGTTAAATATTTGCACATCTGTCTTTTAGACTTGAAATAACTGTATTTCACTGATGGTATAGAAGAGTCAGTAAATTTAATTTTTCCAGAGGGAGTAGATTATCTTATTTATCATGCTGAAACAAAAAGTTTATAAACTTGGTTTAAGACATATTACAATGTTATGGAATTTCGACATTTGTAACAGTATCTAACATTGTTAAACTGTAGTTACCATGTAGAAATAAAATTATACTTATGGTAAGGTTTCCTTAATTCCCAGTAAAAAGGATATGTTTACATTAGTTTGGATTTAAGTTGGGTAATTTCAGAACTTGAAAGTCTGAGCTCAGGGCTGGGTAGAACTGTTCTCTGGTGGAGAAAATACTTACGGCGTGCTGTTTGTAATGATGAAGAAAGTTAAGTTCGTTTAACACTGCCACGAAGAAGAAGCTTGTAAGTGGTGCTGGTGTGCTTTCTTTACTGTTATGATAGGAAATAAATAGTCAAGGCTAACACTGACATAATGTAAAACAGTTTGGGATCTTATTATAGAGACAATGAAAGAAGAGAATGTTTTAATGGTGCAGTAAATTTGAGTAGATTGTAAGTGAAAGCTAAATATTAGATGTGATTTGCTGTTATAGAATAGTATTTTCCAAAGGAAGTTGAAGAAATCACAAATTAATAGGAGATCATTACATACTGGAGAGTAAACTTACATAACTTTTAAAAATTAATAGCCAGTTCTTTTTCTCTCAGAGGTAGAATACAATTTATATTAGAAATAAGTAACTTTTCCCAAATACCAAAACATTTAAGAATTCTTTAAGACTTTTTTCCCCCAGGTAATTTTTTGTGATTCTCCTAGCCTAGGTTCATGCAGTTTGTATCCAAGCACCGTATAATACTGTTACCAGTTTTTTTGTCATATTGAAATGAGCCGTTTGTATGGTGTGTTACCATACCCAAACTTTTTGAAGGCTGGTAACCAAATCTTATTTATCTTTGTATCTCATGCCCAGTGGAGTGGCCAGTACATGTTTACTTAACAACATGAAAATTGTATTTTTTCCTTTGTGTTGAAAGTAAATTTTAATATATAGACACATTTATTTAGGTCTAAGCATAAAAACATGATATATTTTATATTTCAGAGTTGCTTATTACAGAAGTTTGGATGTCTAGTAGTTAAGTAACTAGACTTGGGCAAAAAGTCAAAGAGCTAAGGTTAGACTCTTTAATTGAAGAATCCCATTTCATTAATACACTATTCGATTTTTTATCATCTTTAATAACTTTTAAAATAATATTCCTTGTAATTAAAAAATGCTGCTTTTTATCTTGAACTTTCTTACTTGATAGCAAAAAGAAATCTGAAATGATCTGGGATGTATATACAACCTTTTCTTGTGATGTTAGTATTCGATAGTTGTTTTGGGTAGAGGCATTTTTTGTTTTGTTCTGTTCACTGCTTATTAGCCTTCCCCTGGGTTGGTGCAGAACTGACTGTAGCAATATCAAACTTTCATAACTTCTGAATTATATTTTAATTATACTTTCTGTGGACTTAACTACATTAAAAGAAGAAAAACACTCTAAAGTCACTGAACACATACCACCAATTGTTTTAAGGGACTATTTTTTGGATATGGTATAAAATTCACAGTTTTGATGTTTATCTAAAAAAGTCCTTAGTTGAATTGATGTTGACTATATCTTGGCAATTTTATAGATGAATTAGAATAAAATCTTTTAACTATTCCAGCTTTTAATCTATTTCACAGTTTGCCTTCAATTCTCTTAATATGGAATTCTCTTCCTTTCCAGGTTAGTGGTCCTCAACTTAATTAACTAATGTTCATTGAGTATCTGCTATGCACTAGGCATTCTGCAACATGCTGAAGATGCAAATATGAAAAAAAAAATGAGGCTGAATGTATAAAAAATATATAGGTATCAGTTCTTCCTAGTTACACTTCTATTATGTCAGGTCTTTCAGATTATATGTTAGATAGATAAGGTAAGGTATGCTTTTGTTAGGAAGATATCAAATTACATTTTGATTTAAATCAAATAGTTTGTTTATAGTTTGTGAAAGCTTTCAGGGATACTGATGATGTGAGGGGGGAAAAGACTGGATATAGATGGCTAATATAGATGAGGTAGTAACATTTTTATCATATTTGTCCAAAAAACTGTTTAGTGAGTAAAAGCGAACATATAGTTTCCATGAAATTTGATTCAGGGTATTTTTTATTATGTCTAATATGGAGCTTAATTTTATGATATCAGCCTTTACAATATAAGAAGTAGATTGATATTAATAGCAATTAAACAGGTAAAACATGGTACTCGTAATATATATTTACTTATTTGTTCCGCCATTAACTGTATGTACTTTGTAGCTATTAAGAAAACAACCCAGAAGTCTAACACAATTATTTTTACATGTAACAGCGTTTTTAATTTTGGTGTTTTTCCCTAGTATAGCTTCTACGAAGTAGTTGAACTTACTGCAGGAGCAGAATCTTTTGGCTGTGGGGAATGAAAAGCAAATTTCAAAGGTTATCAGATCTATTTAGGAGACTTTAGTCATATGGTCTGTTTTTATCATTTTAAGTGATAGAAATCTTAACATATATTTTCTCTTTTTGGTGTTTTTCAGTATTCATCCACAATGCGATACCTTTCATAGGGTTTGGCTTTTTGGATAATGCAATTATGATTGTTGCAGTAAGTTCTTTCTTTCACCCCTTCTGTTTTGAGTTCAGCTCATGAGTTTGAGCCCCGCGTCAGGACTCTGTGCCACAGCTTGGAGCCTGGAGCCTACTTAGGATTCTGTGTCTCCCTCTCCCTCTCCCCCTCCACTGCTTGTGGTCTCTCTCTCTTTCGCTCTCTCTCTTTCTAAAATATAAATAAACATTAAAAAATTATTAGAAATGTTCAAGCATCGGTATTCAGGCGGAAACCTAAGTCTACTTATGGCAGCATTGCCCAAGTATTAGAATGGAATTAGCACAATAGACCATAGGACTTCTTCTTTATTCTATGTAATAACCCATTAGAATAGTGTAATCTTTTTCATTTCAGTTTCTTCTGTTTAAAATGGAAGTAAAAATATGAGTCCTTCTTGTCTTCAGAATGGGATGGATGTGGAACGTCTGAAACTCTCAATAAATTCAGTGCAAATGCAGTAGAGCTAGAGCCTTTTGTTTTGCTGCGGCTCTGTCTATTGTACAAGAAGCTGTTGTTGCTTATAAATGAACCATAGATAGTCTCACTACTGAATGGTTAAAGAACAAAGTGGTTATAAAGGTAATTTTTGAAGTCTGTGATCTCTTGGTTCCCTAGAAGCTAGTTTTTTACTCTGTTTTTGATAGACTAAATAACAATGATATCTATATAGATGTATCATTCAGAATTTAAAATTAGGTGAGTTGGGCTTCTTTGTGTTCCAAGAGGTAGGTTTGTTTGTTTATTTGTATTTTGAGAGAGAGAGAGAGCATGCGTGCGCACACACACATGGGGGAGGGGCAGAGAGAGAGTGAGAGAGAGAATTCCAAGCAGGCTTCATGCTGTCAGCGCAGAGCTCAGTGTGGGACTTGAACTCAAAAACCGTGAGATCATGACCTGAGCTGAAATCAAGAGTTGGATGTTAAACCAACTGTGCCACCCAGATGTCCCTGTATTCCAAGAGGTTTAAAGCATCTTTCTTTGTGGTTGGAAAATATAAATTCTAGATCTTTAATTATGGGTTATATTGCTCTTTATATCACAATTGTATTTGTTGCTATTGTTTATTTCTATGAAAGCCTAATTTTAATGAATAAAATGATATCGATGTTATTTTTGTGTGAATGCATATATTTAATAGTTAAGTGCATTACTATATTATATGTGAATGTTTTTGCATATTTTATGTATATAATTTTGTTGCAATAACATGTTTAACTATTTTAACTTTTTATTACTACTTTGCTATTTTTTGTAGCCACTTCATTAATGTTTAAGATTAATTTCTTCGTAATCATTTTTCAGGGCACCCATATTGAGATGTCTATTGGAATTATTTTGGGAATTTCAACTATGGCAGGTATTTAATAATATTAATGTTATTATTCCATTGTCTGTATACTTATAAAACATTTCAGTAGGTTAGGTTTAGAAGAAGATACTTAATCTGAATAAGTTTACTCATGGAGATGTCTATTAGTTTATCTCCTTAATCCTATTCTTCTGATTCTTAATTTTGTATATGTTGCACTTCTCCTGAGAAATTTTAGGTACTTTATGTTAGCTAATGGGTAACAGTGCTGTACTGACTATGTTAAAATAAGTTTTTCTCTTTTTTAAAAATTTTTTGAAAAATGTTTTTTAATTTTTGAAAGAGCGAGTGAGCACGAGTGGGGGAGGGGCAGAGAAGGAGACAGAGGATCCAAAGCAGGCTCCAAGCTGTGAACACAGAGCCTGATGTGGGTCTCGATCTCACGAACTCTGAGATCATGACCTGAGCTGAAATCAAGTCTCCCATCTAACCAGTTGAGCCACCCAGGTGCCCTAATAAGTTTTTCTCTTAATTCAGTGTTATCCTAAAACCTTTTTACCCTTATTTCTACTGTTATTTATTTTTAAGGGTAGAAAAATCAAAGAAGGAAATACAAGTTTAAAAATCTAATTTGGTTCTGTTACCTTCTTTCCCCCAGTTACTACTCTATTTTTTATGATGGTGAAATTTGGGAATGGTTCAGTGGTGTGTTTATTATGTAGAAAAGTATGAAGTAGATGAGTTAATAAAAGAGACATTTCTTCTCTATATGATTTTCTTGAATTTCAGACCTATGCATAAAACTTTTACTCTAACTTCCAAATATCCAAATTTCCTTAAATATAATGAAAGATAAAACTACAAAATATTGTATGGGTATTGACACCAGAATGGAAACTGGCTGCCACAACAGAAAAAAACCCACTACTTGATGGAAGTACAGCACTGTAATCTCGAAAGACTTGTGTTCTATTTTGAAATCTTGACTCAGAGCTATCTAGTGAGTTACTTTGGATATAGTTGTTGTGGTTTCAGAAGCTGTGATAACTCTTCCAGATCAGTGCTTTATTGATGAGACAGTGACGTATTATAAGGATTTTTCTGATTTCCAGATAACAATTCACTTATCCACTTCTCAATTTTTTAGCTGCTGCTTTGGGAAATCTTGTGTCAGATTTAGCTGGACTCGGGTAGGTCCATTCATTCATTCATTTGTGCATGTGTGTACTGACCTTGCTCTCTTTCTCTTCTCCATTCTTTAATTGAGAAGAATTAAGAAATGGGATATTTATTGGGTGTGTTTTCAAACTAACGCTTTAATTTATTTTTTCTAAATGAGTGGTGCTAAATCTTTGGTGTACATCAAATATGAATGCCTGGGTTGCACTTCGGAATTAGGGACCTGGAATTTGTGTTTAAAATCCTTTCAAGAGATTGATACATGCAAAAAAGTTTTCTAAGATGACCACAATGTAAGCAGAGTTTAATTTTCATTTACTGAGGTATTTATATGTCTTTTTTAGACATTTCCAAGGTGAGGCAGGATTAATAGCAAGAATCCCCATCATTATTTCACCCCACCCTTCTCCCACTAAGCCCAAAGATAAAAGATACGGCTCAAATGTGAGGATACTGACTGGGCATGTTTTCCGGAGAGAGGAACTTTCAAAAGGCATGATGGCTGGAGCATATGTGGGAATGGCCAGAGCATTACAGGGTTTGGCCAGTTTTCACTCCCTTTATTTCATGTGGCAGGAATGATGAAACAAAGTGAGGATGTCTACTTAGAAAAGGCCAGCTTTTCCTCTTTCTCTCTTTCTATTCTCTCTTCTGAGCAACACGTGGCCTGGGCTTCCTCTTGAACTTGAGGAAGCCTGGAAATTATAAATTAGACTAAGGTGACATTAACTACTGTGATAAAGATACTCTCTTTTGCCCAGTCTTTGGCTCTATTTCTTCCTTTCTTCATGTATTAGAGTGGTCAGTTTTGAGATTTGGATTTGGGTCTAGTGGTAGTCTGCTTAGCCCTATAATCTCGGAAAAGGCAGCTTCATAAGTGATCTGACCCTGTCTATTAGACTTCTGTACTGGAGTTTGGGGCCAAAGCTACTGTTAAACACAAAGTTTCTTTGCTTCTGGGCCAAGGCAGAAATTTTATATTCCTGGGATTTGCGACATTAATTTATAATGATATCACCCCTTACACGTTCCACTTCTCCATTTCCAACATTAATGTTAAAAATGGTAATATTATAGCTACTGTGATAGCTTTTTATAGTTAATACAACCAAATGATCTAATAGAATTTAAAGCCGTTTAATTTTAGATTGCATCATGAAACAGTTCTTTTTGATAAGAGATAAAGATTTTGTTGGGAGTCTTTATATTTAAGAACTATTTCTCCTCTGCCTTTAAAAAATATCATTAAATAACAGATACTACATTTTATTGATTCTTAGATATACAGATTAAGTTTTTTTTAGAACTTAATATATCTGCTCTTGGGATCCATCTTATAATTGATGTATGCATAGATTAGTTGGCAATTCTTTTTTTATTACAGTTCATAAAGTAAGTTTGTATCTGATAAATACTTGAGATGGCCTTGAAAATTCAAGTATATCAATCTGATAAATTTTGGAAATTTTTGCTTTCTGGTGACAGTTATTAATTTATATCATATGTTAAAGTGCTTTGCTTTGAATTTGGAATAAGCGCATAACTGTTAATTGCTGCAAAAATTTTTTATATACTTTGAATTGGTCTTTTTAAAGTAATTGTGGAGAATAATTGCTCTAAGGCAACGTGTTTACCTGTGTATCGAATATATTAATACTAAATATTTTTAAGGTGGATATATTTATGCACAATAAAAATGGAAGTTGTAAAAAACATTTACACCATTTCTGGAGTGCCAGTTACAGGTGTGAAATTATCTTGTTTCCTTTTGTAGTAACTAGTTCATTATCTTGAGGACATTTGTGTGTCTCTTTAAAAACTCATATTCTGTCCTTCTGTTTTTTTAAAGACTTGCAGGCTACGTTGAAGCTTTGGCTTCCAGATTAGGCTTGTCAATTCCTGATCTTACACCAAAACAAGTGGACATGTGGCAAACACGTGTTAGTACACATTTTGTAAGTACTTTATATGGTTTATGATCATGAATTCAGGTAGCCAGACCAAGACACTGGATAGTTCAGTCCTCTGAGAAATTTGAGACCAAATTTATCTGAGGGGAGTTTTTTTGGTTTTTTGTTTGTTTGTTTGTTTGTTTGTTTTGAGTGGAGTTTTTAACACAAGTTGTGTAAGCCTTGGCAGTTTTCAGAGAATGGTAATTTTGTATTGACTATTTTTTATAGTGTAACTGACTTTTGAAGTATTCTTTATATGATTCAGGTAATGTTAAGGAATATCTGTCATGTGCTAGAAACTGAAGGATATAAAATGAATATAAACTAGTTATTTTTACGAATTGTTTTAGGTGTAACATGTAAACAAACTATAATTTGGTGAGACATATGCAATTATAGAATTATGCACTAGAAATAGCATTAAGTAAGAATATTTTGTGGGGAGGAATTTCTTTTGGTGGGAATATTTCTTGGCAATTATTGGATCTAAGCTGATTTTTGAATTATTGATGAGACATTAGAGAATTCCAAATACATTGACTAGCAAGTAGAAAGGCATGATAAAAACAGGGTATGTTCAGAGAAAGTAAGAAATTAGGCATTGCTGGACTATAATATGTAGTAGTTGAGGATAGAAGCAGCAGGAGAAAAACAGTATTGGAGAAGTAAAATGGATCAGACAGGAAAGACATTGTATAAGCTATGCTAAGGAGCTTGAATCTCATACCTAGCTGATGGAGTACTAGTGAAGAATTTTAAATAGGAAGGAAACTGGATGGATCACAATGCTACTAATTAAGTCAAGAAGAAAAGGAGGAAGAACAAGTTAGTAAGGGAAGGTATTGAGTTCTGTTTTCAATAAGTTGAATTTGAGACTAACAGGACATTGAAGTGGTAATACTGAGTAGGCATTTAGATTAAAAGTGAAGAGTTGGAGAGATCTGAATTAGAGATGATGAGTATTATCAGTCATTTATTCAACAAATATTTATTGTTTACCTACTATAGGTCCAGTACATATGTAGGAGTTTTGAATATATTGGTTAACAAAACAAGATCTTTTTTTCTGGTAGATCTTACATTCTAACAGTGGAAAGAAGACACTTAAAACAATGTGACAAATAAAATGTTTAATGTGTTAGAAGTTTGCAAATGTTACAGGAATTAAAGAAAAAAAGCAGAGCAGGATTAAGAGGTTGGGAGTGCTGAGATGGAGACAGATTGCAGGATTAGATAGGAGGGTTACTGTAGGCCACACTGAAAAGGTGATAGTTAAAACCATGGGGGAAAGTGAGATTAGACAGGGCACTGGTTCCCCCCAGGTGTGATGCCAGGGCCAAGAGGATCAACATTACCTGGAAACTTGTTAGAAATGCATATCTCAACCTCCTCCTTAGATCTATTTCTGTAAAAAAATCATGTGTGTGTCTATATCCTGCAATTCGTAAATAAATGGAAGTGAGACTAGTTGGCTAATGTCGGCCAGCGTTATTGAGGAATGAGGATATTCTAACATTCTAGCAGCTTGGCTTAACATTTTAGCAGTGCAGTTGGGATCAAAAGAAGATTATTTTCCTGGGATTTCTTCCCACGTAATTGGTAATTCTGTCTTCTTTCTGTATTACAAGCAGGTCCATTCCCCTCTTCTATTATAAAAGCACCTTAGTTATTAAACTAGCATTTATAAATACATTTTGTGTGTTTGTATATTTTGCTAAATCTTCCACCAGTATATGAAGTGATTCTGTCCCTTAGTTGTTGACTCTGCTTATTTTCTATTAGGGTCAAATCTACTCTGTAACATAACATTTGGTTAACTAACAGCCTGAAGTAATTTAAGTTAGTGATCAGTAATTTATTCATGACATAAGCTAACTCTGAAATTTACCCGTAATACAATATATGCAAATACACATGCAGGTTCCTGTTGATACAGGTTGTGTTTTAAAACCTCATTTATGATTTGGCTGTTTGAAACTCAGAAAATATTTTCTTGCAGAACCATATTACAGATGTACTCAAGTTCTTGGGTTAGTTCCAGTGTAGTTAATTATAGGGCCTAGACTATCATAAGCCCTGATAACTTTTCTTTTCTTTTCATGTTTATTTATATTTGAGAGGGAAAGACAGAGCATGAGTAGGGGAGGGGCAGAGAAAGAGGGAGACACAGAATCCGAAGCAGACTCCAGGCTCTGAGCTGTCAGCACAGGGCCTGACATGGGGCTCAAACTCACAAACCGCAAGATCATGACCTGAGCTGACATCATGACCTGAGCTGACGGTTGAGCTGACTCAACCGAGTGAGCCACCCAGGTGCCTCATTAACTGATTTTTCAGTGGAAAAATGTTGCCTGAATCATGGAGCCAGAAAAGGATATCTCACTTCTTTCCTCCCTCTCTGCCCTGTTGACTTTACACGCCATTGAGATGATTGGGTTGGAACTCATTAACTGGCAATCCTAAAGTGAGTGGGGAGGAAAGGCTTGAGTTCCACAGACAATATATTGTAACAGGCATTCTAACAAATGGGTGGAAAGTGGACATGGAGCCTGTTGCCGTGGTCACTTCATGTATATGGGGAAGTCAGGAATCTAAAATAAAATATTCTATGCGTATATAAATAAATATAAATGAATACAAATTTGAAGGTCAAAATAAGGGTCTAAGATTAACTTTTTCAGCATCAGGAACGAAGAAAATTTCTGCTTATTAAAACTCTGTAGAACTGATACTTTTCTAAGTGGGGTGCTATGAAAGTGATAAACCTATTAATACAAAGCATGGACATACCACCACCACTATCACTACTCCCACCAACAAAACCCCAAAATAATAGACTTCAAAATTTTTATGCAAGCTGTTGTCAAAACATTAGTGGCTACTCTTGAAATTTATTAGAAAAACTGTAGGGTCTGATAGATAAATTGACATTGTATAGGCAAAATGTGTTTTATTTTAGTTAAGACTTTGGATTAGGTAGCTATCATATACCTGTAATGTTTGATAGAACTTAATTTATTTCTTTGCTTTTCTGTGTATAACTAACTGGAAGTTCCTAGAAGAGAGAGACAGACTGCATCTAATTAGTCTTTGTCTCATTGGTATCTAGCACAGAATTTGGCACAGAATAGATTCTCAATAAATGTTTGTATGAAGAAATGAAACTTAATTGAAAAGTATTTAAACTTGATGGTCATTGTAGAAATGCAAATTTTAAAAACTATTTACAAAAATAAAAATTTTAGATGTTCATAATGTGGGTATGGTTGTAGAAAAATTGATGTGTGTATATACATACACAGTTGATCCTTGAACACCACAGGGGCTAGGGGTCCCAACTCCCTGTGCAGTTGAAAATCCACGTATAACTTTCAACTTCCGAAAACATAACTACTAATAGTTTACTATTAACTGGAGGCCTTCCCAGTAACATGTATGGTCAATTAACACACATTTTGTGTATTATATACTGTATCCTTACAATAATGTAAGCTGAGAAAAAAATGTTGCTAAGAAAATCATGAGGAGGGGCGCCTGGGTGGCTCAGTCGGTTGAGTGTCCAACTTCGGCTCAGGTCACGATCTCACGGTCCGTGAGTTCGAGCCCCACGTCAGGCTCTGGGCTGATGGCTCAGAGCCTGGAGCCTGCTTCCGATTCTGTGTCTCCCTCTCTCTCTGCCCCTCCCCCGTTCATGCTCTGTCTCTCTCTGTCCCAAAAATAAATTTAAAAAAAGTTAAAAAAATTTTTTTTTAAAAAAGAAAATCATGAGGAAGAGAAAGTGCATTTACACTACTGTGTTGTAAAAACCCCCATATAAATAGACCCATACAGTTCAAACCAGTGTCTTTCAAGTGTCAACTGTATTTCAACTGGTATATATGAATTTGCAGTCAGTTTTGCCCGGAATAGACAGCATGGCATTCATTACCCTATGAATATGCACAAGTATTCATACTGTTTGATTTTAAATAAACCATTAGGGAAGAACTATAGACAGAAATGTTTATTGTAATATCACTTATAATGGTGAAAAAATAGCAGTGATTTTTAATGGTGTAAGGAGAGCTTTAAGCAGATTGTGGGCTATCAGTTTAGGGGAATTTAAAAGTTTTTATATTAAGATTATGAAAGAGTTTGGAAAAGAGCTCATATAACATGTGTGGCTGAGGGGTGGGGCAGAACACAAAGGTAGGTTTCCATAATGGTTAGACCCACATATAATTAGGTATACATGGGGATAAATATGGAAAAGGAATATATACAAAAAGGAGCACATTCAAATCTATTGAGAGTATTTGGTGAGGTTTTTCCCCCTATTTTCTTCCTATCTTCAGACATGAAAATATATGTATGATTTCTAAAAAGTGTTTTTATAGTTGAATATTTCTTTGGTGATATTTCGTGGCCATTTAAAAAAACTTCCTAGTTGCATTGAACTTCAAATATTACTTGTTCTAGAACCTTTTTGTAGCTTATTATTTTTAATTGAAGTGTAGTCGACATATTATATTATATTAATTTCAGGTGTACAACATAGTGATCCAACAATTATGTATAT
This sequence comes from Herpailurus yagouaroundi, assembly GCF_014898765.1. Classification (NCBI taxonomy): domain Eukaryota; kingdom Metazoa; phylum Chordata; class Mammalia; order Carnivora; family Felidae; genus Herpailurus; species Herpailurus yagouaroundi. The sequence continues at coordinate 32,989,707 of NW_024412417.1, read as the reverse complement.
TACAAAACAAGAAGTATAGTTACCATTTGTCACTATACAAAGTTACTATAATATTTTTTACTATGTGCTGTATATTTTTACTATGTGCTGTACTTTGCTTCCTCATGACTTATTTATTTTATCATTTATCATTTATTTTACCATTAGAAACTGTACCTCTTATTGCCCCTTACCTATTTCACCTGTCCCCCCACCTCCTTCTCTCTGGCAACCACCACTTTGTGTTCTGTATTTATGAGTCTATTTCTGTTTTTTGTTTTGTTTTGCTTTTTAGATTCCATGTGTAAGTGAAATTGTAGGTTACTAGTCTTTTTCTGTCTGACTTATTTCATTTAGCATAATATCCTCTAGATCCATCTGCATTGTCACGAATGGCAAGATTTCATTCTTTTTTATGAGTAACACTACATTGTGTATATTTGTGCACATGTGTACATACACATATGCTAGTATACAAATGCATATACCTGTACACATATACGTGTATGTATACACATGTATCCACATGCATGTAGGTATGTTTGTGTATGCATTCACACACACACACACACACACACACACACACACACACACGCGCACACACGCTACATCTTCTTTATCCATTCATCTATCAGTGGACACTCAGGTTACTTCCGTATCTTGGCCATTGTAAATAATGCTGCACTAAACATAGAGGTGGGTATATGTTTTCAAATTCATGTTTTTATTTTCTTTGGATAAATACCCAGCAGTGGAATAGTGGATCACATGGTATTTTTATTTTTAATTTTCTGAGGAAGTTTCATTGTGTTTTCCATAGTGGCTGCACCAATTTACATCCCCACTGACAGAGCACAAGGGTTCCTTGTCTCCACATCCTCACCAATATTTGTTACTTATTGTTTTGTTTTGTTTTTTAATTTTCAGTGTAATTAACATACAGTGCCATATTAGTTTCAGGTGTACAATGTAGTGATGCAACAATTCTATACATTACTCCGTGCTCATCATCACGATGCGTGTACTCTTAATCCCCTTCACCTATTTCACCATCCCCCACCCACCTCCCCTCTGGTAACCATCTGTTTGTTCTCTAGAGTTAAGAGTCTATTTTAAGGTTTGTCTCTTTTTTCCCCCTTTATTTGTTTGTTTTGTTTCTTATATTCCACATATGAGTGAAATCATATGGTATTTGTCTTTCTCTGACGTTTTGCTTAGCATTATACTCTCTAGCTCCATCCATGTTGTTGCAAATAGCAAGTTTCATCCTTTTTATGGCTGAATGATACACACACATACACACATACACACATACATACATATATACATACTACATCTTCTTTATCCATTCATCTATCAGTGGACACTTGGGCTGCTTCCATAGTTTCGCTATTATAAATAATGTTGCATTAAACATAGGGGTGCATATATTCTTTCAAATTAGTGTTTTTGCATTCTTTGGGTAAATACCTAGTAGTGTGATTACTGGATCATATGATAGTTCTGTTTTTAATTTTTCGAGGAACCTCCATACTTTTTTCCAGAGTGGCTGCACTAGTTTGCATTCCTACAGAAGTGCAGGAGGGTTCCTTTTTCCCACATCTTTATCAATGCTTGTGTCTGGTGGTTTTGATTTCAGCCATTCTGACAGTTGTGAGATGATATCTCATTGTGGTTTCGATTTGCGTTTCCCTGATGATTAGTAGTATTGAGCAGCTTTTCACGTGTCAGCCATCTGTATGTCTTCTTTGGAGAATTGTCTATTCCGGGTCCTTTGCCCATTTTTAAATCATTTTGGGTTTTTTGGTGTTAGGTTGTAGTTCTTTATATATTTTGAATATTAACCCCTCATTGGTTATATCATTTGTAGATATTTTCTCCCATTCAGTAGATTGTTTTCCCATTTGTTGATGGTTTCTTTTGCTGTGCAAAATCTTCTTAGTTTGAAGTAGTTTCTAATTGTATATTTTTCTGTTTGTTTTTTCTTGTCTGAGGAGACAGATCCAGAAAAATGTTGCTGAGACTGATGTCCAAGAGATTTCTGCCTGTGTTTTCTTTTAGGATTTTTATGGTTTCAGGTCTTACACTTAGGTCTTTAATCCATTTTGAGTTTATTTTTGTGTATGGTGTAAGAAATTGATCCAGTTTCTTTCTTTTGCATGCAGCTGACCAGCTTTCCCAGCACCATTTATGAGACCGTCTTTTCCCCATTGTGTATTCTTACCTCCTTTGTCATATGTGGCTTACTTTTTAAAAAATGTTTATTTATTTTGAGAGAAAGCATAAGCGAGGGACAGGCAGAGAGAGAGGGGGGAAGAGCGAATTCCCCAGCAGGCTCCAGCTGTCAGCACAGAGCCCGATGTGGGGCTTGATCTTATGAACCTCAAGATCATGACCTGAGCTGAAATCAAGTCAGACGCTCAACTGACAGAGTCACCCAGGCGCCACATATGTTGCTTATTTTTATATTTAAGTTATTGTGGTCAAAAGAAATGCAATTACAGTTGAATTTTATAATACATAGTAATTGTTTATCATAGATACTTAGGCAAGGATTCTTCTTTTAGGGATAAAATAACTTTCAAAAAATGTTTTCTTTTGTTTCCTTAGGGCAAAGCTGTTGGGGTGACTATTGGCTGCATTCTAGGAATGTTTCCTTTGCTTTTCTTTGGAGGAGGTGAAGAAGAAGAAAAACTGGAAAAGAAAAATTAACTCTCTTAGAATATCTATAAAAAGATGTAAACTAATGTACCTCAATTACTAAATATGCTGTCACAACATTTAGGAATTAAGACAATAACAGTGTATAGATATGGGATCAAATAATTCAGCATGTATTATGGAAAACACTAACTTATTGTGGCTTGGTTTTCTTAGGACATCTTTTTAAAAAAAATGTTTAGTATCATTTTGTGTAAATTGTTGAAATGCTTTTTCATCAGTAGCAGTCAACATTTTACCTTTTTCTTTACATATCAAAATATCATTTAAGTATCAGTCGTCGGTGTACTGTACTCAGTTGGGGTTTGCCTATCTGTTATTTCATGTGTGTGCATGCATGAAAGGGTCTTCTGTTGTGGCTGTTGTTCTCCAGTTACAATTCAGCCTTGAGACTTTTTCCAAATTATGGACGATATTTAACATAAGTTAAAGGTTTTTCTTTTTACTCTATTTGGCACCATCAATTTTGTACTGTTTTACAGTCAACACTTAGAATCATATCATTTCAGTCACCTTTTTAACTCATCCTACTCAAGATAGACCACACTTCAAGCATTTTAAGCATCTGTTACTCATTTCAGTTTTCTGACCTCACTGTCTCAAGAGGTTAATCAGAATGAGTAATTATGTGGTGTCCCTACTACATAAAACCACAAATGTTAATAAGTGTATTTTCAGTTGATTTTTTAACCTTTAATTTCTCAATTTTGAATTATTACCTGGTGGTTTCTAACTCCTTAGGGGAAGAAAATGATTATTTTAAGGTCTTTTATAAATGAGGAGTATGGAATTAGGGTAAAACAAAGGGTTTGACATGACACTCGGAAATTAAGAGGCTAGAACATCTTTTTAGAGAACAAGAAAATGGGAACTGTCGAGAAGGCTTACAGGATAAGCGGTGAAGTTGTGCTGTTTAGAGGGTTAATGAGATAAAAATTATATTGTTTGGGACGGATTTCTTTTCCCCCAAAGTGTCTCCTCATCTGATTTGAATGAATCTGCGTACCCCATACTCATAATCCTGATGTCTTGTCTCATTTAGTGAATTCTATTTTGGGATAACTCACTTTGAGCTAAAAACTACATATTTTATATTTTGCCTTTTTTTTGCTATGACTAGTCTAGTAGTCAAAAGTCACGCGAGGAGAAATCTTTGTTTTTTGTCTTTTTTCTTCTTTTGTGATGTTCAAATAATATTCTAGGTTGAAATTACTTATGTTCAGCCTTCTATATCTGACATACATAGTATAACTATATATGAATCATAAATTTTAATTTTATGAACCTTTAAGTTTGTTAGCATATGGTCTGTAACACCATATGCTAAAAAATTACTCTTACTTGTTAAGAGTAAACACATCATGGAGGAGAAAAACTGAAGTTAAAATTACTGTTTGGGCCACTGAAATTATTTATATTGCTAAATAGATACAAACGAAGGGAAACTTCTAAGATGGCTGTATTTACAGCTACCTTATTTTGAAGCTTTATTTGCACATGATTACTTTGACCTCTTATTTTCAGAGGGGCTGCTTTTTCCCACAAAGCAGTTTGTCATAAATTATGCTCTGTGAATTTCAAAATAATTTAAAGGTATCCTTCAATCATAGGTTTTGAGGGAAAAGAAGAAAGTAAATCATATACTGTAAAAATATATAACATTCTTATTATGTACAAATAATACAACAGTCTCATTTGATCAAATTAGAATTACAGAAGTTGACTCCTTAAACAGAATTGTGGTTTTACCTTCCACCTAGTACTACACACACACCAAAAGGAATTTCTTTATTACTTCAGCTGATAGGATTCAAGTGCTTATTTAAACAGTTTTTTTTTTGGGGGGGGGGGGGGGAGGGAGAAACGTTTAAGTGCTTTTGTTCCTAACTTGTATATTGCCAGTCCTTTCTGTTTTCTAAAAAGTATTTTATTGTGGTGCTTAAATTTTCTTCTTATTAATTAAATCCCATATCCAGAAACCTTGCCTGTGAGTATAGAAAGGGCTTTTAATTATTGGTTTCCACTCCTTGCTCTTGGAAGTAGTCCTACAGAAGCTTTCAGCTTAGCTGAATGTCTGCAGAATTATTTAAGGTGTCAAAACGTAGTATATATAGCCTTCATGTTGAAAGATCTTTTAATTTATGGACATAATAAACATTCGAATCATTCAGATAATTAGTTTTCAAAAAGTGGAGCCCTTTGTCCTTAACTTAAGTTCACATCTTCTCAAGATCTTATTCTACCTGAGTATTGGTGCTTTGCACAACGTGACTTCTGAAAAATGGTTCCCTTTAAGATGATGACATCATAAAATCATTGTTTCATGGTACTTGTCACAAATAACCTTATTTGAGATTGAAACTGGAATCTTATTTCTCATATTAGCTATTTCTTTGTTGGAAGCACCATACCTATACTTAAATGGAACATGAGCTACTTTAGTACTGTTTGTTTGAAAATCATGTTGTCTGTGTATTACGATTTATTGACCTGTTGATGCATGTAAATTGGGTGCATTTTGTTGCCACTGTATGTTAAATGGTGACCAATGTTTTTACAAAGGAATTGAACAAAAAATATCTTTTAAGAAATTTGGAATGTGGTTTTGATTTTGAAATTTGATTTTCTTCCTAATCTCTGAGGGAGGGCCCTGGTTAATCTGTCACTAAAGAAAATAGGTTTAATAAGTGCAGATTTTTTTTTTTTTTTACATGGTTGTAGCAGTGTCACTGACACAGTGAAATGGAACTATTTACTGCCTCACTGAAATCCATACTGGAGATCCACTACAGATTATGAGAGAAGAATGATCCCATATTGAGACAATTTGACCTTTAATAGGATGTCAAAAATAGCACTAGAGAGATCAGCATAGATCACACTGATGGGTCTTGACAGCAGAGATATCCAAGCCTTCTGTAGAGTAAGGCTTCATTTATCCTTTTCTGTAGGAGGTGAATTCTGAAGCTGATGGAGGTTTATCTTTCACACGGAAAGTTTGTGTGAACCATTTTGAAGTAAATCTTCTTAATTTTAGAATTATATTCTCTTCTTAAAAGAATGTATGAAATGTAATGTCACCCTTTCCTTAGTGGCTATGCGTGACCCCCATGGACATTATTGTGCTGTAATGCAGTGCCTCAGGAAGACTTCCATTTTCTTCCCATCCTTTTCTTGCTTTCACTTTTGGCAACTGCCTTGTCTCTCTAAGCTGCCACTTCTCATCTGTGTGGATTTGGCACCTAGATAGACAGTCTTACCAGGAATTTGGGGGGTGGGGGGAATATTAGGCCATGAAACCTGAGTAAGATGGTGATAATAATGTTAGCTCCCTTTTATTAAGCACTTACTTGCTGCCATGTAAGGATTTTAACACACTTTATCATGTTTAATCACTTTAATAATGATGTTAAGTTGGTGCTATTATGATCCTTATGTTATATTGGGTAAATTTTATGCAGAGAGGTTTATTTGCCCACGAGGTCACTACTAATAAGTGGACTAGAATCCAACTTTGTCCAAGTTCAGAGCCTATGTTCTTAGTTACTGTGCAATAGGGCATCAGTTGTATGGACTTTGTAACGTCTCTTCTCTGCTTAGGTTCCTTTTTTACCTCCAGATTCATGGAGTCATTTTCTTACCTATAATCTCAAGGTTCATTGAAGAAATTCTGTCTTTTGGGGTGCATACTGTGTGCTCAGAACTATTCAAGGAACTGAGCAAACAGCCGGAACATCATCATCCTCATGAAGTTTATTCTGGGGGGTGGGAGGGGGAGGACGTCGGTGGGGCAAATAAACACTGAAGTATGTTTTACGTCAGACAGTGGTAAGTTCTAGAGATAAATGAAACAAAGCAAGGAGCCTGGAAAGTATTGGTGATCATATCTAGGGGGTATTTTTATCAAGTGGTCAGGTTAATGCTTTCTGGATAAGTTTAAATATTAATATTTAAATATTAGGGTTAATACTCCCTGCATACTTACTGACAGCCATAGAGGGAAATGGCCCCGAAGCCTGAGGAAGCTACCTGAGAATTCCAAAAGTCTGTGGATAACCCATCTGCAAATTATTTAGGGTTTATCATGTGCTCCTAATGAAACCTCACTAACAGATCACTTGTTTTTGCCAAAGCAATACATGCTATTGGTATATGAGTTGTAACACTGAAATTGGTTTTTCTTCTCTAACTTTTAGAAATGGAGTACTACTTAAAGTGAGGACATACAACGTTTTTAATTTTGAAGCCCGGGGCTTTTAGGGTCTTCTGATCTTGTGACAGCACATGGTGTTTTGTGTAGGTTTTTATATTAAATCTTGTGACATCAAACATGTTAATGCCATTGATAAGTTTATGAATGAAAAAAATTTGAGCAAATTTTTTTGACACCAATTAAAAAGAGTAGTCACCTGAGAGATCGCACAATTTCCCCACAATTTCAAGTCAAATTTTTTGTCTCAAATGATAAATGTGAGATGTGAGAATGATGACTAAAGAATTAAACTCAAAGGAACTAGTTTTGGGGAGAGATGGGGTGAGCCCTCAAAAACTGTGAGACTTGTAAAATTCAGTAAAGACTTGGCATTTGCTAATAATATGAAAGCTGTTCATTTGTGTAGTGCCTACCATTTGCAAAATAGTGATGCAGACGCTAGACGTACATGGGGTTTAAGAGGGGCAGTTGGAAAAAAAAAAACTGTGAGTACTTTAATTAGAATGAACAATTTTCCTTCTTGCATGTCAACCCTACCATCACTGTGCCCGCGCAACAGTGGTAATTCTGTATCTCTTCACCTCCTGTCTCAAGTGCATTCGTTCTCTTCCTCATGTTCTCGTCTTGTCCCCAACCTCAGACTGATGGAAATGAAGTTTTTAGAATGTATGCTATGGTCCATGCTGTTATTTTAAAACCATAAGTCAGTTTCTCTTTTCTCTTGCCCTCAATTTGGGAGGAGAACAAATCCAAATTAATTTTTAGTTTCATTATATGGTTAACCGTTCTTACTGATCTTTCTTCAATTCTGATTCGTACCCACATTTCATAAGAAGAAGAAGGTCTGACTGTGCTTTAAATGTCAGTGCCACGAAGGATGGGATCTCATCTAACTTGCTCACTTCTCTATCTGTAAAGCTTGTACAGTGCCTGGAACATGGTGGGTGTACAGTACATAAGTGTTTAAGGAGTCAGTCCTTGCCACCCGCTACGTGGTGTGCTTCTCTCTAGCAACTTGAATTCTGGCTTGACTCCCAGCCCATTCTGTATCAGTGCTAAACAACTGTCTCACTTTGTAGGTCACATCCGAATTCATTTTTGAACTTACCACGTTTTCCTTCAGGCAGATTGGTCCATGGTTCATCTTCTGCTGGCTGTTCTCTAGTCTGTTGTTTTGTAACAGACAGTAAAATGTTGAATGGGACATAGTTTATCTATCTATCTATCTATCTATCTATCTATCTCCTATTCTACTGGTTATCAAGGAAGCAAATATTCTTTGGCTTGATAGGCTCTGCTCTTAGTGAACTTGTGTTGGGAGCCAATGGTTACCACTTTTCTTTCTGTTTAGTCTGTTCTATTCTTTCTCCTGAGGATTAATATCAAGTATAGTAGTCTACAACTTCTAGGACTTGTCTGCACTCCTCTTTTTTCTGAATAGGGCATTATTTACACAACTTTGAGCTTAATGGTACTTTTCCTGATCTTCTCATTATTTCACGGAGAATAGCTTTTTTATTTTTTTTTTCAAGTTTATTTAGAGGGAGAGCACGCATAGGGGAGGGGCAGAGAGGGAGGGAGAGAGAGAATCCCAATCAGTCTCCACACTGCCAGCTCAGAGCCTGATGTGGGGCTCGAACTTGTGAACTGTGAGATCATGACTTGAGCCGAAATCAAGAGTCAGATGCTTAGCTTACGGAGCCACCCAGGCGCTCCTCACAGAGGATAGCTTTATAATTCGATCTCAAATTCTTTCAGTGTCACAAACCAAAGATTTTTAAACTTTTGGCCTCAAGACTCTTTCACATTCTGAAAAAAGCTATTGAGGTCCTCACAGAGTTTTTGTTTATGAAGGTTATAAAAATATTTACTGCATTAGCATTAAAGCCAACAAATTACAAAAATAATTACTAATTTATTTTAAAATAATAAACAAGCTTTATGTTAACATAAATGATACACATTTTATGAAGATTATTTTCTAAAAGTATAATTTAGTGAGAAGATTAGCATTGTTTTATATTTTTTAAAAATCTCTTCAATGTCCGGCTTAATAGAAGACAGCTGGATTTTCATATTTGTTTCTGCATTCAATCTGTTTGATATTTGTCGTGTTTGAAATACATGAAGAAAATTTTGCCTCACACAGACACAGTTGGAAAAAGGAGGAATATTTTAATAACCTTTTTATATGACTGTAGATTTATTCTTGGGTGCTATCAAAACTTACAAGGGGTAGTTTCTAAACAGTTCATTACACTATAGAACTCAAAACCATATCCATGAAATTTTGCATCAGGTTACATTAAAACCTGTCGGTCTACCTTGCACTTTGAACATTTTTCCCATGCATGATTTTATAACACCATGCATTCGGCATTTGGAAATTACTGGTTCACTGAATTATGCAGATCTTTCAAATGTTAATACATATACCACATAAAATTTTAAAAATCATGTTTAATATGGTCAGTGATCTCATTTTAAAAAAGCCTCTCTCCAATGGCAGATACAGGTTTCCCCAAATTCTGATTTCTTAAATTTTGTCATTGGGAACACATACCATTAGTTTTCCTTGAAGTCACAGTTCGCTTTTTCATGTTTGAGAAAATACCTGCCAAATACGCACATCTGAACAACCAAGTTTATCTCACAACTCAGAACAATCTCATAATTGCTTTTCTTCAAGACAACCATCGTATTTTGGTATCCCCAGAAGTACTTTGTGTACCTCTGCCATTTGAGACAGAATATTAAAAAGACATTTACTCAACAGTCAAGATTTAAATAACTTTTACTGCTTTCTGAAGGGCATTGAGTGAAGCTTTTCTGCCCCACCCCTCCCACCGCCCCCACCCCCACCCCCACCCCCAGCCCGGCATGGCAGTGAAGATGATAGTGACTGCTAGTGTCTTTAATGCTGGTGCTTTTACCCGCCACGGCTTTCACACATCAGTGAACATGTCACCACAGTGAAAAAGGTAAATAAAGTCCTCGTGTGTTATGAAAATAGTTCTGACCTCACAGACTCCCTAGGAATCTGCAGACCACACTTTCACACTTGGAGAACTGCCATCCTGAACTTTCCTAATTGATTTAGATTAGGTTTAGCTGTAAGTAACAAAACCCCAAAATAATAGTAAGCTGAAACAAAATGGAGATTGATTCTCTCCCCTATGAAATGATTGTGGTGTGTGGTCCAGGGCTAGTCTCAGGTTACATTGCTTCACAAAGTAGCTAAGCCTAGATTCCCATCCTTCCGCTTCATCACGTAATTAGTGTTTGTTCTCAAAGTCACTTCATAATCTAAAATGGCTGCTTCAACTCTGGCTATTACATCTGCAGTCTATCCGGAGGAAGGAAGTAAAAAGAAAAGGGCGTGAACCAACTTTTAAGTTGCCACGTGACACACCTACTTATCTATCAAACCATCAAAAGAACACTGAGCTGAAAGAGACACTTGTAAATCTCCCCATCTGTATGGCCAAATGTATAGGCAGAAATTGGAAGAAGGGAAGGACGTTTCGGGGAAAAAAGCTGTGTATCACAATCTACCATTTTGGCTATCAAGTATTCATGCCTCACCTTTTTCTCTATATGGGAGACACCCATCCATAAGGGAGTAGGCTCAAGTTTCCCTGCAGTGACTGCATTCAACTCTGGGAATGTACTGTTCTCTTTACAGGGTTTTCAACTGGCTCATTGGTATCGGATATCCTACAAATGAAAAAAGTATCTGCCCCTATAGACCCAGTATGCAATAATCACTTCTACTCAGAAAGGGAAAGAATAAACAACACCACTGTCACTAGTTGCTAGAAATTACTAAATCCACCACTACCGTATCTCTGCTCATCTCTTTGAAGGCAGTGGAAACCTGCCTAGGCAGGACTCCAAAGAGGAGCGAACATTTTAGAAATGAGCTGACTTCTAACGTTGCTTTTAGCTTGGGAGCATTTGTCAATTCTGGTTGCCGTCGGGAGGCTGATAAGTTTGGTTTTATATATTTTAAGGCTTGCTTCTGGGGGACAGAAACCAGGAGAGCTTTTGGTAGAGATATACAGAAGCCTCAAGCATGTAAAATTTCCTCTCAGAAAAGTTGCAAAATTGTAGAGCTATTTAGGACAGAAGACAAAATTAAGCAGAGAGCCTTATGAAACAAAGATTAAATTCAGGACCCGCTAGAAGAAGAGGATCTGGGGAACAGCCTAAGTTATTAGAAAATTCTGAAGGTCAGGGCAGATCAAATGTGGGATGAGCCTTATACAGAGGTTTGCAACTCTCCCTCGATTTATCATGATTCCTAATTAGATTAAGGGGACCACTCTGTATTGTCCTAGCAAAAGGAAGGATGAACCTCTCAGGAGGTTCACCTGGAAATTAATTTAAAATTATTAGACATGCCAAAAGATAGGACCATATGACCAAAAACTAAGAGGAAAAAAGAGATACAAAAATATATACCCACAGATAATCCAGATAATGGAGTTAGCTGACAAGAACTCCAAAATACCTGTTATTTTTCTTTCTTTTTTAAATTTCAATTTGAGTACAGTTAATGTACAGTGTTTATATTAGTTTCCAGTATACAATATAGTAATAACTATGTTATTTTTGTTTGAGAAACGTTATGGGGGTAAAAATGAGAAGGCCTAGAGAGAGTTTCATCAGAAAGTTATTCTATAAAAATTAAACCAAAAAAAAAAAAAAAGAAAAAAATTAAACCAATGGGCATTCTATAACTGCATATGATATCTGAAATTAAGAACACATTAGACAGTTGTAACAGATTCACACAGCAAAAGACAGAATTAATGACCTGCAAGACAGGTCAATAGAAAACAATACACACTGAGGCACAGGAAGAAGAAAGTAATGGAACAGACAACCTTTGGTGGCATGTGGGCACAATGAGAAGCCTTTAAAAATGTGTAGTTGGAGTCTCAGAGAGGAAATAGAGAATGGGAGGAAGAAGGGAAACTATAGGTATTTAAGGACCCAATTTCTCTCTGTGATCATCTCAATAGATGCAAAAAAAAAAAAGACAAAATCCAGTGAAACAAACATCCATACATGATATATAGATGGCATATTAGCACATGAAAAGATGTTCCAGGTCATCAGTCATGAAAATACAAATTGAAACCACACGCACTAGAATGGCTAAAATGGAAAAACACACACACACACTCACTCTACCCATACTGCTGGTAGGGACGTAAAATGGTACAACCACTTTAGAAATCAACTTAGCAGTTTCTTAAAAAGTTAAACACACACCTGTTGTGTGGTTTAGCCACTTTACCCAAGGTATTTATGCAAGAGCAATGACTGCCTATGCCCACGCAAAGACCTAGCACTAAAGTATATAGCAATTTTATTTGCAATAGCCCCCAAATAGAAGCAATGCAAATGTTCATCAACAGGAAAATGGATAAATCGTGTGTACCCATATAATGTGATACACATTAGCAATGAAAAGGTATTATTGATTCGTGCCATGACTTGGTTGTGTCTCAAAATAATTCTGCTGACAGAAAAGCCAGACATTGTACAGAAAATTCTGCTGACAGAAAAGCGTCCACATTGTATGATTCCATTTACTGTATGTAAATTCTAGAAGATGCAAACTAGTCCGTAGTGTTAGAAAACATCTGGTTGTCTGAGGGTGGAGGGAGGACAGGGAGGGAGAATGGCCAGGATTATAAAGGGGTCACAAGGAAACTTGTGGGTGATGGATGCATTCTTTACCTTGCTTATTGGATGACATATGCCCAGGCTCACCAAACTTTACACTTGAAATATTTGCAATAAAACTGTATTAAAATGCCCCCCACAAAAAATGAAAAACATTAAGAGTCATTTCTGCTTAAAGTTGTCTTTAACTTTCACCCCACATCCTCTGAACAGAAAATAATTTGACTCTTCCTTGTTCCGAGGTCACTTTTTATGCCCATGATAGTACTTATCAGGCATCCCAGTTAACCATTATTCCACAACTTAGTGGCTGAAGACAGTAATTTACTCTTTCTCACATTTCTGTGTATGGGCTGGGCAGTGTCTCTGCTGGTCTTGCCTGGGTTCCGTCGTGTCGCTGCAGTCAACTGGTGAGTTGGCAGAAGCTAGAGGATTTGAGATGGCTCAGGCAGAGATGGGTAGAAGGCTGCCATCTCTCTCATCACATGGTTTTTCACCCTTTCTTAGTCTAGCCAAATCTTTACATGACAGTTGGGTCCCAAGAGAGTAAAAGTAGAAGCCCAGAGGTCTCCTAATGTCTACACTCCAGACCTCATGCCATGCAACTCTTGCCACCTTCCCTTGGTCAAGACCAGTTTAAAAAACCAGCCCAAATTCAAAGGGATGAAGAGGCTGACTGTATCCTTTTAATGTGAGAACTGGCTATGTCACACTGCAAAGGGGCATGGACACAGGAAGGCGTTATTCATTACAGACCATTGTTGTAATCATGGTGCCTTATTATTGCAGGCATTTTTTCATGCCGATATCCTTTCTATTATATCCTAAGTTTCTTGAAGGTAGGAATCAGATCTGATTTATCTTTGTGTTTTTCTTTGCAACTATCACAGACCTTTGCACACTGTGTAATATGTGTTGGCTTTTTCCTGGATGCTAAGAGAAATAAAAGGTAAGTGGAAAAAAGCTTAAGTGGAAAACACATCATTGCAGTAGTAGAGTAGAAAAGATATCTTGCAAAGCACTTGAAATCATAATCTCCAGGGGCACCTGGGTGGTTCAGTCGGATGCTCAGCATCTGACTCTTGATTTTAGCTCAGGTCGTGATCCCAGGGTTGTGGGATTGAGCCCATTGGGCTCTGCTCTGAGCATGAAGCCTGCTTATGATTCTCTCTCTCTCCCTCTCTCTCTCTCTCTCTTTCTGTCTCTCTCTGTCTCTGTGTCTCTCTCTTTCTGTCCCTCTCACCCTCTGCCCCTCTCCCCAGCTCACTCATTCTCTCTCTCTCTCAAATAAAATAAATAAAAAATCATAATCTCCAGAGCTGGCAAAGGCAAATAGCAGCCATCAATGAGTCAATAGAATTTCTTAATAATCATAGCATTTTTTGTTCTTTGGCAAAGCAGGAAGGGTAATACAATCCCCAATTTTATATAGGAGAACAAGTTGCAAAGTTCTTTAAGAAGCCAGACCTTTATTTAAATGCAACTCTTCTGATTCCGTATTGTAGGCTTCTCTTTTTCTTCACATTTTATAGGATTGCATTATGTTAGGCAATTGGATAGAGGGGTAGATAACTTAGAGGTTTTAAATTTACACAGTAAACATTCTCTGGTTGGTATTCTCCTTTTCATATTTATATTTCTCTGTGTAGAAAATGAAACATTTAAAAAGAACAATGCTTAAGGTGCTTAAAAATAAACTTTCCTCATTTATTTCAAGTCCTTTCTATTTCTAAGCAGTTGGATTTTGAGAGAAAAAGTATGTTGTCAAGCAGTTCTGCCAAAAACTTAGTCCAAATCTTTAGTCTTTCCTGGAAATTGTAGCCAGTGTTTTGTCTATCTGCTATTAACACATTACCCTTTGCATGCCATCTGATATTTGGCATGTTTTATAAACAGGCTGAAAACTCTAAGCTGGATCCCAGCTACATTCAGGTTTTATAATTATATCTTCCTGCAATATTCTTCCCCCTCAGACAGCTAATAAATAGTTTCACTTACTAATTTAAGATTCAGCTTTTCTCTTTGTCTCTGCAAAATTCAGAAATTCAAAATGCAGTTCAGAAGAAAAGTATTTTCTGCACTCGCTCTTACATTATGTATTTGGTGTCCAGTAATGAACCAGATTATGAAGGAAGTGGGTCAAGAGAATCATGAAATCCAAATTCTTCCCTTGAGAATCATCTGCTATCAGGGAGATGGAGAACCTTTAGGAGGTACTCTGCAAGCTCTAAAGTTCTGTGAATCTAAGTGCGTGACCCACGTGGGTCACAATGTTGCTGTTAAGTTCTTGTAATGCATTATATTACAATTTTTTTGCTTTTGTATAATTCAACATATTGGGCAATAAAGTAAGTCACTTTGACACTATTCATATTGCTTAATCTTCACTCTGCAGTGACTTACTGTCAGTAACCTTTTAAATAAAAATATGGCATCATTCCAATTCAGGAAAAATATAAATGAAGTATAGCAATCTGAAAGGGCGAGACAAAAATTCCGTTTAAATTAGAGACTTAAATCTTTCATGATTCCATGGCTCCCTGTGGACACCATCAACACGTTGTTTCACATCTGTTGTGTGATGCCTCAAGACTGAGGCAAAGACTATCTAATGTGGTATTGTGTCCTTGGTATTTACCACGATACCATTTATAGGTTATCCCTCCTTCTACCTGGGTTTTTTGTTTTGTTTTGTTTTGTTTTTTGTTTTGTTTGTTTGTTTGTTTAGCTGTGTATCAATTTTGGACGTCTGCAGGCTTGGTAAGAGCGTTGTAAACTTATTAAGAAGATATGGGTTAGATTTAACCTACTCACCCATTTTCAGTGCACTTTTTAAGCCTCCAGCCTCTGAGCCTCTGAACCTCTGAGCCTCTGAGCCTCTGAGGGAAGTGGTTGCTGCAGGTAGACCTGGCCATTGTCATAGGGGAAGATCTGCTTTCATAGCGGAAGTCCTTTACTTTTCCGAAGGCATGTGAATTTTGTCATTTGGAAACCAGCAGTTCTAAGCCAATCACCTCCTAGCTATGGGAGCTGACACATGAGGATTAGCCTCTCCGAAGTCTCAGAGGGTTCCCATTTATAAAACTGAGAGAATAATATCTCTCTTTAGGGTTATAAGGATTGAAATTATATATTTATAATACCTGATGAAATGCTCGGCATATAGAAGGTGCTCAGTAAATGGTTGTTGCTCAGATAGCGGTTTTTAGGACTCTCCCTGGTCTTTAATTTGATGGTTATATATTTTAAAAAAAAGGAATCTGTTGAATATATTTGAACCAAGGAATAATGGGAAAGTGAAAACATTCCACTTTCTCTCTCTCTGGGCATCTATAGTGTGACTTTAAGTGTTGGAATCTCAGTCCATCAGACACACCTTCAATGAAGTGAAGCAACCAAAAGATAACTCAGATCAAACATATGGCCTTGAAGTTGTTTGTGGCACTATGACTCCTGAATCACTGCACCAAAGTGCGGTGATTTGGAGCCTCCCAATATTTTTCTTGCATGTTGTTTAAAACTGGTGAGGTCCTAGGAAACTACTGTGGCTTTACTGAAATAATATTTAAATCGGAGTCCCAAGTCTTCTGTGTACTAGCTGTTTGATCCTAGGCAGGTCATACAGCTCTTCTGCAGATTGAGTATTGGACACTGTTATCTCGCAGGGTTGTTGTAAGGTTGTATAAGAGTTTGCACGGGAAATGGCTTTGTCACTCGGATAGCCATTATCTTACGTTACACTAAACATCCGGGGGGTGAAATGGCACTTCCGGTTAATGGAAAACTTCAGACACACCTCCTTTCTCGTGTGAAATAGGACTGACTACAGTTCACTGGATTCTTCAAAATCGGCTAAGGGAGATATTTCATCTCATGGCATTTATTTCTTCATGAGCTCTCTATTTTACCAGTTTTAGCCTCTCTCAATTACTAACTGGACTCCCCCCCTCCCCTAGGTTTCGTGTATCTACCATATTTTGCTTATGATGGTTGGATTGGGGGGAATTTGTCACTTACTGGGTTCCCTTTGGATCTGACGCCCTGCAGAGAAATTGGCCACTTGATAATTTTACTAGAAAACATTTTGCTCCTGCCAGGAAAGGCCCATGGTTTACAAAAGATGCCTATGACTTGACAATAGGTCTGCCTAAGTCTGGGCTGCAGAATTAGCAAGCTCACTGTTGCTATTCACCTAATCCATATTTCCACCCTACCCTTTGTACCGGTAAGCCTATTTTTGTCTCCAACTGTCCATCTTCGTTGTTTCTCAAAATGTTTAGAACTAAAATTGAAAAAAAAAAAAAAAGTATTCTTTATTAATCTATGGAAGAGGCAGGGCTAATTTATCCAAGACTGATTCCTCCTAAGCTGGCCTCTAAAAAACCCCATAGAAACCAGCCACAGCTGAAAGTTTAAGACATGTAAACCAACTTACGTTAGAAACCTGACATGGCAGTTTAGCTGGGATAGCTGGTGAATGCTGAGGCAGAGACATAAGGACAGAGCCAAGGTTCTGCCACACGGTAGCTGGGACCGCAAGTTGGGACCCTAGCTGTTGATTACACCACGTGAGGAGCTTGTATTCTCTCAGTCATACAACTTAAAAGCCCCACAGTTGGGGCGCCTGGGTGGCTCAGCCGGTTAAGTGTCCAACATTTGTTTTGGTTCAGGTCACGATCTCATGGGTCCTTGACTTATAGCCCTGCGTCGGGTTCTGCGCTGACAGCACAGAGCCTGCTTGGGATTCTCTCTCTGTCTTTCTCTCTCTCTCTCTCTCTCTCTCTCTCTGCCCCTTCGTCTCCTCCCTCAAAATAAACAAACAAACAAACAAACAAACAAAAAACTACAGCCTGAAGACTGAGGTTTCTCTTCCAGTGCCTGAAGTTTGGCCCTGCTAGATCCTTGTATGCTGTTCAAATGCAATCGGAAACAGGTTCACACATTTGCTGTGGCTTTTGTCTCTGAATTTCCCCCACCCTGTACATGTTCCAGAAAGCCGTGTGTGTGTGTGTGTGCGCCTTACTTGATCGTTCATCTTTGGTTGCTGTCGCCTCTAAACCTTAGCATTATCTGCCCCAAAAGAGTGATCATCATTTATCTAGAGCTCTCTAGTTGACAGAGAAATTTCATAGGGGTTGTCTCATTTGGCCAATATAACAGCCTTGAAGTCACAGGTATTCCTTCCCCCTTTTCATAGGCAAGGAACTTGAATTCTAGGAACTTGAATTCTGGGAACTTCAAGGCCATACACAATGAATAGCAGAGGTGGTTCTCTGTTATCCAGGCTTCTAAATCCTATGCTCTTTGCCTTGTAATCCTTTTGTAGGTGTTGGCGTTTCCATAAACATCTACTGGGCCATGAAGCAATGCCTAATTCCCTTGTTGCTATGGGAATAGTTGAATGCCTTGTTCTCCAAATCTTTTTCTTTACCTCAGATAGCAGTTCCAGTGATGGATTTTGCTTCAAATAAAAATAGCCCATCTCTCTCTGCTCTCAAGAGTCTATTTCTCAAAATTACACCACAGCTGAAGAAAAAAAAAGAATAGATATTGAAATTGGTAGCATCCCGATACTGCAGGAGTGGTACTGCCGGTGAAAGATGAAAGAATACTAGGTTGGGATGGATGTGGAAAAATGGAAATTTTGTATTTAGAGCCCAAAGGGAAGATTGGATGATAGAAAGGAAAGGTGGAAACGTCGGAAAGAGGAGGTGTTCGAAGAAAGAGAAGGGTACACGCACTGCTTTAATATCGTGGCTCTGCCCACTGGTAGATTACAAGTAGAAGTGAAATCCTGAGAGCAGCTTCTGCTGCTCAGTCCCAGGGAAAGTTCTGGGTGTGCAGGGTGGTCTGGCCCTTTCAGCACTCCCAGGACCATCGGGGACCAGGCAGAATTATGACCCTGGTAGTGCCCAATGAGTATCCAGTCCGATGCAGTTCACAAAGCACCTTTACTCAAAGGAGTTAGTTTTAGTTTCACAACTACCCACTGAAGGTCATTGACCAGAAGCTGCCCTATTTGTACAAGTAAGGGAATAAAATAATGACACCTAGGTCCACGCATAAAAAAAATTCTCCTCTTAAAATTCTCCTCTTCCATTTCATGGGTGATTCAAAATAGTTTCGTTAGGGATGTGGGCCTAGGTATACAATATAAACTGTGAGTGTGGCATCTTGAAAATTTTTTCTGTTTTAATAAAGACAGCACATAGGACCTTCCAGAGTAAGATTATGGTTGCATTGTTCATGCTAATATTGTTGAGCAAAACTTCAGGATTGAATCAAATCAGAGGTAAATGATGGTAGAGAGTAGAGCTGTAAAGAGTGAAAGCTGTGGACCTGTTGGAGATACTAGGATGAGAGAGAGGATAGGTAAATGGATCCAGTGGAAGGGGCTGCAGAATCCATACAAGGTAGATATTCTAGAGCTGGTAGAATAGAAGAATGGAGAGAGCATTCAGTTTGGGAACAACAGACTTGAGCTTGAGTCTTGGCTCTATCACTTAGGTAACATTGAGCGAATTACTTAGCTTCTCTGAGCTTTGGTTTTCTAATCTGTAGAGCAGGAATAATAATCCCTACCTTATAAGGTTGGCAATAAAGAGAATCCAGATGAAGGATATAGCAATGTATGTGTTCGAGAAATATATTAAATTAAAAAAAAAGTGAATCGAGGAAAGTTATCCTGAATGACTCAAAAATTCCTTCCAGCCCCAGAATTCAGTGACTCTCCAAACCAGGGAGAACCAGCAATGGAGATGACAATCAAGATGTGATGACAGGTTGAGCAAAGTGCCTACTGCCAGATGCTTAGTGACCTGAGTTGACCAGGGTGCAAACTGAATGCACATGTTTGGACCTGAAACTAAAGTGGGGTGTGGGTGAATTCGGGGCCCAGGAAAGAAAGGATCCCCTTTTTCTGAAGACTAAGGAAATGAAAGATTTTAGGTTTGGAGTGGACATGAGATCAAATAAGGAGAGAAATCCAGTGGGTTTGGGGCTAAATTAGAAGAGGGACTTGGAGCCCCAAAGGGCAGTGGAGATGGAGGGCTGTTGCATTGGGGACCCCAAGGAGGGTAAGACAGGACATCTTCTCTTGAGGAGCTTACAGCCCAGTGCCGCACACAATGAAGCCAAACCACCTACAGGAGAGAGTTGAAGACAAGCAAAACACCTTATGGTGAAGCCGACTGCATTTAGCATCCACTTGGGATTTGGTGGAGGATGCCAGTGTATTTTCAGATTAGGAAAAGGAAAAAAAAATCAAGTCAGAGTAGAACCTAGAGATTTGTTTGTGCTTTTTAATGCCAGAAACTTCAAATGGCTTTTCTTCTGTGCGGAAGGCAAGCATGCCTGTAATCTTGCACAGTTGAGAAGACATGTTTCCGCTATCCCTCGAAATCTCGCTCTCTGCCTTCCAGACACATAAAGAATCACTGTGCCTCCACACATGTGCCAGGGGCTCTCTTACCTCTCCCTGCTTTGCCATGTTACTCGTTCTGCTCATGTGACCTGTCCCTGTCAATCCATTAACGTCTACACTCCACCCACTTTTTCTACCTGCAAAATGTGCAAGTGGAGGAAGACCTTCTTTAATTTTTTTTTTTTTTTTTTTTTTTAGAGAGAAAGAGAGCATGAGCAGAGGAGAGGGGCAGAGAGAGGGAGAGAGAGAATCTTAAGCAGGCTTCATGCTCAGCACGGAGCCCAATGTGGAACTCAATCCAATGACTATGGGATCGTGACCTGAGTCTGATGTTCAACTGACTGAGCCACCCAGGCGCCCCTAGGGAAGACCTTGCCCCTCTGTGTCACCAAGCAGGCTGACCCCACATGTCTTGGGACACCATTATACTTTGTTTTCACCTCTATTATTCGGCTATATAATTCCTGGCATGGTTTGTTTTTGGCTCCTTCTAGACCATGAATTTCTGCTGGAGACAGAAATCCTCCTGACATGGCACATGAATAATAAGTGGCATTTATCGGGATGCCTGGGTGTTTCCGTTGGTTATGCGTCCAACTTTGGCTCAGGTCATGATCTCATGGTTTGTGAGTTCAAGCCCTGTGTTGGGCTCTTTGCTGACAGCTCGGAGCCTGGAGCCCGCTTTGGAGTCTGTGTCTCCCTCTCTCTCTGCCTCTGCCCTACACACACACACGCACACACACACACACACACACACACACTCACTCTCTCTCTCTCAAAAATTAATAAACATTTTTTTAAAAAGGCCCAGATTATGCAAATTGACACTATCAACAACAGCTGTCTTTTATTTACCTTTTGCTCTGTAGCAGGGCTGCGCTGTGTTTTACATCCATTTTGCTTTTTAATCCTCCTTGACACCTTTGAGATCAGTTTTACAGATGAGGAAAGAAGGGGCTCAGAGAAAGTTAAATAACTTGACCAAGGGGCAGAGCTAGGGAAAAACATATGTTTATTTGACCGCAGCACCTAGATTTCCATATTACACTCAGGCCAACTCCTTCAGACATGCTTCTGTGGTCTATGGATAGTAGACTGGTCCTGGGACACAGGCAGGCCTCCTGACCTCCAGCGCCATTTCCCTTTCATGACCTTACACATGGGAAAAAAGAGGAAAGCTGGGACCATTAGTGGTTCCTTCTGGTGAAACATTTTTTAAAAAGAGAGAAAGAGACCTTTGACTTTCTTCTACTTGTTTAGATAATTTGAGAAATTCTTGATTCTTCTAGAAATTGTGATTCCTAGAAAATATTTACCGCAAAGCTAAATTATGCTGTTATGTATGGCCTTGGAATGTCTGGGCTCTGTCCTGTTTCCACAAACTTCTATTCCCTGGTTTTGTAGAAAACACCAAGACAGTCACATAATTCTTCTCAGTCCATTCTGAAGATTCTCAAAACCCCTAAAAGCCTTGTTAGACCCGTTCAACCACTGCAGAGCCTTTTCACGAACTGAATAATAAATAGCTAAGCGCTGAGGGAATATTTTAGGCTGAGAGCAGGCTGGTTTTATGAACATCCAGAAGCTTTTGTGAATATTAACCAGAGGCAGAAAGTGCAGCAGCACCACGAGCAGCTAGGACTGGCCGGATGTGGGCGAGAGACCCTACGACGTGGCCCAGAAAACCCTACGTGCTTAGCGGGCCCCCGAATTTACTCTCAGCTCGTCCTGTTGCTCTGAAATCTCGGAGGAAGCTCTCAACCCATGTGGACCCAGTTTTTGTTTTAAATGATGTCTGTGCGCGGCGCCTGGGTGGCTCAGTCGGTTAAGCGTCCGACTTCAGCTCAGGTCACGATCTCACGGTTCGTGAGTTCAAGCCCCATGTCAGGCTCTGTGCTGACAGCTAAGAGCCTGGAGCCTGCTTCGGATTCTGTGTCTCCCTCTCTCTCTCTGCCCATACTCTGCTTGCACTCTGTCTGTCTGTCTCTCTCTCTCAAAAATAAATGAACGTTAAAAAATTTTCTTAAATGATGCCAATGCTACCTGTGCAATTGGTGTAGGTGAGAATCCATAAGGATATCAATGAAAGAACTTCCCACCCCTAAGCTCTTAGGAGACTCACCTGCTGTCTGTCTCTGCTGGCTGTTTCTTGGTTTTTCTTAACAGACCTTCACGGCTGATGTGACTGAGATCATGGCTCACAGCAGGAATGCAGCCAGCACTTGGTGGAATTGAACTGCTGAATATTCATGATAATTGAGAACCTTAAAGATGAGTCTGAGCTTGGTGATGTTGCCCTTATCACACTCGTGTTCTATTTAGGAGCTAACGTGTTGTCCTGGTTGGAGATCACTGTTGCCTGAGGCGTCGGGTGTGTTTACTGTAACGTGCAAGGTGATTTGGGGTATCGCATAGACAAATATTTTTAGTGTGTATTGAGGTATTTATTTTACTGAATGTTTTAAAAAGATTCAGTTGAAAAAATAAGTAAAAACTGAGTCAGTTAAAATACATATAGTGAATAATAATACAAGTAGTATAATAATATGACAAAAGTCATGAAAATGGTACCTGAATGACTACAGCTTAGGATCTATTCCTAGGATATAAATCTGTAACTCCTTAAGCAAAATGCTTGGGGCCAGATGTATTTCAGAATATCTCATGCATTCTTGTCACACCAAGAAGTAACTGGAACAGGACTTTCAAACACATTATTTCTGCGGTAAAACATATTCACCATAACTTGGATAAATAAAGTCGATAAGTAGAATCACATCAGTTGAGGTCAAGTGTTGTGGCCGAATGAGTTACAAAAGGTACGTTTTTCAGCTGTTTTTGCATTTTGGAATTCTAGGTAAGAGATTTTTTTTTACCCATAGTAAAATAGCCCCCCAAGAGGAAAAAGAGGCAAATCCAAGAACTTCAGACCTGAACCACCGTACTTTGTAGTTTATAAAACACGGTCCCTCTCATTATCTTGTGAGGTATACATTTTCATATTATAGATGAGGGATCTGAAGCTCAGAGAGGCTAGGTGACTTAGCCAAAATCACACAGCTCAGCTGGTAACCAGGTGGGCCAGAACTAGAACAGAACCCGGGTCCTCTGTCTCCAGGCCCTTGGATCATCCCATGCCATAACCTACATATCATATAATAAGTTCTGAAGAATCAAAACTGCAAAGGTTGACTTCTTGAACATGTTTGCTGGAGCACAGAGAGGCTTCTGGGGGGAAAGGATGAGAGTGGAGGACAGATATAACCTTGACCTTTTATTTTATTATTATTTTTTTTAACCTTGACCTTTCCATGTTGAACGAAAGATATATCCAAAGTGAATGGATCACTTTCCTCAGGCATTGCATAAAACCCAGCCCCCAAATGCTGATTACGGTCCAGGGGCGTTTTTGACGAAATATTGCCCACATCTCCAGAAATTCTGCTAATAGTAAATATTTATTGAATACCTGCTGTATGCCATGCACTCCTCCCTATAACATTTTGGAGTATTATTACCACTCTCCTCCTCCAGATGAACAAATGGGTGTACAGAGACATAACCAATGTCCCAAAGCTGGTAAGTGACAAGTCAGGTCTGGGCCAGATGTGGTTCTGCCTGGGGGCACACTCTTGCCCCCAGTACTCTAGCAATGACAGAGTCCTGGATTTCTGAGCCACCCATGGGAGGGATGCCTTTTCCTCCGACCCCAGGCTGCTGACAGACAGACAGGCAAGATGGATTGGCTTGGGAGGTGGGGACCCAATGCATCTTCCATGGCCATCACGAGGATGACTTCAGATGAACTCAAGAGTGCTCTCTTTGCAAGATGCAGATGTGAAGACCCTCAGGGACCTTGGGCGTGATTCTTGGTGTTCTCCAAGAAGAAACCTTTCACAAGAGCCCTTTTACAACAGGATCCCACATTTTGCATGCCTTGTGTCCCAGAAATCCAGTGCAAGCTGATTCAGCCACCTGAGTTTGATGGTGCAGCCCCCAACAGTAGGGGAGTAAGAGGGAATTTGCTGTATTCAGGAAACCGTAGATGCACATGATTGGAATGTAAAATGAGGGTGGAGTTTGGGGAAGGACTGGGGACAAAGGTTATATTACAAAGGGCCTTGTTCTCACTAGAGATGATTAGATTTTATGCTCTAGGCAATGGAGAATCGCCCAGTGGTTTTGAATAGAGGAACAACACGGTCACCTTTCCATGAGCCATGTCTTATTTGACTTGGAAATCAGAGACTGCTTCCTGGAGGAGGTATCCATCAACCTATCACTGAAAGGATGAGTAGGATGTCAACCAGCAGAGGTGTTCACCCAGGGCAGCAGCAGCTGTGACAGCAAGGTGTGTTCAGGGTTCACAATGATATGAATCAAAACAAACCATTTCCATGTATTGGGCCCCTATTGTGCGCACTGGCACATGAGCACATTGGCTCTCTTAATCATGGCAAAAGCCCTGAAAGGAAAGTCATAACTCTTAGCCCATGGAGGTGGGATTCAGACACATTCCCGCCAGACCCCAAAGCCCATTGTCTCCCCATCCCACAAGCTGTCTCTCTGATGGAGAGACACAGTCTTGGCCCAGAGCACAGAGGGAGCTGGAAGAATGGTGGAGGCTCAGACAGAAATGAAAGTTGGAAACATATTTTAAAGAACCTTGACAGCTTATTGGCTGTTCCAAATCTGATCTCTCCATTACTGCATTCAAACTGTACCTGTTCCCTGATGGGGCAGGGTTAATCAAAATGAGATTATTGCGTGCAGGAGAGGAGCACTCCCAAGGAACCAGTTTTAATTCCAGGATTAATTCTCCTAACTTACTGTTCCTTTGTCTTTGTCTCTCTCTCTCTTCATTTTTCTGAGTCCATATACTGTAAGTGAAAACAAGTCATGAAAAAGAATTCAAGGGGTGAGCCCCACTGCATCTAGGACTGTTCATAAAGCAGTTTTGAGGACACAGAGAAATTCCAAAGAGTTGGCTAAGATTTGGTGAATGTGAGCTGGATCCTGGGGTTGGCCTGTGGGGGATAGAACCATCTACAAGCCAGCCCCCTACTCCCACCCACCTCACGAAACTCAAGGAATTTGCCGTGGAAATGAAGCATATGCCTCTGGAAGAGTCAGACACCATTGCAAACTTAACTGTTAGGTACTGACTTAGAGAGAACGGGGCATTGGAAGAGGTGGGGCCATTATGGATGGTGATGGGCAGGGAAGGTTCCATGCACTTGCAAGACTGACCCTGCGTCTTGAAAGTGGTGCCTTCCTGGAGTCTGGGCACTGGCTGTCCCTGACTAACGGGCCATGTTTGGGAGCAGCATGGAGCGCGGCTCTTCCCTGCTGTGAACACATCCCATTAAAGAAGACCCATTGGTAGCATCGTGTCCTTCATACACCAATAGCACCAAGATTAACCTGAGGGGGGCAGACAGTTACAGCTAAATATCCTGTGGAATAGACATATTATTTGGAGCCAGACCTGCCTTCCCAAACCCTCTGGGCTTATACGAGTTAAAGTCACTGAGTGAAGAGGACAGAAGAGCACCCAAAGGGCCAGGGGTAACCTGAGTGTGCTTTCCCTTGACCCAGCCTCAGACCAGGTGTTTCCAGGATGAAAACAACCAAAGAGACTTAAAAAAAAAATAAACGATATTGTCAAAATTCAACGAGTGTTACTTTTTCTGAAAAAGGACAATGACTCTGTATATATATCATGCTATAGTCCACGAAATGGGCAGGGCCCTCAATTCTCAGTGTACCTTTGACCCTCTCTTGTCCACATCAAGATTTCTGTATGTCTTTGGGAGCATAGTGTGTGCCAACCTGAGTCTTTCTACCATTGAGCCCCTGGAGTGCAGCTGCTTCCAGCCTGATTCCCAGACTGTCCCATCCCGTTTTCCAAAGCCTCCAGAATCTCACCACTTAGATGTTGCTTTTCCCCACTCTGGCCCCACTGATCATGAGAGATTTCTCTTCTCATTGCCTCTAAAGACAAGCAGTTGGATTTCTCTTGTTTGAAGGTCTTTTTATTCTTAACCAATCACCATGGGGACACAGCAGAGAGAGCAAAATAACAAGCCCAGGTCACAAAGTTTAGGGAATCTTACACAATTTGTGCTGCTTCAGACTTTTCCTATAGGTGCTGGCAGCTTGGCCAAGTGGAGAGTGGCCATCTGATCTGGATCCAAATCCCGGTCTAGCCACTTACCAACTGCTGTCCTTCAGTCAATCAGATACTTACCCCCACTGAACCTCAGTTTTCCCTCTTTAAAATGGGGAAAATAGCACCTGCCTCCTGGTGTTGTAGACGTGGAGGAAATTACACATACATACACAGCACCACACCTAGCGCCCAGTATGGAACACGTGCTCCACCCAGAACTGTGTTTGCTGAAAGAGTCTCTGGGAAGGTCCTTGGACCCCAGCTCTCTATTTTCTTCATTCCTAAAGATGAGGGTCATGAAAACCTCCGTGAAGAGTCTCCATGAAGGCCACTTTTCAAGCTTACAGGCTGCAGGTGGAATACGTACAACCATGGGCATCAACCAGCCTCTCCAGCTGCCCCATTCGTCTGTGGTAAGTGACCGCAGTTTTTGAGGATGCAGGATGGGGCTGGTGCCCTCCTCATAGGACCTGAGACACAAATATGGGTAAAACGTCCCCTGAGAGGAGTACCTTGTAATTCTCCTTTCTCACTGAAAAGTCAAAGCCAACTGTTCTGCTTCTCTTCCACGTTCTCTCCTCCATCTCAAGGTAGTGAACATCAGGCCTTATCGTTGCTCCTGACGAGGTAGGGAGGCAACGATATGCAACCTTGTTCACCATCCTGGAACATGTTTCACATCAAAGCTGAATTTCTCTTGGGGCGCCTGGGTGGCGCAGTCGGTTAAGCGTCCGACTTCAGCCAGGTCACGATCTCGCGGTCCGTGAGTTCGAGCCCCGCGTCGGGCTCTGGGCTGATGGCTCAGAACCTGGAGCCTGTTTCCGATTCTGCGTCTCCCTCTCTCTCTGCCCCTCCCCCGTTCATGCTCTGTCTCTCTCTGTCCCAAAAATAAATAAACGTTGAAAAAAAAAATTTGAAAAAAGCTGAATTTCTCTTGGGCCCCTGACTATCTCTGAATGCTGAGTTAGAGGTTTTCTTAGAGATGAACCTGGTCAGAGCTTCGTAGTTAGCTGGGAGAGTCAGTCGCTGCCCCTATCTGGTTGGGCACTGGTCAGGCCACAGTGTTCCAGAATGGCCCCCCTCTGGGGATCCACATCCACCTCCATAGTCTCCCTTGGGGTATTCCCACACTTCGGCCCCCTTTGAGGTTTGGGATTAGGTTAGAATTTGGATCCCCACAATCACTCAACAGAAGCTCTCTGGGAGGGCACGATGGTGGGATTGGGTATGCAGAGCTCCGAAACACGCTTCATTATCCCTGGGAAAAGAAACCAAGCTTACTGAGTGCTCCTTGTGCTGAGCACCAGTTACAGAATGTCACATGCACCATCTCATTCTGTTTGTCCACAGTCCTTCGAAAGCAGAAAAGAGAGGCTGAAAAGGGGCAGTGAGTCTGATGTGTGCCTGCAAACTCAGAGGGCAAGTTTCTGTTTGGGAGGTAGGTCAGGAAAACCCACGCATGGAGGCCAGGAGTAAACCGAGCAAGTATCTGTTGAGAAGAAACCAAAGAATCTGGAACTACAGGAAGTTGCAATCAGGTGACCCGATTCTAAGGAGACCAAGCAGGAGTCTTTGGAACCCACTTAGCAGATACCTACTCACTTGTACTTTATGGTTTGGTGAAAGACTGTGGGGACCAAGGGGGAGAAGAAGACTGAAGAATAGAACGAAGAAAATCCTCAAAGACCCAGAAGTGGCCGAGCCTTTCAACACTGTCCCGTGGAGAGTGTCTGCTGCCCCATGGGCCTCGCCATTCTTATTTCTGAATAGATGAAATCTGTGACGTATCAGTCTACACAACTCGGCATCCCCACTCATCTCGCAAGCCCCTGATTGCAATTTCAACGGCGTCTGGTGTATCGGGAAAGGCAGGTGAGAGGTGCCGAGGTGGGCAACTGTGCTTGCATGGCAGGTGCACTTCCTGTCTTAAACCAACAAGCAGGCACTCTGACTCGTGTCTCAGTCTCTAAGTGCTGCATGCCCTGTAAGCCCGAGGCATGTGCTTCTTCCCTCTGAGACCTCACCTGCTCGTAGCCCTTGCAACATGCTCTTACCAGCACATCTGCACACACTCTAATGAACAAGACAACCATTATTCAACCAATAAATCAATGTGGATGTGCTTAGAGGTTCCTTATGGAAATAGAAATTGGAGGACAACAGAGTCGGTATTAAGTGTAAAAAATGAAAGGCTGAAGGTGATTGTAAGGTGATGCTCAAACATGTGGACTGAAGGAGGAGCATCAGAACCGAGTATCTTCTCTTCCCGGAGATAAGTATGTATATCAGGTCATTTTATCTCTACTGGGTAATTCCCATTGTCCAGAGAGGACACAATGTGATCCAGGGAGCTGTGTGGTAGTTATGTAATATTCACCAGAGCCTTTTTCTTGCCTTGGTGGCTTTTCTTTTTTGGAGGAGAATACTTCAGTTAGAAATGTCAGCCAATTGATAATATTTATAAAGGGCATTTTAGTCACACAGTGTGAAGCTGGAAGGGAGATGATTATATGAGACCTAGTTTCTTCCAGAGCCTCTTTGTACAGCTGTGCAGGCTGTACACTGCACAACCCTAGAGTGTGCTATTGGCACCTCTAGTCTGTGCAACTGCCCCCCCTCCCCAGGTTGTTCAGTGCAATATGCGGTGTATGGGGGGCTCTGTCACATCTAGAGAGCTTAAAATACAGTTTGCATTTGAAGGTTGCAGCTACGTTGTGGAGCTCCCCGCAGTGCCTCAGATGCGACACAGTTTGCTCAGTGTAGGAACGGGGATTGGAAACTGTGAATTCCTTTTGTTAGTGGTTTGGTGCATATTCATGAGAGGAACATTCCAGTGAAGTGACTAGAAATGAATGTATAGGAGAATCCTAGCATGGGAAGAAGCCGAAATGTGAATAAGAAGTAACTGTCTGCTCCAGCCCCACCTTTGGGAGCCACGGTGTCTCTTCAGGAAGAGCGACCGACTGTAAGAAATGTGCTTTCAAGTGCTGTGCCTCATCCTATATCACCATTGTCTAGTGACACTTAAATATAATTGGCTGGAAACAATTTCCCAAAGCCACTGTGAGAATGAGTCAGCGTGGTTTATTTGAACTTGTGAGTTAATGTGGAAGCATCTGCCTATTGAGAAATACAAGTAGTCTGTATTAGTCAGCTCTGGCTGCTGTAACAAAGCACCACAGACTGGGGGGCTTAAGCAACAGGAATTAATGGTCTCACGGTTCTAGAGGGTGGAAGTCTGAAATCAAGGTGTCTGTAGGGTTGATTTCTTCCAAAGCCTCTCTCCTTGGCTTGCCGAGGACCACCTTCTCACACGTCCTCACATGGCTTTTTCTCTGTGTGCGTGCATCTGTGTCTCTCTCTGTCCAAACTTCCTCTTCCCATGTGGACGCCAGTCAGAATGGACGAGGGCCCACCCTAATAGCTTCATTTTAACTTAATCACCTCTTTAAAGGCCGTCTCCAAATATAGTCACATTTTGAGCCACTGGGGCTTAGGGTTTCAAGATACAAATTTTTTTTTTTTTTTTGGCAGGAGGGGGAGGGGGGAGCACAATTTGGCCCGTGGAGCACCTGAAGCATTGTAGGGAGGAGCGAATGATTGACAGAAGGTGGACTGCAAATCGCAGCAACGGCTCGCCAAGAAATATAACACCCGGTCCTCCTTTCCGGGTCCTTGGATCTAAGGCAAACCTGTTGGGAGGAATGTGATGGGACAGAGTCTGAGGACTTTGGAGATATCGTAGCAAGGCGTCTGCATCTCGTGACCATCAGAGCAAGGTAAACAAATGGAAGAGGGCAGGGGGGCAGACTGTATCGCTGAATAAGAGACTCCATATTGAACTTACAGACCCGCTGGCCCCAGAAGGCTACCCACCTAAGATAGCACCGTCACAGAGGACACACACATATGGCAATATCTGAATGCAAGGACCCTCCATGTCTGGCGTGGAGAGTTAAATTAAGGTGACATATGTTTAACCAGTGACATAAGTTTAAACTCTGTTTGTTGAATGAATCCTCCTTTTTTATGATCTGTGTAAAAGCAATGAATATACTAAATAATTATGACACAAATTATTGAATGCTGGAATATGCTAAGGGGTTATGTACCACATATTACCCTGAATCCGCACAGCCCTTTGAGGTGGGTTTTAATTGAGACCCAGGACCCAAAGCCCAACCAAAAATAGATGTCAGCTCTGGGCTTTAGCCTGTAGCTTGGTCCGCTCCATAGCCACAGAGTGAACCACTGGGCTATGGGCTAGTGCAGAAGGTTCTGGAAGGCAGGGCTTGGGGGCCAGAGCCTCAGTTTTGTCAGTAGCCGGGCAGGCCATCCTTGTCTCTGGCTGTTCCCATCCATGTCAGAGAAGGAACCTCGGTGGAGATGGGTGGTGAGGAAAGCTATAAAGTTCCCCGGACTCAGTAAGCAAGGATGGCATGCGAAACAGTGTGTGGGTCTCTGCTTGCAGACAGTGTCATGGCGACAGTGATGGTGGGTGGATAATTGGTGTCTCTTCTCTGATTCTACATTCAATTTCCTTGGTCGGAGGAATTTGATTACTCAAGAGGCTGAGAAAAGGAACGTTGGTAATAAAGCTCAAAGAGATGTATTACACTCAGATCTTTAACCTTTTCCGTGCTAAGCAATAATTAAATCCTGCCTGTTTGACAGCGATGGATGGCTGAGGACCTAAAAAATTTTAGCCCTGTTTCCGAGGGATAACTTTTCTTGCATCTAAACAAACCCCAAAATGATCACGAATTAAACTTCTTTCTTTGGAGTCTCTGCCAAGAGACCAATTTTGATGGGTGTCTAGTTCCAGAAAGCACAGTATGGACATGCTTTTGGTGGTTGCCCATGAGAAAGATGGTCAGTCTTTGTTTTCATTGTATTACTTTCTCATTAAAGAGTAGTTGACATACAATGTTGTATTAGTTTCAGGTATACAACGTAGTGATTCAATATTTATGTGCGTTATGAAATGGTCACCATGATGCCTAGTTACTATCTGTCACCATTAAAAAGTTGTTGACGATATTATTGACTGTATTCCCTATGCTGTACATTACATCCCTGTGTCTTATTTATTTTATAACTAGAGGACTGTACCTCTTAATCCTCCTCACTATTTCTTTTTTTTTTTTTTTCAACGTTTATTTATTTTTGGGACAGAGAGAGACAGAGCATGAACGGGAGAGGGGCAGAGAGAGAGGGAGACACAGAATCGGAAACAGGCTCCAGGCTCTGAGCCATCAGCCCAGAGCCCGACGCGGGGCTCGAACTCATGAACCGCGAGATCGTGACCTGGCTGAAGTCGGACGCTTAACCGACTGCGCCACCCAGGCGCCCCTCCTCCTCACTATTTCATCCATCCCTCTATCTCCCTTTCCTCTGGCAGCCATCAGTTTGTCCTCGGTATCAATGAGTTTATTTTGGTTTGGTTTTGTTTTGTTAGTCTTTCTTTTTTTTTTTTTTTCAGATTCCACTTATGAAGTGAAATAATTTCCTCTGTCTTATTTCACTTAGCCTAATACCATCCAGGTCCATCTATTTTGTCATAAATGGCAAGATGTCTGTCATCCATTTTTATGCCTGAATAATATTCCATTGTAAGTTTATATACCATATCTTCTTTACCCATCCATTAATCCAAGGACACTTAGGTTGCTTCCGTATCTTGGCTATCATAAATAATGCTGCGATGAATAAAAGGGTGCATATGTCTTTTCAAATTATTGTTTTCATTTTCTTTGGGAAAATACCTAGAGCTGGAATTGTTGGATTGTGTGGTGGTTCTCTGAGGGGTCAAGGAGTTGAGTTGCCTTGATGATTTGTAACTCACACATTTAGCAGCGAGAATAAGTTTAAACATTTTAAGAACTTTTCCTAATATAGTAGAAAGAGTATGGCTCTGTGAACCCAGGGACCTGGTTCCTAGGTCCAATCTTTAGTGACCTGTTTGTCCTCTCCGTATACAGCAGGCCCTTACCTGACATGTGTGGCCCAAATGGATAAACCAATGAACTGGATGTGCGACCTTGAGTAAGTCCTCATATTTATCTGCTTCAGTTTTCTCCTGTCAAACTTAGATAAAGCTTGACCTCTGAACCTCTCAGGCATGTGGTGAGGGTCAGATGAGAGAACGGAGAACCATAATCCTGGCTAACATGTGTCAGAATTCCATCAAGACAGGCACTCTTCAAAGTGTTTCCGTAGCTCATCTCTTTTATCACTAACAGTCATCTTCTAGATTGACAGCAGAATTCCTCCAAAGTGTGTCTGTCTTTAATTCCTTTCGTTTCAGTCTCCCCTCAGTCAGGCTTTTACCCCCACCCCTTCACCAGAGGGCTTCTTGTCAAAGTCGTCAGTGACGCCACATCACTAAATCCATCACCAGTCTGTGCTCCTGTCTTATTGGACCTCTCTCTTCAGCATTTGCCCCAGATAATCCGTCCCTCAAAGCCATTTGCTGCCACCACAGCCCCATACCTCCCCTATACCCTACACACCACTGGCCCCACCTCAGAGTCCCTTCCCTGGTTCTGTGGGGGGACTAAGCCTCCATCCCTTCCACCTCACTCACTCAAGGACATCATTATTACCCATCCAACCACATCAACATTTGGGAAAAATGGAAGCCACACACTTACAATATAGCCCAACTCCGCTGCTTGGCAGGTGATGA
Source organism: Herpailurus yagouaroundi (assembly GCF_014898765.1). Classification (NCBI taxonomy): domain Eukaryota; kingdom Metazoa; phylum Chordata; class Mammalia; order Carnivora; family Felidae; genus Herpailurus; species Herpailurus yagouaroundi. Next base: position 32,956,814 of record NW_024412417.1, on the reverse strand, counting down.
ACCAGGGCCCCAAGGTCATCTAACTGGCTAATGATAGGGCCCTAAGCCCCACCTCTTGCCTCTTAGTTCAGCACTCCAGAAAGTAACACCTCCTACAAGGAAAAATACAAACACTGCAATGATGTACAAATCAAGGCTACAGGACTTTGCTTTCAATTTTGCACTCCAACCTTCAACTAATGGAACTTAAAATGATGCTTGAACCGTGTCTATAGCTAGTAATAAATTTAACTTTCATGACGGGGCTTATTGCCATCACTCTTAACTGTATCTGTCAGGAGCTCATCTGATCTTTTTGATGAGGAGAAGATGGCCCCAGAGGATACTGTCCAAGAGTAAAAGAGGTGTTAGAATAATCCCAGTGAAGCTCAAGGCAGAGTGAGTTACTTTTGAGCTTTCTTTATGGATATTCTTAGACCTGCTTTCAAATACATTATATGTATGTGTATATATGTGTGTGTGTGTGTGTGTGTGTGTGTGTGTGTGTGTGTGTGTATTTGCTAAGCCTCTACTATGTGTCTACCATCAACTGGTTATTTTTACACATTAAGACACTGAACACTCATAGAACCCTATGAAGCAATAACAATTATTTATTGATCACCTATTATGTGCCAAGAGCTTGACGTTCATTATTTCCGATCCTCTCAAATCCCCTTCCTTTCTCAAATCAGAAACCCAAATCAGAGTTCAGTGTTTACCACTGGTCCCTGCAGAAACATGATTGCTATTCCAATTTTATACACAGGTAAACTGAGGCATGAGGAGATTTAGTGACAGGCAACAACATGCAGTAGTAATGAGTCGACCCCAGAGCAGGGTCAACCTGTTCACTTCCTACCTCACTAGCTGCTATGGCCTTATTACATTGGTCCGCTCAGACCAAACTGCGAGCATGTGGGTATCCAACTCACATAACAGAATGCAGGTCAGAAAATCCCAGTGGGATTGTCTGAGATGGCCCCAAACGCTTCTGAGAAGAGGCCACTACACTTCTGGCGGCTAACCCAGGCTGCTGGTCAACTTGGGAAGCTGAGAACACATCACTTGCTTTTCCTTGGAGTCTGGCTGCAGTTCAGACTTGGGAAAATCACACTGTCAACAGAGGAAAGAGTGTTCCTCTAAGTACAGGAGCCCTTTTGAAACCTCACAAGAGATTGTAAAAAGCTCTGGATGTTGTTTACAAAGTAATCAGATTAGGGAAAGGAAAACGAAGTTGGCCCTGCATTGGAGAAGCAAGGTATAATTAACAAGAACAACAAACACAGGGAAAGGAGAACAATGCTGACTTCTTAGTTTTATTTTTGCCGTTCTGCTTAGCTAAATGAATCTTTTGAGTCAGTCCTTTGCTATAAATATAGACTAATCTCTGTTTCTTCCCCCCGAGGACTGGACAGATTTTTACCCATGTCTTGCTATGAGTCAGAAAGGAAGGATATTTATTATGTACTGACCATGTGACCATAGTGTAGTCAGCTAGGAGCACTGGATTCATCTGCTCAGGTCTTCCTCGTGGAATCCAGTGAGGTTGGCTTCATTTTCAGCCTCTCTTCTGTTCATCTGATCTCTTGTTGGTGCCACCCATTGGATGAGTTGAATTAGAAGCCAGAGGAGCCTAGGTGACTCAGTGCTTGAAGCTCAGCATCTGTGGACACTGGGAATGTGTGGAGGGTAGACAGTGAATCTGGAGAGGCAAATTGAGACTGACCACCATGGTGCCCATGCTGATTGCTCTGAGGTAGGCATGATGATCTGATGAGGAACTTAACTGGCCTTGAACTCCACTCTGTGATTCTGCAGATGACTGGGGCTCATTAGCAAGCCTAGGTCTTCCCACAGAACATCTTCAGGATCTTCCCAGGTCTGGTAAACTACACCTGCCAGCAGGAAGTCATTTGACAGGATGGACAGAGGTCCACCTAGGAGCCAGGAGACCTGCCACACAGTATATAACCTTGGGCAAGTCTCCATTCTGAGCCTGATTCCTCATCTGTGAAGTTAGTGGGTTTGACCTGATCCAGGGACCTCACCCCTCTCTGTGCATCAGAATCTCCCAAGAAAATTAAAAAACCACCATTTGCCTGAGACTCACCTCCAAAGCTTTCATTTCACTTGGCTTGAGGTGGGGCCTGGGCACTGGTGTTTAGAAACATGGTCCAGGGGATTCTTGTGTTCAGCCAGGATTGAGAAACACTGGACGAGACCAACACATCCAGTTCTGGAATTTCACTTCCAGGGACTAAGGTCCCTTCAGTTCTAAAGCTCTATTTTTCCATGAAAATAGCACAGAAGGCAGTGAGCATTGTGTTGAGGATCTGATGGTACATTTGTGATATCTGTTCCTCACCACATTCTGGAGGCTGTCATAGTTGTCGTTTTCATAGTTGAAGTAACTGAGGTCGGAAAGCTCTGACATTCATTCATCAATATTTACCAAGCACCTACTGTGTGTCAGGTACTGCTGGGGATGGGTGATGAATGAAGCAGAAATTCTCATGGAGCTGTTCTCATGGAGATCAAGTCCGAGTCTAGGAGATGGCTAATGGGGGCTGTCATAACCCCCTAGTTTGTCTGGGATCATTAACACCTGTTCATTATTTTTAGTATGCCCTTTTACTCTCAAAATTGTCCTGATTTGGTTGATAAATTATCTTTTTATTCTACAGATAATAAACAGATAATGAACAAAATGGTTTTAGATGGTGATAAAGGCAATGAAGAAAACAACCACGACATTGTCTTGTAAAAAAAAAAAAATGCCATGACTTAGACACATATTTCTCAAAGTCTTAAGCTTCAAAATGCTGTGGTTGAGTTATTCCAGAGAGTGGCTGCTTAGACTGGGTAGTCAAGAAACACTTCCCTGAGGAGGTGATACATGAGCTCAGGTGTGAATAACAGAGACCTAGGAGCAACAGGCAATGGGAAGAGTAAGTTCAAAGGCCCTGAGGCAGGAATAAATCTGTTGGGTTCAAGGGACCAAGTATAGTCACTGTGGTGAGGCTCATTGAGCACCTGGGAGGTGGGAGAAGATAAGATCTAAGAAGTGGGGAAGGCAGGTCTTGAGGGCTTTGTTGGCCATGGGAAGATTTGGATTTTATCCTATATGTGATGGGAAGACTTTACAGGAGTTTAAGTTGGGGAGAGCCATGATCTAATTCAGTGGTCCCCTACCAGGGGTGATTTTGTCCTTTAGGGAATATTTGGCAATATCTGGAGACGTGTTTTGTTGTCACAACTGGGGGAGCAGGTGCAACTGGGGTCTAGTGGGTAGAGGCCAGAGATGCTGCCAACTGTCAATAGTGATGAGGTCTTAAAAGGTTACCCTGCACTGATGGTGGGAATGTAAAATGCTGCAGCCACTATCGTAAACAGTACCTTAGTTTCTCAAAAAATTAAAAATAGAACTAACATATGACACCACTTCTGGGTACTTACCCAAAAGAACTGAAAGCAAGATCTTAAAGAGATACCTGTTTACCCTGTTCGTAGCAGCATTATTCACAATAGCGAAGAGGAAGAAACCCAAATTTCCATTGAAAGATGTATGAACGAACAAAACGTGGTATATGCAGACGACGGAATATTATCCAGCCTTTAAAAGGAAAGATATTCTGACACATGCTATACACGGATGGACCTTGATTGCATTACACTAAGTGAAAGAAGCCAATCACAAAATGAGAAACACTATATGATACCACTCAGATGGGGTACGTAGAGCAGTCAAACACAGAAAAGGAAAGTTGAATGGTGGTTGCCAGGGGCTGGGAGGAGTGGAAAATGGGGAATTATTTAATGGACAGAGGGTTGTAGTTTTGCAAGATGAAAAAGTTCTAGAGATTAGTTGCACGACGATGTAAATATTTTTTCTCCCAATGTTTCATTTAAATTCAAGTTAGTTAACATATAGCATAGTATTGGTTTCAGTTGTAGAATGTAGTGATTCATCACTTACGTACAACACCCAGTGCTCATCACAAGTGCCCTCCTGAATGCCCATCACCCACTTAGCCCATCCCCCACCTACCTCCCCTCCAGCAACCCTTAGCTTGTTCTCTATAGTTAAGAGTCTCTTATGCTTTGCCTCGCTCTCTGTTTTTATCTTATTTTATTTTTTCTTCCCTTCTCCTATATCCACCTGTTTTGTTTCTTAACTTTCACATGTGAGTGAAATCATATGATATTTGTAATATTCTTAACACAACCTGAAAATGGTTAAGATGGAAAAATCTTACGTTTTGCATGTTTTAGTACAATGAAATTAACAAATTATTTCAGCCGTTGAGTGGAGAATGAACCGTGGGATGGCAACTATGGAAGCAGGGAGACTGGTTAGCAGGTTATTGTGGTAATCCAGGCTAGAGCTAATGGCTTGCTGCGGTGGGCAGCAGTGACGATGAGAGAAACAGATTAGGGACGTGTTTGGGTGGTAGAGCCATAGGGGCTTGCGGATGGTTTGCATGTGGGAATGAGGTGATAGGCCCAAGGTCATTCTGCTTATAAATGGCAGATAAGGGACTGGAACTCAAGGCTGACTCCAAGGCCCACACTCGCCTTCTCTCCAAACATCACACCTTCCAACATCATCTGATGGACCAGAAAGCTCATTGGGATAGCATGTCTTGCCATTTGGGTCAGTTCATGCTATTGGGTCGGTGGCAATCACTTCATAATAATGTCTTCTAAAAAATGCCATGGCATACATTCCTCAAAGCCTTGAACTTTCAAATACTGGTTTTATTTCAGGTCATTGCACACTGAGCTGGTCTTTCCACCAGCATCTCACAGTTATGCTGCAACAATGAGAGTTGTGCTCTTGCCTGGTTTTAATTGTGATGGGCACTGCGGTAATCAGTCTGTGGTTTTATGTTCAGCCTGTGGATTGGGATCACAGACCTTATTCATGCTGGCAGACAAAACTCTTCTAATTCTAATTCGGCAGAAACCTCTTCCAATACTTGGTGGGGGCAGCCAGCAGGGGATGATCTTCCAGAACCTTTTGTTTTTACCTCGGTCCCTTAATGTTTGGGTTGCTAGGACACCAGACAAACATCAGGGAAAGGGCTTTCTGAGTTCACCTGGGCCCCAGCTTGTGTTAATAGCCATAAATTGCAATCAAGCTTCAGTGGTTGCTAAGCTGCCTCGCAGAGGCTGGGAGTGCTCTGGTTGCATTGCAGGACGGTTTATTTTCCTTTTCCTGGACTTTTCCTTACCTGCCCAAGGAAAGGCCTCAGGGAACCAAGTCACCCACGCCAGGAAGCTAGGGAGGCCTTGGTCTTCCACCCTCAGCTGCTCTGGAGGGTGTGATTAGATTTGGAGCGAGCAGAAACCTGTGTCTGAAGAATACATCTGCTTGATAAGCAATGGTGTTGGCAAGGGTGTATATGGGTGAATATACAAGGGAAACCCAACAACCTTTTAGAGTCATTCCTAAGAACTCTTCCATTTTCTTCATAACTGAGGTTTAAGTAATTGACGAGGTTGCCATAAAGCAGATGTTCTAAAACTATAGTTCTCAGGACCAGTAGCATCAACATCCCCTAGGAACTTGCTAGAAATGCACATTCTTGGGCCCTATCCCAGACTTCCTGCATCAGAAAGTCTGCAGGTGGGTCCCAGCAATCTGTTTAACAAGTCCCCCTGGGCAGTCTTGTTGTGTGTTCAGGCTGGGGAGCCCCTGGGCAACCCAAGTCTTTGCAATCCAGCCTTTGCCAGCTGAGTGGCCCTGGCAGGTTATTTCTCTCCCTTGAGCTTCTGTCTAACACAATGAGATCAGGCACACCAGGCATCTGGTATACCGAACTGATCCTCCTCCAATCAAGAGTGCCTATGACTTGTCAGCTCATAGCTGGAATTAGAGTGTGTTCAAATATAAGGGACTTCTCTTAAAACTGAAAGATTGCTGTGCTAGTGTGACCTTTCTTATCTCAGTATAAAATCTGAATCACAGAACTTTTACCGTGATTCAGACTCTATGGTTCTCAGAAATAAGGAAGCTGGAATCATGAGAATCTGTCCTTCCTGTCTTCTGAACTCTGTTCGTGGTGGCTTTCTACACATTAAAGGGTGGGAAGTCAGGCTCTCCCTGCCTCACAGCCTCTCAGGGTCCAGCGTCAGATGCACCCCGCTCCTCTGGACATTGACCAAAGCCCCTAAGAAGTCCAGGACCCAGGGCACATCTCCCAGGGGCACTGCTCCTGCTCCACCACCCAGAGACACCATGCTTGCCCTCTGCTCCCCGAGATGTTCTTTAAAGGCCAATTTGCAGCTAGAATGAGGTAGACAAGCTTTTTAGTGACCCACCCCAAATGCTGGGGTGAAGGTTATTGGAGAGAAGAGAGAGGAGACAGAAATTATAGCGAATCCCTCCCTGATCGGCAGGCATTGCCCATCCCATGGCCTCTTCCCCTCCTAACTCGGGATGGAACACGGAGATTTCAGGAGTCATGATCCTGAGCACTGGCTGTGTGCCTTGTACACGCCACCTTGTTCCATTCTCCTGATGACCCCCAAAGAAGGTTTAATTCCCATTTTACAGGTGAGGAAATGAGGATGCAGAAATATGCATCATTCTGCCCATGCCTTTGGTTCCACAACTACAATTGTAGCCGAGGTCAGAGTCACGTGCGGGGGCTGTCTGCAGAGGCTGGGATGCCACCCCCCAGGCGATCGTGTGTTGCTGGCTGCTGTTGAATCTTGACGGCCCAGCACCCTGCTACAACCTGGGTATCAGGGGGACACTGATACAGCAGTAGTCTCAGCCTGGGACGCACATGGAAACTGCCTGGGGAGCCTTAAAAAACACCTGTCGGGGCACCTGTGTGGCTCAGTCCATTCAGCACCCACTCTTGATTTCGGCTCAGGGCATGATCTCACAGTTCATGGGATCAAGTCCCACATCGGGCTCTGCGATGACAGTGCGGAGCCTGCTTGGGATTCTCTGTCTCCCTCTCTCCTTGTCCCTCCCCACTCACGCTCTCTCTCTCCCTCTCTCAAAATAAATAAACATGGAAAAAAAAATTTAAACACCTGTGCCTGGGTCCCTCCCTAGAGATTCGGAGGTAATTGCACCAGGGTGTTGGTTGGGCACTGGGAGCTCTGAAAGCTCTTTAGAGGATGCCAGAAGCAGCCGAGGTCGGGGAGCTCTGCTGGGGACTTGAGTGAGGCTCCAGAAGCCATCAGGCGTCTGGGCATGTGCAGAGTTGGCCTGGGTTTTGGGGCCCTTCAAAATGTAGTCTTCATTAAGCAAACAAACAAACACAAAAATAAGCCTTATCCAGTCCCCAAAGCTGTACGCCAATGTGGAAGCAGGCATTTCTACAAGCCAGAAGGGAGTGAACATCCTTGCCGCATTCAGAAAACAATTTCTGAACTTTGAGGAGCTCAATTTGACAAGGGTCTTACACACATCTGTCTTCCTGGGTATCAACAGTCTTATTTCACTCCAGATACAGAAATGACACATTCTTTTATGCATTGATTGATTGATTCATTTTATTTATTCAATCATTCGTTTAAAACATTTTTTTTAAGTAGGCTCCACGCCCAACATGGGGCTTGAACTCACAACCTCAAGATCATGAATCATCCAGCTGCCTCAGAAATAATACATTCTGAACACATTTAGCCTGTTTCCTACACAGCTTCTTACATATTCAGGTTTACAATTACCCTGATTCAGTAATAAAATAGCATGATTTTATCCTTTTAAACAAGCACCCTTGAGTTTATAAATCCAAGTAATATTTCCGTCTTCAAATAAATCTGAGAATGGAAGCCCTGTTTTAGTGAGCGTCAGTGCTCAAGACTCTTAGTGGGAAGGCTTCTTTCAGAATTGCCTCAGAACTACATTAATTTAAAAAAAAATCCAAAGATTGTTTTAATCATTGCCTTGCTCTTTGATCAAAATTGGACTTACTCCATTTCTTTGATGTCTTTCTTTCCCCGATTTGGCTGTGGATAGCATCTAGCAATTTCTGATACCCAAATCTACAGTCAATAAATGTTTTGCCAGCAATGAGAACATGCCAGGATGTGGCCGAGGCACTGAAGGCACCACAGAATTGGTGATGTGGCAAACGACTAAATGCCATCTTTTTATTCTATCAGTTTGTTCTTAAGTGTGTTATTTTTGCCTCTTCAACTAGAGCCCTTTGCCCAAAGTGTCTTAAAATATCTCCACGTGGGACCTGTGCTTCGTGTGTTGTGAAGTTTAATTGCTACTTGTCGGTTGATTAAACAGTGGTCATGGGTTTTCACCCCCATATGCAGATGATCTTTCTAAACAGAGGATCCTAGGTAGAGAAGGAGATGTGGGACCTATTGCTCACCGAGTTGCCTCAAATGCTTTTCCTGGAATGGTGATGACCGGTGGGGTGGGATGCATAAGTAGAAGGACTGCTGGCCGCATTGGTGCACAGGCAGTTCGCAAGATGGAAGGGGGCTGGTCTTCAGGATCCAGCTAGAGGTAAAGTTGCAACCCCGTCAGTCAGTAGCTTAGTTACTGGAGAAATACTCCTGTGTTCCAGTTTCATCATCTGTGAAGTAGGGATACGAACATCTACCTTTCCTAGTTGTCTCCAGAAGTAATGTCTGTAAAGCACTTGGTATACAATAGATATTTTTAAGTGGTAGCAATTATGATTTAATGAAAAGGTTACCTGATTACACTCTTTCCTGGGTACCTGTTAAATTCACAGCAGTAGAATCTGGACCTGGCAAGATTTTAGACTCAAATTCATTCATTCAAAGAGCCAGCAAATAAAGGTTTATTGAGCTCTCCTACTCTTTCTAATCTGGGTCCCCTTGAGGTCCAAGTGCTAGAAGCGTTCACAGGAGGAAACTCTCCATTGCAGAGACTCACACACTGGGATCTGGAGTTGACGAAGGCCAATAGGGGCAGGAGGGAGAGAGGGCATATGGTTCCAGCAGACATGTACCTGGACAAGACCCTTTTAGGTAAACCCATTGAAAGGCAGACTTTCTGGAGGTCTTTGACAGACCAGGCCACCCCCTGCAATTTCAGAAATCGTGATCCACTCACCTCACACCCCTAAGTGAGGGGGAAGGAGGCTTGAGGCTGCCACCTGTTGCTGGCAGGTAAACCCTACAGGTAGATGTAGGCCTTTTCTTTTCTAGACCAAGATTTGGAGTGCATCAAATGGTTTGCCTTGGTGGGAGGATGACAAGTGCAGGAGAAGGAAGGCTTGTTCCATGCCAGTGTCTCCTTGAAATCATCAAGTTCTCTCTCTTCTGGAAGGTCTCTGCTGAGGTTCTGACATGTTTCTCCTGATCCGTGTGATAAATTGTGGCCAAGAGTGATGATTAAGGATAAAAGCAAACACAAACCAACAAAAGAAACAGCCCTAGATTTGATCAGGTTTGAAGATGTCTCAGCTGCGTCTTATCTGGGGTCTTTTCTCTGATTTTCACCAGGAGAGGTGCCGGGGGTGGTGGTCTCACTTCACAGGTGCAGGTACCTATCATATCAGCAGTTGGGCACCGATGACCAACCTGAAGACAAGCTAACCAAGTGCCTAGGAAGAGGCTCTGGATTTCTGGGGCGAGTCTGTGGTTCTCTCAGTGTCTGAAACTTCTCTTTTGGAAATGTGGCGGTTGTGATAATGTTTTCATTGTGGGTCACAATTCTATGGCTACTATTTATAACCATCCTGTTTGGAAATGTCTGGCTGTCTCAGCTCTGCTTTGAGAAGCAGAAGAAAAGGCTTGTTGGCCCACTTGGGCCTAAGTTTTAAGGGAAAGGAGGATAATTTTGGGGTGGCCACAAGAAGCCGAGTGGGAGAAAGGTGACACTCAGGGGGCATCGACGGGAGACATCCACCAGGAGAGAGCCCCGCTGCCCCTCTTCCCCGCTGATATTGTGTTTGTGGGTGTGTTTGCACGGCTACCGTTGCTGTGCTAGGGGGTACTGTACTGTCCCCTCTGAAGGACCTGCTGGCTTTGTGATGCCTTGTTTCCCACTGTAGAGAAAGATTCCTAACCAGTGAGGCAGAAGGTTTGGATTTGAGTCCGTGATCTGCCCTAACCACCTGCCTAAAGTAGGAAAGTCTGGACTTCAATGTTCTAGCTCTTAAATGGGCATCAGCATCCCTGTCCTATGTCCCAGTCATGAGAACCCAATAAAACTATGGCGGATGAGCAAAGACTGTGCATGTCAAGTCTTTCTCCTTAGACATCCTGGATTTCAGTCTGTGAACAAACAACATTGTCAGTGACAATGCCATAATTGAAAATATTTGCCCTCAGAATTGAGGCTAGTGGATCTGAGCATCCATGGCTGTACTGGACTTTCCCATGGGACTGTGGCTATATTTGCTGCAATATTAATCCTGCTCTCCCCATGCCTCCCCTGTGCCATCCCCAACCAAGTGTCTGTCATTGGTTTTAACCTTTCAAACAGTGACCCAGTGCTTCAAGGTGGTGACATGCTGGGCAGGTAACTCTCCTCTCCCCCTGATGACCTTCCTGCTGAGTCCGAGGGTGGACACTCATCAACCCTCCCCTCCCATTGATCTTGCAAAGAAGGAAGTCTTAAGCTGGGTGTCTGTGATTTGGTTTGACACTGAACTTGTGTGTGTAACTAATCCCAGAAGTGACAAGTAGTTTCCTTTCCCCTTTTCTTAAAATGACTAATTTGGACAAAGAAGGAAAAAATGCAAGTCTGTAAGAGTTGAGAATCTTCTTCCTGGAGGGGCAAAAAAGGAAAGAGGAGGAGTCACCACCATCTCCTGGGTTTGATGAGAATCTTGTGTTCTGTCATGCCCCAAATGTGCCCTGGGCTCCACTGCCTGGACCTTGTTGGAGCAGAGGTTAGGAGAGAAGGGTCCCAAACTATCACTATATTTGCAGCTTGGTAACTGGAGGGGTGACTAAGTTGAAAATATATAATCTTGTCTGTAAAAGGGGGGCACTAAACTGGATGGCTTCTGAGGTCCTTTTAGTTTGATTTAGTTTAGTTTGGTTGTTTAAAAGTAGAACAAGAAATTTACATTTTGCTACTCCACTGGGTCTTATGTCTTATAACCATAAGATAGACCTACAAATCTTGAAGAACTTTAAACAGCACCTGTGGTACCTCCTTGTTAATGATAATCTAATACAGACCCAGGTAACGCCTGATGTTTTAACGATGAAAACTACACTGTGTAGATGAAGTCCTACCTTTTCCTGTTTGCACTAAGGTTGGAGGGGGGGAGGGAGAGATTCATATACATAAGAAAATACCATATGGAAAGTTTCTTAAATGCCAAGTAAGAGGTAAAACTCAAGTGTAATAGGAGCCCTAGAGGGCTGAATGGCAGCATTTGATTTGTAAGAATAAAGAATGACTCAAGAGATGGACATTAAGGGGTGCCTGGGTGGCTCAGTTGAGCATCCAGCTTCAGCTCAGGTCATGATCTCACGGTCTGTGAGTTCAAGCCCCGTGTCAGGCTCTGTGCTCGCAGCTCAGAGCCTGGAGCCTACTTCAGATTCTGTGTCTCCCTCTTTCTCTGCCCCATCCCCACTCATGCTGTCTCTGTCTTAAAAAAAAAAAAAAACATTTAAAAAAATTAAAACAAAAGAGATGGACATTAAGGAATGAGAAGTATCTAAAATAGTCAAACTCATAGAAACAGAGATTCCTTCCTTGCATAGCTGCATCTCAGGAAATTCTCTCTGATGGCCACGTCTACCCCCATGGGAACCCACTTCCCAGGAGTATGGAGTCTCCACTTCCTGGGGCCAGTAGTTCTGACCCTTTGAAGAAGGAGAGTGGGGAGTAGGAAGGGGAGGAACTGAGGGGCCCCAGGCCTCTCCCAGGGCCCCAGACTCCTGCCTCTGGTGCAGGCTTGTCTGGCAGATGCCCCCACTGAAAGCCAGGTGAGAAAATAATTATGAAGGAAGTCAAGCTCATTGTGGATGGAGATTGCCTACAATTCCCCAAGTTCCCTCTTCTCTCTTCCTGCTCTCATTTGACTTTTGGTTCCTCACTACCATTTGGGTGCCCCTTGTTCTCTACTGGATGCTCTTTGCCCAACAGTCCCTCAGGATGGAGGTGAAAACCAGATTCCTCATGCTCCCCCAAACCAAATTCCTGATCTCTCAGGCTCAGCCATTCTATGGCTACAGAATCTATACGAGGTAGATTTTCCAAGGCAGGTCAGATTCCAAAATAGACATTTTTTTTGCCTCCATGTGTGCTTGTCACATGCCCTGATTTCAGGTTCATGAAATAAGATCCTGGAATCACAGATGGTGCCATCGCTAGTCTTGTAGATAGGTACTGATTGATGTATCTCCCAGGCAATTTGTGCCTTTAATAGGGACCACTTGGAAGCAGATGCCCTCAGGCAAAAGAGGGTAGCAATTTGAGCCATAGTACTGGCTACTGCAGGAGGTAGATTCTGGCTTTTGGTGCCTCTCAATCCACAATGCTGATTGCAACATATTTCAGAAACAGTTAAGGCTGCCTCTCTCTGTGTCAATCAGGCCATTTTACATTCAATCAGCTCCACCCTTTATGCTGTTGCTCACACCACCCTTAGGCTCTTTTCATTTGCTGCCTTATGCTCTAGTTGTGTATTTATCTTTTGATCTTCTCCACTGGATGTGAGCTCTTTGAGAGCTTGCTGAGACTATAGTTCATTTTGTATATAATCATCCTTTTGTCTATTGATTTTTATGGAATCACAGACTTCCAGGCTGTAAAGAACCACAAAGCTAATGCATTCTCATGGTGCCATTAAACATCATAGACCATGGCTGGATGATTTGAATGGATGGATGAATGGATAGATGGGTGGATAGTTTGTTGGAAAGGTAGGTAAATGGATGAATGGATGGATGGGTGGGTAGGTGGATGGTTGGGTAGATAGATGAATGAGTAAGTAGGTGGGTGGGTTGAAGGGTTGGAAAATGAATGAATGAGTAGACAAGTATTATAGATGAAGAAAGTGGGGCTCAGAAAGGCTCTGTGCCCGGCCCACAGTCAGTTGTTGTGCAGTAGAGCTAGGACTCAAATGAGCAGATTCCCAAGATCACGTTCTTAGTGATTATGATAGATTATTCTTTGAAATAGATGCCCTCTAGGTAGAAGTATTGTTTAACTAATAGCTAAAGTAATCCTTCCCTTTCAGCATTGAATAGCCAGTTGCTACTCATGATGGGAGAAAGTTCTTCCCTGTCTCTTCTCCACCCCCTCCCCTTTCCCAACTGAAGAGAGAAGTGTCATAATGGACGACAAGTTCTTTTTTCTCCTGGACCCAGTTATTCTGGGAACCAACCATGAGAAGTGTAGGTGTAGGTGGTGAGAGTCTCTAACGGAGTCCGGTTCTAGGATGGTCAGGGATTTAAGGGGAGACTTCTAGATCAGAGGTTCTTATGCCATCCTGATCACCAGATTCCCCTGGAGATCCCAAAAGCTATACAGAGACATTTACAAGACTCAGTCTCTAGATTTCTCTGAGACATACCTGAGAATATTTATTTTAAAAGCTCTCCAGATAATTTTAATCATCAGACAGGTTTGGGTTCTCTGGTCTGGATTATAAATGGTGTATCGATATATGAATAGGATAATACTATTTGAGTCCGTTACTCAATTAATGCATTTTGCAAACATTTATTATTCCCATTCTCTGTCAGTTGAGATCCTGGAAGGGAACTAATGGCAAGTTCCCACAGGGTATTTTGAGGAGCATTTAATACATGAGTTGGTTTTTAAATTCAGTGTTTAAGAAAACTGATGAAGGGATCGTGCAAGCGGCTCGGGCTAAGTATCCAAGGGGAGCTGTTACTGCTTCTATGCCTGAAGTGCAAAGGGAAACAGCCCAGCTGTTACTGGAGCCCAGAGAGAGAGAGAGAGAGAGAGAGAGAGGAGAGAGATGTGGATAAGGTGCCCTGACAGGAGAAATGTCCTCTCCTGGGACACCATCAACCCACAGCCACCCCACAAGGAAAGAGGGAACAAACACCCTAACATCGCTATTGATCAAACTCAACCAGGAGCCTGAATGAAAGCAAGAGAGCGCTTTGATTAAGAACACAAAGGTTAGCCTCGCAGGGTGCAGAGCTGAGTGGAGCAGGGTGTAGGACCGATCGGGACAGGCAAATGAATGGTCACCAGCACTTCTACAATGCATCTGACACTCTGCTGGGTGATAGGGTGCCAAAGAGTATTAAGCAATGGTCTCAGCCCTAGGGAAGTCAGAGCTTTGCTGCATTACTGCCCAAATCACCACCCACCATGGTTTCTGGGCTGTTGGTGATCGGGAGTAGAGGTGGAAAGTATGTCCACTTCTTTAGGCTTTTCATCTGATCATTGGAGCTCATGGTCAAGGAGCCTTATTTCCCTCAGTGAGGCTTGTTCATCGGAAATGTTTATGCTAACTCTTGGCTTTTTCAGGTACAGAATTAAAGCCTGTTACTTTGTTCCATGAGTAGATGTCCTGGTTTTGGTCAGCTGCCTCTGAGCATTTACACTGAATCTTGTCCCAAGGACAAGACCAACACCTAAGTGCAATCATTTATTTCTGCACCAGGAAGCAGAAGGCCACAGAATATATACGTTTTTGGCAACATAATTTCATTTTTCATACAAGCAAGTCTTGGAGATACTTGGACCACTGAGTCAAATAAGGGAGTAAATTGAAAACAGGGATGACTGAGCATGAAAGTCGTTTCCGTTGCTGTTCTCAAGTCTATAGAAAAACACACTGTTGACTCTTACAAGCGCTGATATCCCCCGGGACGTTTTCTTCTCATGGATGACATCGTGTTAAGTGATTGTGGGGACTAAGATCCTCCTCTGCTTCTCACCTGCAGCATGTCTTTGGCCTGACCTTGAAGAAGCTGACTTTTCTGGGTAAATTGCTCATTGTACTGATCGCTCTTTCCATCACAATAAACCCAAGCATTCATTATAAGTCATGCTTTGTACCAAATGCTTTGCATGCATTTCACCATCTGACATACTGTGTAATTTATGTTGATATTTGTTACCTTGCCTTGCCCACTAGAGGGACAGGGTTTGTTTTTTTTTTTTTTAATCTGTTTTGTTCACTGCTGTGACCCCAGAAGCTAGAACAGTACTGGCACATCACAGGCATTCAGTAAACATCTATTGAATAGATAGAAGAGTTATCTCATTTTTTCTCATAAGGACCCTGGGAGGTGGATATTATCCTTTCCATTTCAGAGATGCGGAAATTAAGACATGGATCTTAGCTACTTTTGAAGACATCTTAATTTGGGGGGTGTACCCTCTGAGGCTCATGGGAAATGATGCATGTCACCAGGAAAATACAAAGAAAAGAACATTTATTTAGCTCCGTTTTTCTTGTGGAAGGCAGTTACATGAGGTCTCTGGGAGGGACTTATTTGCCTGACCTGTGTACTTAACCTCCATTCACCGACAGCATTTGTGTGGAGGGAGGGATTACACCTTGGCGCAGCTCCTGGGACCAATCATGAAGCACATAGCACGAACCAGGCCTTTATGTCAATGTCATCTCACTTCCTCCTCCCCGACCTGGCATCAGCCCATCTCACAGGTGAAGACACCAAGGCTGAGAGCAGGGATAGGATCTCCCCGGGCCACGTGACCAAGAAGCTGCCAGTCTTTGCTCTTCCCATCTGTTTATGAGCCTGTTCACCTGCTCAGCACATGGACAGAAAAGCCTTTGTCACCACTCTATCTCCAGTGCTCAGCAGAGTGTCACGTATGTGGTAGGTGCCTAATAAACACCAGTTGGGCCGATGGAATTTCCCCAAGTAAGTTCAGGGGCACATCCTCTCTCCAGAAGGCTCGCAGTTCCTTACTCATGCCTTTCAGCTGAGACCTCATTGTGCAATCTGAGCAGGCAGGGAGTGAGAGGAGGACGAGGCTCTGTTTGTTGACAACAAGACGCAGATGGTGGCTAATTTGGGCAATTATTTGTTTTGATCTTATCCAGCATTTTCATTTCTCGCTAGCCCTTTGATTAATTGGGTGGCTCCGGCAGCATGTGGGTCCATTTCAAGCCTCATTGATGAGTCCCACAAAAGTCCCATTAAGTCAATTAAGTTGGGTGTAGGTGTGTGTGAGAGAGAGAAGCCAGGAGGTGGGGGGGAATCTGTGTGACTTAGCTTGTCACACAAAGCCATCCAGTCATGGGGCCGCCATGGGAAGGGCTCCCATCCACCATCTCCTGTGTCGGGTGCTGTGTGGGTCCAGACCTGGATGTGCCTTCAAGGTGAGCGGTGTCCAGTAGGGAGAGCTGGGACCTCTGCACACAAATTGCAGGGATGAGGTATGAAGCGCCCACAGGAAGTGCTGAGAAAATGCTCCGGCCTTTTGGAGAAGGGAGAGAAGACCCCTGTTGCTGTGTGTGTGTGTGTGTGTGTGTGTGTGTGTGTGTGTGTGTGTGTGTGTATGTGTGTGTTAATGGTGGGCAGAGGGTATCAGGGAGAGTTTCCTGGAAGGGGCCAGGTTTGGCCTGGGTCTTAAACGGTGATGAGATAGGCTGTGCAGGGAAGGCGGGAAAGCCTTCCAGGAAGCAGACTTTCCTAAGCCGAGGCCGAGTCGGGGTAGAGCAGAGTGGAGATGTTAACAGTAGCTCCCCCAGCTGAAGCAGAAGGTGCACAGAAGGGAAAAGCTGAGGTGGGAAGCGAAGTCTGTGGAATACATCCCAGGAAGCCCAAATGCCAGGCTGGGAGGCGTGTAGGTTGTAGTGGCAAAAAGTCCTGGATTTGGAGTCCAACCTTCTGGGCTGGAAATTTGGCTTGCTGGCTGGGTGACCTTGGGTGACTGCCCCACTGGCCAGTGCATCCAATTTGCCTTCTCCTTGACCATGTAATGAAGCTACAACGGGCGTTCAGATAATCAACGTGAAGCACGTCACACAGACACGTGGTAAGTATTCAATACATGGTAACGGCTATTTGGTTGTTATTTTTGTTTTTAATTAGACAGTGAGATTCCATGAAAGGTTATATTGAAACATATAAGAGAGATGGAGGGAAATACTTTAGAAATATCTGAGATCTTTTGACCTCTCTGGTGAGCATCTTTTATTAATGAGTTGTTCATATGAACAGATACATTATTTTTTGATGTATAAAGGGCATAACATTGTTTATCCTGAGTCATAATAAACCTTGTTTATTGAGAGTAGTATTGAATTTAACCAAAACAAACAAAAATTTAAGTAGGAAGAACAGCTCAATTCAGAGCTCCCTTAAAAAAAGATTTCCTGGGGCACCTACCTGGGTGGCTCAGTAGGTTAAGTGTCTGACTTCTGCTCAGGTCATGACCGGTTTGTGAGTTCAAGCCCTGCATGAGGCTCAGAACCTGGAGCCTGCTTCGATTCTGTGTCTCCCCCTTTCTCTGTCCCTCCCCTGCTCACACTCTCTCATTCTCTCTCAAAAATAAATAAACATGAAAACAATTTTTTTTAAAAAAGATTTCCTGGGGCGCCTGGGTGGCGCAGTCGGTTAAGCGTCCGACTTCAGCCAGGTCACGATCTCGCGGTCTGTGAGTTCGAGCCCCGCGTCGGGCTCTGGGCTGACGGCTCAGAGCCTGGAGCCTGTTTCCGATTCTGAGTCTCCCTCTCTCTCTGCCCCTCTCCCGTTCATGCTCTGTCTCTCTCTGTCCCAAAAATAAATAAACGTTGAAAAAAAAAAAAGATTTCCTTAGCACTGCCTATGTGCTAAATACTAATTTAAGCAGTAACGGTACAAAGATCAGTGGTCGTCCATAGTCCCAGCTGAGTAGGGAACATTGACATGAAAATAAACACAAATGTGATGACTTTGGTAAAAGAAGTTTGTGCAGATTTCTTAAGTTTAGGAAATTATTATTGACATAGCCCTAGGTAAAGTACCTATTGCTACCTTGTGATAGCATACCTAGGTCTGTATTTTTTTTTTTTAAGGAATGAATATCCTTTTTATGGCTAAATCTGTAAATTCAAAACGATGGAGTTATGGCAATGAAAGCAATAGAACTGGAAACCTTGTAGAGCAAGACACCCCAGACTTTTGTTTTATGTTCCGAGCAACTATCGTTCCATGCGAGGAATTCTGGATACACCTGAGATGCAATGGGATAAATAGGTTGACTTTTTAATAATGATTCACTTAGGAAGGAAGAGGGAGACACGGTCATTGTCTTGCTGGCTTCCTCTGAGCTTGGCACAGTATGCACACAGCATGTCACAAATGCCACATCTCTTGTGACTCTCGGCAGTCACCCTGTGGAGTTACATCTATCATCCCCATTTTATAGGCAAGGTAACAGAACCAGAGAAGCAAAGCCACTTTCCCAAGGTCACAGAGCTGGTAACTGGCCACGCGGGGGTTGGGACGCAGGTATGTCAGACTCCGAAGTCCTTTGCGCATTTGCCTTCCAGACTCCCTTGTATCACATTTGTGAAGCTGACAAGGAACAATTTTTAATCAGCCTAATGCAGATGTATTGCATCCTCATAAAGAAACGTTCCCTTTGCAAAGACTGTGCCCGGGGCTGGAAGGTGGAGGTGGGTAATTGCTCCTCTCCTGCTGTATGGGGTGGCGATGACTTTCTCAGAGAGTCTGTCTCCGTCCCTCCACTGTTTCTGAATGCCTGGCCCTCCACCCGGAGCCCTTCTCTAATCCTAGCTGCTTCCAGGGGACAGCCTGCCTCCAAGCAGCACTGTGACTGGAGGGCTTCAGCTCCTGGTCCCCAGGCAGGTGAGCATCCCCCACCCCCACCCCCACCCAGGGGGCACATCTAACCCTCTGACCCAGCACAGTGCAGATGCTGACTGGTGCAGAGCTGAGCAGTCCAACAGTTCAGTCTCCTAAAATCCACACAAGGAAGGGTTAACTAAAAACAGAGGTAGCAGTAAGAGTAATAAAGGTAATCACGTCACACTGCGTACTTTTCGTCTTATGGTTTATGCCTTCATAGCGGTAGCCAAGTACTGCGTTACCCTCACACCAGCTCTGCAAGGAAAGTGTTTTTATCATCCCTGGTGTTCCTGAGAGGGAACTGAAACACAGAAAGACTGCACGGTTTACTCAAGGTCACACGGGTAAAAAGTGGCAAAGCTGGGATTTGAACGTCAGCGTCCAGCTCCAGTGGCCAAGACGCTTAACTAGTAAACCACTGCTCCTCTGTTGTTTCGGGGCGGGGCGGGGGGGGGTCCCATGTGGACCCTTCCAGCCCCACTCCTCTGTGACTGTTTTGGTCTGTGAAATGCTGTTGGGTTAGACTATTGTGTGCACTTGTCTGCAGGCTAGAAACTGACTGGATACTTACAAGAAGGGAACAGGCCTGGTGAGAATGGGGGGTGGGGGAATGAGGTAGGGTAGGGCCAAGCTCTTTCCCCCCTGGTGGAGAAACTACCAGGATGTGAGCCTGCAACACGGAATTTCCAGTTGTCAGACTGGTCCAGGGGAGCTCACTGATAGTTTTTCCACTTAGTGCAGAGGAAAAAATGCCTGATGGGTGAAGCCGAGGAAACAACATTTCTTACAGACCCAAAGCCCGGTTCGCTTGGGCTGTGTGCTCACTGTATGGCTGGATGTGTGGTTATCAGTTGGGTGAGAGATAAAGCGCAAGCCAGACTTCTTTTTTCCACATGTGAGCTGCGATCCTTGAAATGAAATTTATTTCCTGTCTTTCCGAGTCATGAGCTGAATGCTGTGCACTGGCACATTTGCTGGTGGGTATAAATAGTCTGGCAGGGGGGCCTCTGCTAAATTAGTATCTCCCAGCCCTTCAGCAAAGGACACTCAGAACCAGACCTCTCTATCAGCTTGACACCAGCGTCTCTCAAACGCATACCGTTCAAACATTTGGGACTTTCCCTTATCGTATAATTTATGAACAGCCACGTGCTGAATGTTCAGAACTGTTCAGTGAAAAGACACACAATTGTAAACCTGTCGCCCACCCTCAAAATCTTACCGTTTGATAACTATAAACAATCGGTAAATTCTACACCCATGACCTTCTGCTCCTTATCAAGGACAACATTCTTATTTTAGACTTCTTTCCATGGCTGGTTTTTTTTTTTTTTTTTGGTTGTTTTTTTTTTTTCTTCTTTTTGATAATGCCGACTCTGTAGCACTTTTGTCTTACCGCGTCGGTAAGATTGTATACTCTGGCTTTCCTCTTCTCTCTCATTTCCTTCTGTCTGACACTCCCTTTCTGGATCCCCAAAATAGGCTTCCAAGGGCCAACCCTTATTTAACTTTTTATTTTCTTAATAAAGAAAATAGTTTTGTGGAGTCACGTGTTACATTAACAGGCTCCCTAAAACGGGCAATCTGGGCAAAATATTTAAAATACATTTGAGGGGCGCCTGGGTGGCGCAGTCGGTTAAGCGTCCGACTTCAACCAGGTCACGATCTCACAGTCCGTGAGTTCGAGCCCCGCGTCGGGCTCTGGGCTGATGGCTCAGAGCCTGGAGCCTGTTTCTGATTCTGTGTCTCCCTCTCTCTCTGCCCCTCGCCCGTTCATGCTCTGTCTCTCTCTGTCCCAAAAATAAATAAATGTTGAAAAAAAAAATTAAAAAAAAAAAATAATAAATAAATAAATAAATAAAATACATTTGAAAGCTTTGAGGGCAGCCCAGGGAGTGGAGGTGCTAGGATCCTGGAGAGAAAATGAGCTGAGCTCCCCATTCCCCTCAGATTATTGCCTGAGGCTACTTGTCATTCTCAGCATGGAGGATGGAGCCCGAGAAGAGAGTATCACTTCATTGTGTGGAGTGGACACAGCATTCGGGCTGCCGGAGAGGAGGGAGCCTCAGGTAAGGGAGCCCCCAAATATGCAAACAAATTCCCTGAAGTCATCGGATGACTCCTGAGTTGCACCAGTGAGGAGTGCGATTCCAGGATACCCAAAAGAACAGCAGCAGGGAGGCTCAAGTGCTGGGCAGAGATTTTAGCAACAGAACAGTGCTGGGGAGATAGACGATGGGAGTTCAAGTGTTGCAAAGCCAAGGGCCTTGGTAAACCAGCCTAGGATCTCAGTTAAGACCTCAGGAGACCCGAATCATAGGAATAAGGACTACACCCTAAAGCATTTATTTCCCTTAGAGTCATGGAGTGAGGGAAAGATCACAACAGCTCAGGAGAAACAAAGCCTAAAACC
Organism: Herpailurus yagouaroundi; assembly: GCF_014898765.1. Classification (NCBI taxonomy): domain Eukaryota; kingdom Metazoa; phylum Chordata; class Mammalia; order Carnivora; family Felidae; genus Herpailurus; species Herpailurus yagouaroundi. The sequence continues at coordinate 32,935,690 of NW_024412417.1, read as the reverse complement.
AAACCTGGATGGGCTCCAGGTGATGTGCTTGAAGAAGAGAAAACCTTAACCCTGCTTGGAGAAAGTCAATGTTAACCAATTCAACTGAACTCCAGGAATTCATAGATTGACAAGGATTGGAGCCCACCAATTTAGAGAAGACTCAGAATATTGGAGGTATCAAAACTCTGATGATTCTTTTTTCTTTTCTTAAATCTTGACGAACGTCATCCGATCTTGTCTTTAACCGTGGCATTATGTGGTTCCCACGTCCTCATCATTCCCAGAAATCCAGCCGCGATTTCCTGGCTTCCCGATACACGCGGACGTCTGTGAGTCCCGCTGAACTCCCAAATTCAATACACTCTACGCTGAGTTGGTTATGGTGCCTCCCAGGCTTGCTTGCCCTTCGTTTTGTTAAAGGCACCACCATCCTCCCTCATTTTCAGTCCTAAAATTGTAATCACATTCGGCTTCTTCCTTTTCCTCAAATTCTCCTACAGTGAATTTGTCTTCTCCATGACACCACAGCCGCAGTCTCAGGTAGGTCTTTGTGCCTCTTACTAGGGCTAGCAATTGCATTAAAAAAACATTGAGCTATAAGCCACACACCATACTTAAAGATTAAAATTCAGTGGTTTTCAGTAGCTGTACAAAGTTTCTGCCCCCACTAGCTAATCCTAGATCTGGGCTCTGACAGGAGGGCCAGAGCTTGGAAATGGGGTAGGATAGAAATAAGGCGGGGTGGGGTGGGGGTAGTTAGGGCCCTTCCACGATCAGCTCTCCTAGCAGCATGCTGGGGGGTGGGCGGGACGCAAGGACACGGGAGCCCTGGCACCCTTTGTAATATTGAGCTTCTATGTACGGGACACTTTTCTTCTCTTTTTCTATTACAGCCTCATGGCACACTGTAAGGCAGACCAGTCAGGTGTTATTCCGTCCACTTGAAAGAAGTAGAAACGGAGGCCAGCAGAGAGATGCCAGGACCTGTCCAAGGTTACATAACTGGTTCCTGTAGCTCCGGTCTGGACTCCAGCCCAATCCCTTTTTACTGGGCCACACTTCTTTTTCCAGAGCAAAGAGATTACGTCGGACCCTATCTTAGGAGATACAGATACATAAATTAGAAAACGATCTAGGTAGCAGTAATAGCCTTTCTTTTAAAGTGTTCCTCAAGCACAGAATAAACCCTGAACTTGAACTTGGCCATCTGAGGGCCAGTCCTGCTACGTATCAGTTGTATGATCTTGAGGATACCACTGGATGCTTATGAGGTTCCGTGTTCTCACCTGTAAAACTGAAACGGAAATAGTTATCTCGCAGAGTTGCTGTGAGGGTCAGATCAGGGAATGCATCCTTAGAGCTCTGAAAACTAGAAAGTTTAAAGTTAAGGCAAGGTTAAGGAAAGGGTAAAGTTAAGGTTTTTCTCTGACTAGTAATGGATTCCGGATGGGGTTCCGGGGCTATTCGCATGCACAGCCTGGCCCAAGCTGATGAAATTTATTCACTCACTCAGAAATAAATTTCCATTCTTCCTAAGCCACCCAGCCTGTGATGTTTTGTGATCACAGCCGGAATGGAGACACAGGCTGATGTAACAGTGTGAGTTACAGTGAGTGCAGGGGTGGGGCACTCCTATCAACAGAGGGGTCAGGGCACTGAAACTCACTAAGATCCTGATTTTTTCTGTGTCTCCCTGCAGTTTCTCACCTGGACTGCGTCCTGCAGCATTCTGCAGAAGGGACGCCTCACCACCCCGGTGTCTCACGGGGAAGAGTTGGAATGATCATAAAGATTACATGATACTTTGTTTGGATGCCTCTAGCCTGTGGGAGCGTGGGGGAGTGGAGGTCAGGCAGAGCGAAGGGGTTCAGTCCGTGGGAGATTGATCTCTCTCTCACTATGCACTCATATCACCCCCTTTTGTATCCCAGTGCACACCCGATCTCGCAAGCTGGGCCTGGCCCCTGAATCATCACTTTTTATCTTTTTAAATTCTGTGAGCCTCTCTTTACCAGGCTTCCGGACTGAAATCCAGGGCAGGCCTTCCCAGGATAGCAAACTGGGAAGGTGGCGGATGGGCCTTCAGAAGGCTCTTTTAATTCTGAGGTCACTTGATACACTAAAAGTCTGTGACATAATGGAAGTACAGGGACATTTCCATTCTCACTGCTTTACCCAGCACGCAGGTTTCTTTCTTGCAGCTCTCAGCTCTGGCCAAGGAGCCCTCGGGCTCGCACTCAGTGCTGGCAGGATTGCCCTTGAACTGTCCATGAGAAAACTGCAGCTGGGTCAGCACCGTCCGGAGCATGCCTGATAAGGGCAGGTCGCAGGGCTTCGCTTAATATGTCTGTCCTCTGCGGTGCAGTGAGACGTGGCACTTGGCTGGAGCTCAGATCCAAAGGACCCATTAGTTTTTTGTTTTGTTTTTTGTTTTATTTCAATCCAATCAGTTTTGGGTTTTTGTGTTTTTTTGTTTTTTTTTTTTTTTAATCCCATACCCACCAGCTGGTAGTCCTAAGCACCAGGGAGGGAAATGGAATTTAAAGGTATTTCTGTGCTTCTCACCTGGGTAAAGGCATCACCATCTCTCTCTCCTGTGGTATCACAACAGCCTCCTAGATGTGAATTATACGGCTCCCGAATTATCCCCGAACAAAGCTCATGTTCTCTCATTGGATGCCTAGAGCCCCCCTCCCCAGGTAGCCAGACTTTCCCTGACCCTGTGTTCCATTTCTTCTCTGGGGAGGATCTGTGGGCCACCCCATCACGTGCTCTGCGGTGGACCCGTGTTACCCCCTCTAGCACTGGGCTCCCGGCTTGTGCGTTTGTAGGTATTCACTTCCTCTTTTAGTCCCTAAGTCCCTGGAGAGCAGGGTTAGGATTCTACTTGTATCTTTTATCATAACCGTACCTTTAACGTGCCTCATAAATAAATTCACTTAATAAAGGGGTGTTGATCTGAGGGAATTAACTCCTGAATGGAGGCTGCTCTGGGAGGCAGAGATGGCCCAGAAGAGCGCCCCATCTGACTACGCCCTGTGCCAGGTGTTTCTCACACCTCATTATATTTATTCCTCAGAACAATCCTGGGAGGTAGCGCCGTGAGGATCTCTGTGGTTATGCTCCTGCCAGGTGCCCCACTAGAATGACTTGATTTGAGCCCTGTGAGCAGAACCTTCGCAGCCCTTCCGTCTCAGCTCACCTGACGCCTCCTTGGAGAAGCCTTCCTTGACTTCCTCCCTCTAAGCATCCCCTTCCTGCCATTGTCCTTGATCACAGTACACAGCCTGTCTTTCCTTCAAGCCCTTAAATATGAGCTGTAATTACCTTATTGGGTTTTTTTTTTTCCCTAAAATCTCCACTTCCCCTCCCCACGATGGTAACTCCGCGACGACGGCAGGCCTAGTTGTGTTGTCCACTGTCGTATCTAGAGTGCTTAGCAAAGTGCCGGGCACACAGTCAGCATGCGACACGTGTTTCCTGACTGGATGACTCAGATGTCATCATTTTGTGCCTTATCTAGTGCCTGTGAGATTGTAAGGGCTCAATGCATTGCGATGTTTCAGGGAGATGTTTTCGCATTTCGCTCCCTTTGTCTGAGTCTCCTGAATTAAAAAAGATACTTTCACAGCTGTTCTTTCCATAAAAGTCCCACAAAGATGATTATTTTTTATTTAAAAAAGAAAACATATGTAGCACCTGTGTATGCCAGCATGTATTCTGAGCACTTTACAAATATTAACTATCTTAACCTTCATAACAACCCTAAGAGGTAGGTACTATTACTATCTTCATTGTGCAGAAGAGCAAACGGAGGCACAGAGAGGTTAAGTAATTTTCCCAAGGTCACACAGCCAATAGATGGCAGGGCTCGAATTTAAACCCAGGTGGGCTGGCTCCATAGCCCATGCTCTTAACTATTGTGCTATGCTTTTCTTTACTCCACTGTGGAGGAAGTGTGTAGAGAAGGGAGAATAGGGGATTATCACTGATTGAGCCTCGGCTAGATTTTAGCCACTTTGCTAGGTTATCTCACTTAAGCCTCAAGACTGGATATTATCTCAATTTTGTAGATTGAAAAATTGTCACTCAAGGAGATTAAGTAACTTGCCTGTAGTTCTACAGACAGTGGCAGAGCTGGGACTCAAACTCTGATCTATTTGACTGTGAGGTCCAAGTATCTCCCCTTCTCCATGCCAAATGGCGGCTAGTAAAAGCAAGCCTAGAACTGGAGCTGTGGATCCCCTGCAGAAGTGTCACCTTCATTACGCAAGACGAAGGTACATTCTCCATGATTTTGCTGTAAAGGAAAAGCAGCTTTTCTCATGGTAGTTGTGGTTCTGCTTTGCATCTCTGTTCAGTGACATTGGTCCAGCCATGGCTCGTGATGGAACCAGCCCTTGGTTAGATATCAGAACAGGCAGCTCAAGCCTCTCTAAAACTCCTTTTGTTGACGGTAAGATGGAGACACTAATTTTCATGTTTCCTGCCTTAGTGGGCTATTGCAAAGATCTAATGACATTATGGTCATGAAAGGGATTTAAGGGCTGTAAGAGTCTGTGAGAGAAACCCAGAACAGCATGGTGCTTGAAGAAAAGACCCTGGGGAAGCAAGGACAAAACCTGGCAGAGCCTGATGCTGTGGCAATCTTGAGTGATTTCTCTTGTAGGCATGTCCTTGACTTAACATCTGTTTCAAAGTCATGATGTTCAGGTCCATTTCTTTCCCAGTGGCCCTTCTATTCTGGAGATTCTTAGCAAAGCAAACATCACTGTCCATTCATCAGTCCGTCCATCCATCCATCCATCCATCCATCCATCCACTTATTTGTTATAGACAAGCATCCCAGTTACTGGAGATAAGGCAGGAGCCCTTTGATTCTGATAGTGAGTTTGTGTGTGTGTGGGCGGGGGGGGGGCACCCACATGCATGCACACACATGTGTACACATACAATTATTTGGTATACTACAAAGCACTTAAAAACACTATAGTAAGCATTTTATACACATGTTTTTATTTTATCGTCACAGAAAACTGATAAGGAAGGGGTTATCCTATTTTACAGATGAGGAAACTGAGGCTCGGTAAAGTTAAGCAACTTGGCTAAAGCCCAGTGATTAGAAAGTGTGGAGCCAGAATGCATTCTCAGTTCTCCACTCCAAAGCCCAGATATCATCCTGATAATTGTATTAAACTCTATGAATGTAATTGCTTTAAACCTTCCCCTGCTTATCTCTCGGGTTTTATAGCCTTTGCTAGTGGGTATCCATCATAAAGCTGTGGGCATCAGGCACACCGAAAAAGAAGTTAACCCGAGACTAGTTCAGGAATGTATCTTAGGGGTTGGTATGTACTGAGCTGGAAATCACACAGGCCTGTGACCGAACACTTGAGGCATGAACGAGTGATGTTTGGAAAGTAGCATTAGAAAGTGGCTGGCATGTTAATGATTTAAAACTCTAAGCTTTTAAGGCTGAGCTCACATATACCTTCTCTTGGCCGATTATTCTGTTCCATGCTCTTAGCAGTGACGGTTCTACTAGGCCAGCAGAGCCACCACGGGTCATATGGAGTCAGGGATGCCCCAGAGACTTTAGACCTTGGGCAGTTGTGGAAGGTGATGAAGAAAACTATGTAAGACTTGCTTCTACTCCTGGTGCTGGGCTTGGAGTTTCTGTAGGTCAGCAAGGCCAGCAGTTAGGGAGAAAAGATGAATGTGAAGTGGAGAAGAGTGAGGACCATCTGGGGCACCCAGTGATAAACCAGAACCCATAAAGGCAAATTGGAACCCACAAGGAGGGGTTGAAACCCCCATCTTTCTCTTGCTGCCTCTAATTTGGATGATGAGGGCAACCCCTCCAGAAGCTGGTGCTCTTTGTTACAGAGTCACACATGCTCCTGTTCCAGACTCAGGGATGCCAGAGGAGGCCATCCGGTGGGGCCTGAAGAGCTGCGGGCCGACTGCCTCCCCCACCAACAACGAGAGCCCACAGACCAGCCACATTCATTAGAGGCACCAGCATGCAGTGCTGGTCCACTAGGACCTTCAGAGCATAATGACTGCTTTCAAATATTGCAAATTCTTTCTGTGACCAATGCTAACTCAGAACCATGCAGGAAAGGGAATTCTGGGAAACACAGTTCCAGTGTAGCCAACTTGGTAAAATACAAGACCTCCACACATCCTGACCTCTCGTGGAATGTATATGGCGAATCCACACAACTTAGCATTGAACAGGTTCTGATTACATGATACTGGTTTGTCTTCCGACTTGATCTTGGCTCCTTCAGTAAAGAATAGTACCTTATAGTTTGTGTTTCCCAGCAATGCCCGGTTCAGTGCTGGCCACACAGAGACCTTCAATGAGCTTCAGTTGCAGCTGACCACTCCCCATTTGCCTCCTCTGTTTAGGAAGCTTAGATTTTGTCCCTTAGAAATGACTCCATCTATAATATCCTTGACAACTGATTATCTTGTTTCTTTTCTAGCCCTCAGTGACAGGTGTTATAATTCCTAGAGTCCATCCTTCAATAGGTATGGCCTCGTAGTGTTGACAGAAATGAAACTTGAGGAATTTAGATTTTATTTTATTTTATTTTAAGTTTATTTATTTTGACAGAGAGAGTGCAAGCAGGGGGAGGCAGAAAGAGAGAGAGAGAGAGAGAGAGAGAGAGAGAGAGAGAGAGAGAATCCCAAGCAGACTCTGAGCTGTCAGCACAGAGCTTGATGTGGAATTTGAACTCATGAACTGTGAGATCTTGACCTGAGCTGAAATCAAGAGTCGTACGCTCAGTCGTTTGAGCCACCCAGGTGTCCCGAATTTAGATTTTATTTTCTCTTACTGTCCACCAGGATGTTGGACTCACACGTGATCCATTCCAAGCATGACTCAGAACAAGAAATTCACAAATATTTTATGTTACGTTATTGTTATCATGTCTTTAGTCTCCTCCAAATTTTCGTATATTCTCCTTCTTTGAAAACCCTTTTCACTGTGATAAAATATGACGAACATAAAAATTTACCATTTAAACTATGTTGAAGTGCACAGTTCAGTGGCACTGAAACTAGTTAACCCGAAACTAGCTCGGGAATGTATCTTAGGGGTTGGTACGTTCACAACTGTCTATTCCCATAACTCTTTTTATCCTGCACAACTGAAAGTGTGTACCTATTAAACACTAACTTCCCTTGTTCTCCTCTCCCCGCCCCTGGCACTCACCACTCGATTGTCTGTCTCTATAAGTTTGACAACTCTAAGTACTTCATTAAGGGGAATCATACAACATTTGTCCTTTAGTGACTGGTTTATTTCACTTAGCATAGTGTCCATAATATCTTCAAGGTTCATCCATGTTGTAACACGTACCAGAATTTCCTTCCTTTTTAAGATTGAATAATGTTCTATTGTGTATACACCCACATTTTACTTATCCATTCATCCATTGATGTCTTTGTGTCTCTTTGATAACCTATATGACACAATGAGCCCAGAGAGATTGATTTATAAACTTGTCCAGGAGACTTGTTTCGCTTTGATAGTCTTACATTTACACAGCAAATACAATATATATCATACTTTGAAGATCCTAAATGTAACATAATGGAATGAGATTCATCAAAGCGGAAGTCTCAATGAACTGGGACTACAAAAGAGGGGAGGGGGGTGGGAACCTAAGAAAGACATTCAGCAAACATCTGGTCATCCCTGGCTATGGCTATCCTCAAGAGGATCATGGCAAGTGAGGAAAGTCTGATTGAGTTCATATTAGTTCTGTTGAACTTATTTACATTTATTAATATTTCACAAAAATAATTTTCACAACCACAAACAATATTTCTTTGGAGAGAATGCAAGTTTGGAGTCAGACATTCTCACTGTGTGGTTTGGGTCAAGTAACTTAACGATGACTGGTCATATTCATTAAGGGCTTACATTGCCAAATGTCATACTTTCACTCTCTCATTTATTGAAAGTACCATTATTATCCCCATCTTATAAAAGGGATGACCGAGGCACAGAGAAGATTTGCCCACAGTCACAGAGTGTGTAAGTCACAGACCTGGGAATCAAACCCAAGTAGTCTGACAGCAGAGCCTATGATGTAACCACTACTCTGTACTTGACCTTGGCTTTCCCATGTGCAAAATGGGACAGTAATATCTAACTTTTAGTTTTGTATGAATTGGAGATAAATAATATAAAAAATATTCCAAGTTCCTGGTGTGATCCTTTATAGCTGATATCTCTTCTTGGAGTGGCTTGTCGACCTTTGGAGTTGAGTTAACCTAGTTGCCTTGTAACTTTAGCTCTTTGACATGCTCCAGAAAACTTATGATTGTTCGGATCATCTAGTTATTTCTTATTGTTAGGTTGAGGGAAAGATTCCCTGTATCCTTCCACATACTAGGTGAAATGTCCCCTGCCCCACCCCCGTTGGCTGGGCAGTTCTCACTTGGATTTCTCAAAGGCAGTTGTAGTCAAATATCATCTGGGTTGTAGTGTTCTTAAGGCTTGACTTTGGATAGAGTTCAGAGTGGTGCATTCGCAAGACTATCAGCTGGTGTGGGTTGTTGGCTGTAAGTTTGGCTGGGGCAGCAGCTTGGGCTTAGGCACCTGGCAACATGGAGGCTGAGCTCCAAAATGGAGCATCTACAGAGCAAGCAAACATCCCAAAGGAGCCAAGTGGAAGCTACTGGGCTCCTTTAACCCACCTCTGACGTCATGTAACATCACTTATGCCACATTTATTGTGGAACAGCAACCATTCACTGGGGGAGGGGCCTATACAAGGACACGAATACAATGGTTCCCTAGGGGGCCATTTTGGAGAACAGCTACCACAACTATCAATGACCCATATCTTTTCAATATCTGTCCCTTCGACTCTTTTGAAATAATTCTCATCTGAAGGGTATCATGGTATAATGAGTTATTTTATTTTCTTGAGCTTTAGGTTCCATAATTTGTAAAGGGAATAAGGCTCCCCGGTTATTGTTCGGAGGGAAAGTCACTCCAAAATGATAGTTCTTATAATTGACTCAAATATTTGTAATGCTAAGTAGGGGCTCTGTACAGGGCTGTTTACACATGTCGTTTCATTTAATGTCCAAAACAGCCCCGTGCAGGATGTGCTAGGATCATCTCCACATTACAGACTAGAAAACTGAAGTTCAGAAAGCTTATCTAATGTCACACATTTAGGAAGTGGAAGAGCCACACTTTTCATTACTTCACGTATTGTTTTTATCATTTTTTTTGTGCATAATTCTTATTTCCTTCAAAAAATTAGAAACCTTGAAGTAAAGGGTTTGATGTTAATAACTTTCATATTCTGCCCTGCTCAGAGTTAGGCAGAGGGTAGATGTGAAAACCATGATATTTGTTAACTAGAGAGCAGACTAAGTGACAGGGAGAATGGGGACGTAGAAATTCCCAGCCAGCACAGTGACTTGTTACACAGTTTTCTTTGAGAGACCTTTTTACCTCTTTTGCAGCGATTTGGCAAAATCCTCAAGGTCACAGAGAATGCCCCCTGACGGCTCCAGAGGAGGAGGGCTGAGATCAATTGTATTTACTATGCTGAAATCTTGTCAATTTCACCCTGCTACCAAACCCCAAATGGTGTCTGCACTGACATTTATTTCAGAGATTCTTTGCAGACTTCTAAATATCCCCCTGTGTTCCGCAGCCACATTGCCTGTCCTCACATTTAGATTTATTAATACCCTGAAAACCTTGTGCCTTGATGCAAATCTCACTGCCGTCCCGCTTCCCCAATTCTCTGAACCCCAGCTAATTCCTAAAAGCCACTCATCAGGAAGACAGTGATAAAGGCTTCCGTGCGGTTAGAGAGCTAGGGACGAGAGAAAATAATTATTTACCAGGTCACTCTGTCCCCAAACCACCCTTTGAAATTCTGTTTCCATGACCTGCCATAGTTTTTTTTTCAATCATTCATCTTGAAATGCAAAGAGTAATGATTTCCTGCAGGATTATAAATAGTTGTAGAGTGGCTGACCTAGACCAGAAATCACTGTTTAATGTCTAATGTTAGATGTCAGGGGCAATTAATTGGGGAAAGAGATAAACAGCTTTGCAGAAAGGAAAAGGTTTCCTGAACACTGTGCCCAGGAAGGACTTAAAGGGTCTTAGACACTCTATGGGGCCACTTCCTTCATATTCTATCACCCAGGGGGGACACAGGACGCTGTCCAGTGGACTCAACTGGATGCTCCCATGTGAATTACACCCTCCTGTCCACCTCCAACCATACCTCACATCTCTTGATTCAGAATCTAAGTGGAATGAAACGTAACAGGAATGTGGGGCTACTCTTCTGTCTTGTGGCACCAACTGTGATGACAGGTTTAGATAAAGTCGTCTAAGAAATTTGGTGTTGGGTAAGGGTCATGGATTCCCAGAACTAGAAGGTGTCTTAGAAGGGAGCTTCTGAAAGTGTGGTGCATGGATCCATGGGGAATCTGAAACCCTTTCAGGGAATACATGATGTCAAACCTGCTTGCACAAAAACACTAAGATGTTATTTGCCTTTCCACCAGTTTTATTTATTTTTATGGTGTTGACATTTGCACTGGTGAGGTAAAAGCAATGTAGGTGAAAATGTGGCACCTTGGTGCAAACCAAGGTCTTGGGTACAAACTGCTCTGGGGGTCGGTGCCGTTGTCCTTTACCTCATGTACTAGCTGCAAAAAATCGTCTGTTTCACTTAAGAATGGCCGTGATGAGGCAGTAAAAAAGTATTAATTGTATTAAACCTTGACTTTGAGTACATCTCTTTGGAATATTCCATGCAGTGAAATGGAAAGTATAGCGCACCTAAAATGCTTCTCCTGCACACCAAAGTGCCTGGTTATCCAGGGGGAAAGCAATCAGGCTGTTGTTTGAGATAGGACCTGAACTTCGCCACCGTTTTCAAGGAACGCCATTTTTGCTTAAAAAAAAAAATAAAATAGTAATAACTGACTGACAAACTACGGTTATTCAGCCTTGGGTATTTAACAAATTGTTTCTCAAAAATGAATGAAACAAATCTGGCACTTCAAAAAAACCTTACTGGCAGAATTTGTGGCAGTGGCAAAATTCACATTTTTAAGTGAAAATCAGAATTTTGAAACTCTTTTCTCTGGCACCATGAGCCAGATTAACATTGAGAACACTTGCCCAGCTCAGTGAACCAACATTTTCCAAAAGATCAATGCACGATGGCACAAAATCCATACATGGGTAAAACACTCATTTAAAGCATGAGATAGCTTAACGGACGTTAGCGGAACCGAGTTCAAAAAGCCCATTGACATCTCAGGTTCCAAATTGTCATTAATCTTGAAGAATTTATCACTAGCCAAGTTGGGTGAGGTATCAGAGAAGAATACCCACCCGTAGTTAGCTGGAAAGGCTATTAAATTCTGCCTCCCCCCTGCTCCCCCTTTTCAAACTGTGTATCCCAGTGAGGCAGAATTTTCTTCCCAGACTCCAGTCAAACCAGTATATCACACAGGACTGAATGCAGAGGCGCAGATGAGAATCCAGAGGCGCAGATGAGAATCCAGAGGCGCAGATGAGAATCCAGAGGTACTCTCTAACCCAGACACTAAAGAAATTTACAAAAATACCAAACAGTCACACCCTTCTCACTAAGTTATTTGGTTTGGGGGAACATATATTTTTTACATAAAAATATGACTTGCATTAATATGTCATGGCTTGTTTAAATGAATTAATAAACATTTTTAATGTTTTAATTTTTAATCTCTGAGATGATAAATATCAGTAAGTATCACCCATGTAGTAAAAAGTTTTCAAATGACCCCAGGCTTGGCCCATCTACAGCAACCCCACTGTTAAGTATAATGTGAGCCAAAATTTGATGTTCTTTCCCTCTTTTTTTTTTTTTAATTTTTTTTTCAACGTTTTTTATTTATTTTTGGGACAGAGAGAGACAGAGCATGAACGGGGGAGGGGCAGAGAGAGAGGGAGACACAGAATCGGAAACAGGCTCCAGGCTCCGAGCCATCAGCCCAGAGCCCGACGCGGGGCTCGAACTCCCGGACCGCGAGATCGTGACCTGGCTGAAGTCGGACGCTTAACCGACTGCGCCACCCAGGCGCCCCTGTTCTTTCCCTCTTAAGAGTTCCTTTGTTCCAGTTACATATTTCTAGTCACTGTAGCCTTTTCTGTCTTATTCCACCATCCTATAAACTCACCACCAGGCAGTGTATATATCATAGTTCCAGGGACCTAGTGGCTGTGTCAGGATCTGGTATGGTCATGAATGGGTTCCTAGAAAGACAGCAAAGAGAGTTTTGCAGACGATAACTAAATGCCGTGAGGATTTGAGACTCTTGAGCGTGAAACAAGTAGAAGCCTTCCTTCCCAAGCCCATTTCCCTAGGGAATGTCTTCTGTAGTGGGTTTAATGGTGGTCGTCAATAAGGTATAGGACCTCCAATAAGGTCCCAGTCCCCAGAACCTGTGAATATTACCCGTATGGCAAAAGAGTGCATATTACCTTATATGGTAACAGATAAGATGGAATGATCTGGGTGGGTTCTAAGTGCCTTCACAAGTGTCCTCAGAAGAAAGTGGCAAAGGAAAATAAGACAGAGAAAAGAAGATGGAGATTGGAGATTGGAATGATGTGGCCAGAAGCCGGGGAACACCAAGGAATGCCAAGAGCCATGAGAAGCCAGAAGAGGCAAGGAAGAGATTCTTCCCTGGAGCCTTCAGAGGGAGCAGGGCCCTGCTGACAACCTTGATTTCAGATTCCTGGTCTCTAGAATACATTCTTATAGTACTAAGGCATCCATCCAGTTTATGGTACTAAGCCATCCAGTTTATGGGGGTTTGTTCTAGCAGCCCTGGGAAACTAATATACCTTTGGTGGTCTGGGAACAGGCATGCCAACTGCTTGTTAGTAATAACAATAACAACAACAATAATAAGAGTATCGACTGAATATCCACTCTGTGCCAAGCACGGCACTAAGCGCTACAACACATTATCGATCAATTGCACAACTTCATGAGACAGGCATCATTGTCACAGGCATCATTTGTAAGTGAGGAAGATGAGACTTGGGGTTACAGGGCTAGTAAGAGGAGGAGCTGAGATTAGACCCAGGATGTGTTGGACTCTTTCTTGTTGGCTTTTATCAGTACCTTGGGAAGTACTGCAAGGACGGCCCATTTCATCGTGAGGGGGAGTCAGGGAAAAGAGAACAGAGCAGGCGGGGACCAGCATGGAGCAGAGAGAAGCCGAACAATCCCAGGGGGCCCTTTAGCAGCTTCCAGGGCCCCCCTCAAACCTGCCAGGGCAGGGCTTGGCAGGGTATGGAGAAGGGGAGGAGGGCTGGGGTTCAGAGATGCTCTTGGTCGCTGTTCAGAGCCAAAGACTGTTTTCATGGTGGTTCCGTAATTCCCATACCTTCCGCCTAGACTGGTAAGGCAGCCAGGAAGCACATATTTCATGCAGGGTGGATGTTGTCAGCCAGTGTTGGTCTGGCAAGCCCTCTGTCCTCTCGGGCAATCCGAAGAGAGTCTGCCCAGATGCTGCCAAAGCCCCCGTGAGGCCCTGCTTGTCAAGACATTGCCATTCATGTCGCCTGAAGGCATTTGGGGCAATTTCCATTTCCTTCCCTGAGGCCCAGTTTCCCTTTGGTCTTACACATCCGGCTCTGGTCTATAAACTCAGCTCAAGGAGTAATTAATGCAAGCTCAAAGGAAGGGAAAAAGCCGAAGGGAGCTCTCTTCTACAGCCAGCTCAGTTCAAAGTGCTCGAGGACAACCTAGGCAGGATAGCTTTATGAGGTTCCAGAGCTATCATCACCCTAACTGCATTGGGAGCAGACAGGGTTGGCTCCGCTGCAAACGAGGCATTTGCTTGTAATTGCTTAGGATGAAGGATTTGTTGCGGTGGGTGTAGCACAAACAGTCTGAGGACAGACTCCAACAATTCTTATAACTAAAGGCTATCGGATGAGACAGCACCACTCTTTTCCTCCAGCCCACGGCTAAAGGTATGACAAGGAATGAAATGAATCAGGTAAAGGGCCCAACATTTACTGAGCACCTACTATGTGCCCGGTGCTTCGCATACGTTAGTTAATCTGCGAAACAACTCTGAAATGAAAGTGTTATTTCTCACATTTTTTTTTCCAGAGGACGATACTGAAGCTCATAGAATTTCTGTCTAGTAAAATCTGATCTAGTAAGACCTGAATTATCACAGCCTGGGCCACTTTCACCATCCCATGCAAAATAAACACTAAGATTGAATAACATGACCCTTGTATGTACAACGAAGATCGATCGGGGCACTGGAACATGAACATGTCTGAATGAAACACAAACATTCATAAAATTGGATCTATAAATTCAAGACATTCTTTTTGTTATTTTTGGTGGGTCAGAGGGTGTGTGCTGAATTCTAAGCCAAAATGTGCCCAACGTGACATTCCTCAATCTATGGAATGTGGCCCATGGATCAGAGCTGGCTCACCACGTGCTTCTGACCAGGCCAGGAGGAAATACAGAAACTGAGCAGAAGCGTTCAGGAACATTCACTGCAGTTTGACATTCACGCCATTTTTGCTGTATTTTACAAAAGTATTGAGTACGATAGATTAGAAATTTAAATATCTGATCCTTCACCGCAGAGAAGCCTGTCAGAGCGTGCACATCTGGTCATGCATGAAGCCATTCGAACAAACGAATGTTATAAAAACAATAGGTTTTGGGGGCGCCTGGGTGGCGCAGTCAGTTAAGCGTCCGACTTCAGCCGGGTCACGATCTCGCGGTCCGGGAGTTCGAGCCCCGCGTCAGGCTCTGGGCTGATGGCTCAGAGCCTGGAGCCTGTTTCCGATTCTGTGTCTCCCTCTCTCTCTGCCCCTCCCCCGTTCATGCTCTGTCTCTCTCTGTCCCAAAAATAAATAAACGTTGAAAAAAAAAAAAACAATATGTTTTGGACGTGCATATATAATCATTTGAATGTGTGCTTAAATCAGATCTATTCAAACCTTCCTAACTCATCCTTGTGGTTCTTGCCAGAGTCCCGTTGCTTATTGCTCGGCGATAGTGTTTATTTGTTTAACTTTCCACGGGTTGGTGAAAACAGCATTCTATTTTCTATAGTCACGGGGAAAAATCCCGATTCCTTAGCAGGCAAGGCACCTTCTCACCATTCTCTTCCATACTCTGCCTGGTCCAGGACACTTACGCTGCCCGAAATGCCTCTTCCTGGTCTTTGTCTGTGAGCTCTATCTTCAGTCTTTGAGGCTCAACTCAAGCAACATCTCCTTGGAGCCTCCCTCCAACCCTCTGCCCAGCTTGGGTCATTTCATCTTGGATGCTCTCAGCACACACTGCACAGGCCTGGCTCACGGTGCCCCCTGGCACGGATTACATATCTCTTCCCTGTTCCACATCCTCTGCCGCCCTGTGCACCTGGCCTGAGACCCCTTCCTGCTTCCAGAATCGGACCAAAGGTCATCTCCTCCAGGAAACCTTTCCACACCGCAAATTAACAGCTTCTTTCATTCATTCATTCAACACAAATGTGTTGAGCGCCTGGTATGCGCAAGATCTTGTGTTCGATTCTGGAGAAAGGTCCGTCACCGACAGGACAAAGACCCCACATTCTAGAGGGAAGAGATATTAGAAAATGAAGCAAACAATAAATACAATCATCGCAGGTAGTGGGACGTTCTGTGAAGGGAGGAAAGCAGGGTGCCATGATGGAGCGTTGATGGGGGTGAGGAGGACTGCTCAGGGAGAAGTCACAGGGAGTTGGACGCGTGGGCCTGAAGGGTGAGAAGAAACCAGCTATTGTAAGGACAGGGACAAGTGTGTTGCAGACAGAGGGAAGAGCAAGGGCGAAGGCTGTTGGTGGGGAACACATTCGCTGTGTTGCAGGGACATCCAGAGGCTGTGAGTCTGGGGCAGAGAGCAAGGAGGGGAGTAGGAGGAGGTGAAGTCAGAGAGGGAGGCAGGGGCCGGACCTCTAGGGCTCTCTCGGCCACGGCAAGATTCGAGTTTAAATGCAGTGGGAATCCCTTTCCACGCTACCCAGGGAGGAGTCCATTCGGCGTTGATCTGCATTCAGGTTGTAACTTCAGGGAAACTTTCACCATCTCCGGAGCTCTTGATGTCCTGAAAATAAAGGAGGATGCTCTGAAATCTCTTGCAGCAGGAACCCACTTGGGTGGCACGGGCCTTGGCTTTCAAATGGAACGGTACATCTACAGAAGGAAAAGTGAAGCTTGGGAGAAGCTGCTGCTGGCAGCTCCTGCCATTGTTGCCATTGAAAACCCAGCTGATGTCAGTATCAGGTCATCTGGGAATACTGGCCAGCGAGCTGGGCTGAAGTCTCCTGCTGCTGCTGGAGCCACTCCTATTGCCGGCCGCTTTGCTCCTGGAAACTTCACTAACCAGACCCGGGCAGCGTCCTGGGAGCCGAGACTTCGGTGTGGTCGTTCAGCCCAGGGCTGACCACCAGCCTCTCACAGAGGTGTCTTATGTTAACCTACCTACACACTGCTCTGTGTGACACAGACTCTCCTCTGTGCTACGTGGGCGTCGCCATCCCTTGCAACCAGGGAGCTCACTCGGTGGGTCTGGTGGGGTGGGTGCTGTCCTGGGGAGCTCCCCGCATGCGTAGCACCATTTCTGGTGAACCCATAAGGAAGGTCGTGCCCCCTCTCTGAAGAGATCCTGAAGGGGCTGAAAAGGAAGAGCAGGCCACTGCCAAAAAGGCCGTGATCATGGAGGGACTTCAGGGTGAATGGACTGCTTCCGCTGCTGAGTTCACTGCTACTCAACCTGAAGTCAGGCTGGTCTGAAGGCGTGCAGGTGCCCTTTGTGCCCACCCAGCAGTTCCCTCCTAAAGACTGGTCCGCAGCTTCCACTGTTCAGGCCACCGAATGGGTAGGAACAACCACCGAGTGGTCCTAAGCTGCTCTTTCACAAGGGCAAACGAAATGGAAATTAGGTTGATGGAAAACAAAGGTCTCTAAAAAAATTAAAACATAAAAGAAATTAAATGCGGTGGGAATCCACTAGAAGGTTTAAACAAAGGAGAGATGCAATCGGGTTTATCTCTTTCAAAGAACATTCTGGCTGGTGTGTCAGGGGGCAATGCTGAAGTACCACTTAGGAGGCAGCGACCGTGGTCCGGGTGAGAGATGATGGTGGCCTGGGCTGGGATAGCAGTGCTGGCAATGAGGACAGGAGGGAGGATTCAGGCTATGTTCTGGAAGCTGGGCTGACTGCTGGAATGAGTGATGTTTTGGGAGTTCTACTGGATGTAATACTGCAAAGCTCGGGACACCCGGATGGCTCAGTGGGTTGAGCGTCCGACTCTTGATTTCAGCTCAGGTCATGGTTCATGAGTTGGAGCTCCACACTGGGCTCTGCACTGACAGCATGGAGCCTGCTAGGGACTCTCTCCCTCTCTCTCTGTCTGCCCCTCTCCTGCGTGCTCTCTCTCTCTCTCTCTCAAAAATAAATAAACTTAAAAAAAAAACTACTACAAAACATAATTGTAGGAATATTGGAGTTCTCTTCAGCTCTGAGTCTGGGCTTTACTAAAAGCCTTAAACAGAAAACATCCTAACTGCAAAAATGTCCACTGGGAAAACAATGCAAATGTGATTATGTGCTAGCTGGAACGTAGGTGTTGGCATGTGAGTCTACAGGCATTTTCTGATCCAACATTGCCGTTATATCAGAGAAACAAAACAAAACATTAGCAGATAAGTGTCCAAGTTGTAAGTCCAAGAAGCAGCCCTGAGCCTCACCCCAGAGACTGTCCTCTTGGCTGACAATGAATCAATCAGATGCTTTGTTTGAGCCCCATAATTCTATCCTAATATTAACCAAGGAAAGGTGTCCAGAAGACAGAGTGACAGGTCTCTGGGCAAGGAAGTATGTGACAGCCAAGGATTTGCTTTGCTGTTCGGTCCTTTGTTTTTGTCAGTGTTCCAGAGCTCCCTAGGAATCTGGGGGAATCAAGATTTGAGTCAGCAGGACTCCAGAGTCTATGCAATAAACCTCAGGGACCAAATCAGTCGTGATTGTGCTCATTAACATGATGGATCCAGACACTGATAAGCAGGTGGGTGGCAGGGAATGTGGGTACTAATCACATTTCACTCTCCTGTGCTTGAGTATATGCTCAGGGAGTAATCTGATCACAGCAATAGTAATCGCTTCAAAATGTATGGGCCATCCCAACAGATCAAACTTAACTTTTCAAATTGGGGCAGAAAAAAAAAAAAAAAAGAGGCTTAGCTGATGATGTCTATAATGGACAGTATGACAAATGCCCATTTTTCTATCTTAAAATGATGTTTAAAAAAGACTTCTTTCATCAAAATTCATCAGCATGGTATTCACTGCAGAGGACGTTTTTGGAATACTGATGCATGCCGGCGAGCATATATTTTACACCTGCTGGGAGCTAGGTCTGGGGGTGGGGTAGGGAATGGAGAGATGAGTAGGATGCGGGAAGTGCCTGGAAAAGGTCAGTTGTTGGACTGCTGGACCACTGGGTGAGGTCAATCTGGAGAAAATGGTAGGTGAGGTCAAACCTTGGATAATTGTTGTAAACAAAGGAAATGGAGAAGGAAGCCAACACTATGTCTGATCTACGTCCGTAAACAACACTCACTTTGGGGCCAAATAGACTATGTTAGGAATCCCACCTATCCCGCCCACCAATGTTTGCACCTTGGGCAAGTCAGCCTAAACTCTCCAAGCCTCAGTTTGCCCATCCTTGAAATGGGGGAAATCATTATCTCCACAGTCTTAGTGAGAAATAAATGAGATGAAGTATACTCAGTGTCTACAGACCTAGCACATAGTTGGTGCTCAGCACATGGCAGAAAATGATAATATAGTATCTCCCCTTATCCACAGGGGATGTGTTTCAAGACCCCCCAGTGGATGCCCGAAACCATGGATAGTATTGAACCCTCTATATACCCTGTTTTTTCCTATACATAGATATATACCTATGATGCAGTTTAATTTATAAATTAGACACAGTAAGAGATTAACATTAATACTAAACTAGAACAATGATAACAACACACAGATAAAGGAGACTAGGGCATAGATTCTTAGTGATTATTTTGCTCTACTAGAATTTCTTTTCTCTTTCTGATGAAAAGTCACTATATTTGGGGGTATCTCTGACTCTTCAGGCAAAAACAAGGCTTGGATGTATCTGTAAATATACTAGACAACTACTCACATACCCATGCAATGTGATGGGTGGTAGCTAATTAGCTGAGCTACTGGGCCTGGGAGTGAATCACTATATTCTAAATAAATGGGACCAAATCAGATTAGGTATCAGGGCATGGTACCCTGGAGAATTAGGGTAGGTCTGCCTTGTAGGGGACCTTAGAAACCACCGAATTCAGCCTAATAGTAAAGTAGAGGAGACTGAAACCAAAGAGGTTGAGTAACTGTTCAGAGACTCTTAAGAGGCAGAGCTGAGGGGGCAACCCACCGGTCCATGGATTCCATTGTTCTCTCCTTTCCTGTTCCTTGTTTCCTGGAGGCTGTGAAGGCAGATGGCAGTGAATGATTCCGAAACACTGAGCTTACAAAGTCGGAGAAGAACTGAGTTTCTGAGCTCGACTCCTCTGCTTAACTGGGGGAAACCACCACTCATATTCCACTTGAAAACGATTCTGTAGGTCCCACTTTGGGACCTGAGGGGGAACGAAGGAAGCACGGTCATCAATCCGTGGTTCAACGTGCGAGCTTCAATGATGGATCCTAATTGGCTGGTTAGTTGGTTGACGGAACTCTCTCTCAAAGGTGGCTCTTATGAAATGAGGTTCAGATGCCAGAAATCTCTTGGTATAATTTGGAGAAAGAAATTAGAATCACAGGCATAGAAAAATGTTGGAGTACAATTATTACATAAAAATTATTCCCTAAACGTATTTTCCGAGAGAATCAAAAAGAAACTCCTCTCGCCAAAGCTTGTGTAGTGCAGAAAGAATCAGTATCGCTGAAAAGTGGTCCAGTTGGGATTTGTGAAGACCGGGGATGATGCAGAAGGCACTGTAGCTGGTGGCCCTGTGTGCGTTGAGGATTTGGGAGGAGTGGTCACATAGCTGCCTTCAGCCCCCACAGGCAGTGGCTGGGCCATCAGCAGCTTGGCGAGGGGCTGCCCTAGTGGTCTGACCTTTGATGCACAGGGTGTCTAACCTGGCTGTGCCTCAGTTTCTTCTTTTGTAAAACAAAGCCACATCTCTCAAATTTTGCTGGGAGATGATATATGTAAAGTACTCACCATGGCGCTTGGCTCATAACAACTTCTAGATAAATGGTAGCTATTATTAGCTGTCATTACGGGATTCTAGGGGTTCTCTCTCCTAACAGTAAGTTAGGAGATAAGGGGAGGCTTATTTTTGCTTCCCCTTCAGTCCCTCCCATCCCCTCTCCTCCTCTCCTCCTCTGCCTCCCTTTCCACTTTTAAGGATCCTTGTGAGTACATTGGGCCCACCCAGATTACTTGGATAATCTCCTGCTTTTAAAGCCATGAGATTTTACGTTCACCCCACCAGCAGCAATCTGAATCCCCTGTTTCCAGGGGACCTAACATTGTCATAGATTCTGGGGGTCGGGGGGGGGTGGATGTGGTGAGGGGGCATTATTTTGTTTGCCGTGCGCACCGATGAGGTGCACTGCTTTAGGCAAATCTCTTAACTCTTTAATTCTCATTTCTCCCACCCGTCCTGCTGCAAGGATTAAATGAGACAAACGCGCCTCAGGCCCTTAGCACAGCGTCTAGCACATATAAGTGCTCAGCCTGTAGTGTTCTCTTTCCTTTGTCAAAAAGAAACACATACACCCTGGAGTTCTGTAGAACTCCGGAGCCTGTATCGTATCCTGAACAACAGTGCCCTAAAATGCTTCTTATGGCTACGTCCTGGCCTGCTTTTTTTTTTTTTTTTCTTTTTAAGTGGGCTCTACCCCCAGTGTGGGGCTTGAACTCACAACCCCTAGATCAAGAGTTGCGTGTTCTACCGACTGAGCCGGCCAGGCACCCCCGACCCGGCATTCACAATGGAGGGGCAGCAAAGGCCGAGAGCCTGCCTGGTGTCTGGTCACATGCTCCTTCCCTGCTCTCTGGGCACCCCAGGCACACCACCGTCGAGGTTTTTGGCGCTTGGCAGTGATTGACCAGGGAAGGAAGTACTCTCTCGGTGTCCCCAGGGGGACAGATGAATCATTGAGTGTGGGCCTGGCAAACAGTTCATTCTTCTATGAATGGTGACAGATATTCAAAAGGAAATGGCGTTCAGTGCCCAGCGACTTGCCTTGGACACAAAGAAAACTACCAGAGAGAGATATTCATTGTTCTGGGTGCCCTCACATTCCTGATGTCCCTTGAGCTGGGACATGGGGAGGGAGGCCACTCTCAGTAGGCGGCTGGGGAAATTGAGGACTGAGGGTAGGTGACTTGACCACGGTGCCACAGCTTACCCGGGTCTGGCATTCTGACTTCCACCCCTGGGGCCTCTCCCCCTGTGCCCAGCCTTGCCATATGTAGCCTTCCCCCAGCCACTGAACAGCTAAGGATGTCACTTACATGACACCCCTTCTCCACTTTGCCTCCTCCTCTGTCCTGACCTCCAAGCAGAGGAGGTTGTTGCCACAGAGCGGCCCTGACCGTGAACCTGGGTAGCATCCCTTCCTCCCTAGCCTGGCGCTTGCCCGCACTCCATTTGGTACTTAGTACTTACTCTCCTACTGGTGGCTGTCCCCGGTTCGATTCTGCTCTCTCCTAATTCCTTGGAGAACCGAATTCTTGCAAAGAGGAGAGAGAAGTAGGCAACCCTCCGTTTCATTGGTTCTCACCTGGGGCAGGATCCTCCCCTGTTCCCAGAAACCCTGTGAAAGTCGTGGGGGGTGGGTTTGGGGTATTACATTGGCTTGAGGGGGTCTCTGGCATTCTGTGTGTGTGGGGGGGTGCTGATTGTCCTGCAAGGCGCCTGCAGTTCGATCACCACATGACAGCAAAGAACCATCTCAAACAATGCCAATAGTGCCCTCCTGAGCCACCCAGCTCTAATTGGACACTCAGCTCTTATTTGGACTGTTAGAACTCCCTTATTTGATGATGATGTGATTTAGAACTCTTCCTCGGGTGACCAAAGCTGTTAAAGTTAAGAAGAGCCTCTTTTCCCATGAAAATGAAATGACCGATTCCACAGCTCGTTACTGGGTAGCATAGGGGGGACAGAGAAATGGGGTGACAATGGCCGTCAGGAGCGCTGGTTCTGAAGCTGCCTGGTCTATACTGTGGCTTTGCCGTTTACTAGCTTTATGATCTTGGCAGCTCAGTCTCTCTGTGCCTCAGCCCTTACTTTTTGTTAAATTAGAGACAAATATAGCTACCCCGTTTTGCTATGCCTGGCCCAAAGTAAGAGTTATTAAATCACTGCCATGTGTGACCTGGGGCAGGATATTGCTCAGCTCTGTGTCTGTCTCTTCTCATGTGAATAGGGATAATAATGCCTACTTCAAAGTGTTTTTGTAAGATCCAAGGAGAAAACACACAAACAGGGCCAACTATAACACAGATCATGCTCATAACAACCTCGTGAAGGTGTTACCCCATTTTACAGGTAAGGAAACTGAGGCTTCAATAGAGGTTAAGTAACTCGGCCACAGGTACACCGCTATCTGGGATTTGAGCCGAGGCTGCCCGGTTCTAGATTCACTGTGTCCAACCACCATAACCATTGGCTGCTTTTCTCTAAGCAGCAGCCAGAGCGATGCGTAGTAGCTTGCGAGCATCCCTGGCTGGCAAAGAGACAATTCTGACCTTTAGCTGTGCCCCCCAGGCAGCCAGACGCGGGATTCCCAGCTCTCTTCCCGGAGCAACAATGCTTTGCGAGAGAATGGCTGGGAATTCAGAAACCTGGAGTCTGGTTCTCGCTCTGTTGTTTCCCTGGCCTCCGTGGGCAGGTCGGGCAACCACACAGGGCCTTTGTTTCCCTCAGGAGAAGGAGGCAAGCAAGGGTGCAGAGATGTTCCTGTGATAATGGGAAGCTGGAGAAGGGGTGTGCCTCGGGGTCCGACTGTCTCTGTTAGCAGGAACATCCCCCTGGGATGTCGTCATAATGTGACTCGCAGCAGAGCCAGTTTGGGGCTAAACCCTGGTTTCTCCTTGGACCGTGCACAGATAGGAGTGGGCTCCTGAAACCACAAAGGGAATCAGTGTGATACAGGGGCACCCTCGCGAGGACCGGGCCGCAGAGGATAAGTATTTAAAAAGGCTAGTGGAAAGCACTACCGTGGAAGTGCAGGGAAGCTCACACTCCTGGTCTTCCTCTGGCCCCACATCAACCGTGATGAAGAGTGTTGTGGGGCTGGTGGTGGTAAGGGACACTGGCGATCGGATTAAGGCAGCGTGGCCAAGACTCAGAGTCAGACAGATGTGGGGCTAGGTCCCAACTCTGACACTTAGGAAGGGCTGAATGCCCTCCAATGAGATGTCTAACTCACTGTGCCTCAGTTTCTTCTTTTGTAAAATAAAGCCATATCCCTCAAAATTTGCTGAAAGATGGTACGTGTAAAGTGCTCCCCACAGTGTGTGGCTCGTGACCACATCCAGGTAAATGGTAGCTGTTATTGGCTTATTGGTTGTAATTATAGGATTATAATGGCTGAACAGTAAGGAGATTAAGGGGAGGCTTATTCTTCCTTTCACCTCAGTCCCTCCCACGTACAGGTTTTATGTTATCATTTTAAGCCCGCAAGCACGCCCCGGGCCACAGTGACCTATCTTCCAGTATCAGGGATGGCCCAGTCCTGAGGCCAGACCGTTTCACACCTGCCTCAGGGGCCCAGGACCAGAGGGGAGGTTTCCCCCTTGGAGTGGAGTTGGGTGGAGGGAGGGAAGGGGGAATTTCCCGTGCTCTGGAAGGTCAGATTGTTCAGCGGGGGAAGTGATTCTCAAACTTCAGCAGGCATCAGAGCCACCTGGAAGGCTGGGTCAAACACAGCCCGCTGGGCCCTACTGCGGCATCGCTGATTCAGGAGGTCTGGGGTGGAGGCAGAGAATGCATTTCTACCAAGCTCCTGGGCTGGGGCTTCTCCCTACGCAATGTGGACCCTTGTAAGAACGGAAGCATATTAAATTAACACTTATCGATGTGGTGGGATGGCAAAAAATGTCCATGCTACTGATTGGAGGGTTACACTTGGAGAATTGCTGAGTTAGAGCAGTTGAGGTGGGGGCAGATCTGGATTTCTCTTTCTTGGAGACAGTGGTTTGTTTTCTCTGAGTCACCTGAAGAGTCTCCGTGGGTTCTTCTAGTAACTACCACCGTCGAGTAGCCAAGATTGGGAATGGGGTCTGACACTGCGCTCAAATACACACTTTGAAGAATGGACCACTTCTGTTTTCATGGTGGCTGTTGCCAGGTTGGGATGACCTGATGCTGAGGTCTGGACAACCTGGTGACTTGGCCAGGTGCACTGCTCCCTCAGATCTGCACACTGCCTGTTGTCCCCAGCACATGGCATGCGATGGCACTTGTCAGCTTAGCGTCAGATGTCAGTGTTGTTCTGATGTTCCATTCCTGTCACCTCCTGTCCCAGGCTCAACCACCTGACAGAGCTGGGCACTTCTGGATATCTTCAGTAGAGATAACTCTGACTGTCCCGCATCACCTCCCCACCCCATCCCTCTGGCTGGTGTGCCAGTCAGCGTGAGAGGACGGCAGTGTTTTTCCATATACCTCTCCGGCTGCCTTATTGTAGGTACTAAGCCATTTCAGCAATAGAGATTCATTTCATGAGAGCGCGATGTGACATCCAAGTAAACGTCAGGCACAAGGGAAGATTTCCATCATGTGGAGCAGAATTGTAACCCTTCACACTTATAGCAGACCCTCGGCTCTGGAGCTCTGCACGCAGCTCTGCCAACAGCCAGCACAGTAGGGCTCTGCCTCTGGCGGTTTCTGCAGAATCGCAGATAAGCTGTTCCGATTTTTCTTCCGGCACTGCGGAGAAATGACAAAAATCCAGGGCCAGAGTGCACAGACTAAATAGAACTGGCAAAGATCTGAGAGCTCACAGAGCCAGAGGGTGGCAAATAAGTTTTATTTTGTATAAATTGCTACTGATTGCGTGACTCAATTCGAGCTCTGGGAGAAATGGAGCCTTGATCATATAGTCGTATCTGCCTTGGGCAGAGGATGGGAGGGTGGCCACTGGTGGCTCATATATTGCCATCACTGATCCCGCTCAATTCTGTTTATGGAACAGGAAACTCAGTCCCAATAAAATGAAAAGAACTTTCCCAGTTCACGTAACTTGTTAGCGGTAGATTCAAAAAGAGGAGCCAGGTTTTTTGACAGTAGTTCAAATACATGTCCATTCTCATAGGAAGAGAGACTTTGGAAATAAGTAAGCCTGAGTTCAAATCCCCAACCCGTCATTTATCAGCTGTGTGACCCTGGGCTGTCAGTTAAAGTCTCTGTGCTTCAGTTTCCTCCTTTGGAAATGGAATAAAAACACCCACGTCCTTATTGGGAGAGTTAAATGTGACAACAGTACGCATTTACAACGGTAACTTGAATGTGTAGTTCAAGGCCTTATGCATAAATGTTTAATTTCTCTCCTTTTTCCAACAGAAAATGATATGCATTATTAGGATGACATCTTTGGGGGCAGTTTGCACACCACAGCAGTTATTTAATTGTGTAATTATAGGTCTGGTTTGTTCCCTTGTGAACTCAGGGTTTGGGATCAGATTATCTTCAAGATTCCTCCAGCTTAAAAATTGCTATGACTATAAATAATAACTTTAAAGGATTTTCTTTAGTTATTTCTATGAGTGGGTACTCGGTAAATGAGCCCTGGAGGATTTTCTGGAGTCAAACCAAGGTCTTTGCAGGTGCAGAGCATTCTAATCTCTTCTATATTGTGCAGCTCGTGGCCTGAAACCTGGGTACGTCACACTCCATCGTACTAATGATTTTCCTTCCCAGCTGCCTGCCGGGGACATGAGCCTTGCAAGGACAGGAACTGGCCTGATCACTGCAGTGTCCCAGCACCCCACATAGCCTGGGTGGTCAGCCTAAGGTGGCTGACTTTATCTCTAGCGTTTTTTTTTTTTTTTTTTTCAATTTTTCACTTAAATTCTAGTTAGTTAACATCCAGTGCGATAATGGTTTCAGGAGTAGAATGTAGTGATTCATCACTTACATACAACACGCGGTGCTTATCACAATAAGTGCCCTCCTGAATCCCCATCACCCATCTAGCCCACCCCCCCCCATCAATCCTCAGTTTGTTCTCTATTTTTAAGAGTCTCATATAGTTTATTTCCCAGGGGTTGAGGAGAGGTGTCCAAGGCTTAGCCATGCCTAAGGACTGGAACTTGCAAAGCCCGGAACTGAGTTAGTCTGGACCTCTGGGACTCTAGCCCCATTACTTCCTCTCACAGCCTCTTGACTTTTCCATACATGAAACAGGGAAGCTGCTAAGTGACCCTCTGTCCTTGAGGCAGGAGCCAAACAGGCAATCTGGAAAGGCTGCTGCCTCTTTGGCAGGGAACTGGATGGGGCCACAAGACATTGGTATGAACAGCTGTACCTCCTCTGAGAGCCATTCCAGGTTAACCAAAGCATTCTGCCCGTAGGAGGAAGGCAGGGAGTGAGGAGAGAATGAGACCCAGAGAGCTGGGCTCAAGTGAGATTTATAAATAGGAACGTGGAAACTCACGGAAGAAGCCAAGCGAGGCGGAGGAGACTGGGCAAGCCTCAGGGAGACCACTCTAAGACATAAATAACTAACGAGAGAGAAGCCAGAGTTCTTGGAGACTTTTTGAAGGCCATTATGCAACTGTTTGCCCAGACTAGGATCGCAAGCACCAAGAGGGATGGAAGAAAGCTATGGTGCTTACGCTGTTCCTTCCTTTATTTAGGCGACACTTACTCCTTGCCCGTGTACATGTGACAGTGCTAGATACAGGGGAAAGGATCATTATTAAGGCATTGTCTCTGTTTCTAGATTGCAGAGACAAAGACACATAAATCGCTCGGAGAGGCAGTTGTAATTATCCCTATGCCACGCATGCCCCACTTTGTATTATATTGCGTTTCTCATGGTGAACATCATTGTTTTTTCTGCCCAGAACCCCTCCGCTCCTCCTTCGAGATGCAGCCCCTTCTTTTGGGAGTACTGTCCCCAGCCTATCCTAATCTGAATGAGAGCTGTATGTCTCGACCTCCCCGACCCTAGGAGTCGGGGGAATGTCACCGATTCAAGTCAGGGAAGTCAGAGCTCTTCCCTGGGATGGCTCTAACTGGAGCTAGGAGAACAGAAGCGTCCTTTCTCTCCGGAAGGAAGTTACAATGGGAGCCACAGCTGCAGAGACAAGTTTCCCACCCAGGAAAGGTAGGCAGTTGAGAGAGTAAAAGTGACACAGGGAGAAGCAGAGCTAGGACACGTGCACACACATATACACACGCATGCACACACGCATACACACATAGGCACGCACTTGTACACGCATATATACACACACAGAAAGAGGTTGAGAAGGAGGAGAGGTGGGCAGCCGAGGGCATTTGAGTCCCTGGTTTTACCTTCTGCCCTACTTCTCCAGTGGCTTAGAAATACCAGCAAAGAGCCTCCCTTTTTTTGTTGCAACCAGCTCCAATTCAGAGTCTGTCACTTAAAATAGGGACACCTGACTAACATATGGGCTCTCTCAGGAAGAAAGGGAAGGCAATGACAGTAAATATGAGAGTTGGGCAAATGATCTCGCTTAATTCCCAAAATGACCTATGAGGCAAACCCACTTTTATGGTTAAAAAGAGGCAGAGGTTAAATAAGTTGCTGAGGGTCACAGAGCTAATAAGTGACCTCTGCACAGCAGGGGGTATGAGCACTGGGGCGTGGAGGCAATCAAGGTGAATGCTTTCCTTGCGTTCAAGTGGTTCACAGGATTAAGCAGCAAACACATATGTTTGTACCTTATGGTAGGATTTTGAAAAATGAAGGAAAAATGGTAGAAAAAATTATTGACTTACACCGAAGCCTAACAGATGGGAAGGAGCTGACCACAGGAGGGAGGGGAGGGACTTGGCTCTCTCTCGCTCTCTCTCGCTCTCTCTCTCTCACCCTGCACGAGCTGTGCACAGGTGCGCACACACACAATTTCATTTTTAAGTTGTTCGAGAGTAAGCTGAAGACACGATGCCCCCTTACTCCTACATATTTCAGCACGTATTTCCTAAAAATAAGAATTATTCTCTTGCAGAATCACAGTAAAAATAGTCACTATCTGAAAATTAAAATTGATACAATATTATTATCCAGTGTATAGTTCTTATTCATTTAGCTAGCTAGCTAGCTAGCTTATTTTCACCAGCTGTCCCAATCATTTCCTTTATAGAGAAAGTACATCGTGGGTCATGTGTCGCATTCAGTGGTCATGTCTCCTTAGCCTCCTGTAATCTCAAACATTTAGTTCTTTCTTTGTCATTCGTGACATTGACATTTTTGAATAGTATGGGTCATTTAGTCTACACCCCTCATTGTTGGGTGGGTTTATCTGATGTTTTCTGGAGCTTAGATTCAGGTTCTAGACTTTTGGCGGGAATATACAGAAGTACATTGTGTTCTGTTTAGTGAATGGTCTCAGGAGGCCCATGATGTCTATTTCTCCCACTACTGGTGACATTAATTTGGTGAAGGTGGTGTCGTTTTGCTACCATAGAGTTACTCTTTTTCGCCTTTGTGATGAATAATTATCTTCGGGGGAGGTTCTTCTTAAAGCCTCCCCCCACCAGTTTCAACGTCCATGTCAATCAATAGCTGCCCAAATCCATTATGACGATAGTTGCCCAATGGTGGGTTCCTATTTCCAGCATTCCTTCCACACTCACTAGCTGGCTTTCTAATTTAAGAAGGATATTCCCAGGGCGCCTGGGTGGCTCAGTCGGTTAAGCGTCCGACTTCGGCTCAGGTCACGATCTCACTGTCTGTGGGTTCGAGCCCCGCGTCGGACTCTGGGCTGACTGCTCAGAGCCTGGAGCCTGTTTCAAGATTCTGTGTCTCCCTCTCTCTCTGACCCTCCCCCGTTCATGCTCTGTCTCTCTCTGTCTCAAAAATAAGTAAATGTTAAAAAAAAATTAAAAAAAAAAAGAAGGATATTCCCCTTCTTTCCCAATTTTTCAAATTTATATCGGGATGGACCTGTGGATTCTTATTTTATTCTATGGCTTAATAATACATTACCACCACCACTTATGGTAATATTCCAACTCTCCCAGGTTTGGCCAGAAGTGGCCCCTTCAAGCTGCCTTCTGTCATTTTGATAGATTCCCATTGTTCCTCAAAAACTTGTTTACTCTCTGGCCCATCGAGATGTTGTAGGTTGACAACAGCCACAGCACAATAGGAGCATCAGGACAGTGGTAGCTTTCCCCAAACTTCTTGTTCCTGAGTCTCTCCCTGTCCCCTCCCTCCCTGCCCCACAGCAGGATGTTCTGGGAAACTGAACAAAGTTCGTAAAATGGGGCTCAAGGTTTCTGACTCTTTGGCCAGAGATCTATCAACCAGCCCTCTGTGTCATCCAAGGGCCCCTCAATCCAGGATGAGGTCATTGTTGGGACATTATGACATGCCACACACGCCCATCCTGCCCCTGCTGCCTGGATTTTCAAAGGCTTTGAGACAAAGTCTTTGCCACTCTCTCCTCTTTCTCTCTCTCTCTCTCAAAAAAAAAAAAGATATGTTTTAGGGGCACCTGGGTGGCTCCGCGGGTTAAGCATCCGACTTTGGCTCAGGTCACGATCTCGCGGTCCGTGAGTTTGAGCCCCGCGTCGGGCTCTGTGCTGACAGCTCGGAGCCTGGAGCCTGTTTCTGATTCTGTGTCTCCCTCTCTCTCTGCCCCTCCCCCACTCATGCTCTGTCTCTCTTTCAAAAATAAATAAAAACATTAAAAAAAATATGTTTTAAATAATATGCATGTATTAGTTTGACTGAAAAATAACATGCCAGTGATATGGTCACAACCGCAATTTTTAAAAATGAAAGGTTAATAGTGATTATCATTAGCTCTATGGATAATCTTTCTTCTTTCTGCTTTTCTCTGTTTTCACTTATTTCTACTGTGAGGATGTATTACATTTTAATGCAAAGATATCCATGTCCTAATTCCTGGAACCCATGTATGTTACCTTATATGGCAGAAAAGGGCTTTGCAGATGTGATGAAGGATCTTGAGCTGGGGAGATGACCCTGAATACCTGGATGGGCCCTAACTGCAATGACATGGGTGCCTATCACCAGGAAGCAGAGAGAGATTTGACTACAGAAGAGGAGAAGGCAATGTGACGGAGGCAGAGATCCGGAAGGTGCCACCACAAGCCACAGGATGCAGGCAGCTGCCAGGAGCTAAAATTAGTGAAGAGCAGGTTCTCGCCTGGAATCTCAAGAAAGAACCAACCCTACCAACATCTTCATTTTACCCTCGGAAGACTCACTTTGGAATTCTGGTCTTCCGAACTTTAAGAGGATAAATTTCTGTTGTCTTAGACCATCGAGTTTGTGGTAATTTGTTACAGTGGCAACAGGAAACTAGTAGAATGTTCCAGCTGAACTGGGCAGCTTAGGCTCGGAAACGTCCCACAGGAAACTAGCAGCCTGTGGGAAGGCAGGAAGGGAATTAAGAACTGATGGGAGAACATGAAGCCCTAACAATAATAAGATTGGAAAACACCTGGGTTGGAGTTTGATCCAAAAGAGTTTGGCTTTTGTCTATTTATTTTGTAAATGAGGACATTGAGGCTCAAAATGGGACAGTGACTTGCCTGAGGTCACAGAGTAAGTGACAGAGTAGAGGGTAGAGCTTGGGCCCATTGGGCTCCGCCTTGTGTGATGGAGTAAAGAAGATACTCTTTTCCTTTGGTTGCCAAGGCAACCCTAGCAAGGGTAGGGAGTCTGCCTTCCCTCCTTTCTTGTTGTTTAGGTCCTTTCTTATTTTCAGAGACCATTCCCCACTGCTATCCAGGGTTTCTCTGGTGGCCTCTGTGTAAAACTCAGTGTTATAGAGGTTAGAAACCCCAGTTCAAGCAAAGGGGGAATTAATTGGCTCATAATTAGATAGTCCAAGGGATTCTGTGGCTTCAGGTATGGCTGGATCCAGGTGTTCCACAATTCCATCTCTCTCTTTCCATCATCACTCCTTTTCTGATCCCAGCTTTGTTTCATTCTCAAACTCTCCCCTCATGGTGAAAACAGACTCCAGCAAGTCAGGGTTTAATTGGTTATTACCGCTCTGAGTGATCTTAGAGAAACAGGTCCTCTCTCTCCCAGTACCCCTTTATCAAATCTTATGGGAGGATACTATTTGGTCTTGCATGAGACACAGCCCTCCCTGAACCAATCCCAGTGGTCTGGAGAGTTCTGTGTTCTGATTAGATGAGCCCAGGTCACTTGTCCATCCCTTTGGGATGGCATGGGGGTGGGGTACAGGGTACCCAGAATTTATTCAAACAGCAAAGGAAGATATAGCCAGAAGAAGGAAGAGGGATGAATGGTGGATAAACAACAGATATTCATGCACCTATTGCTTTTTTGTTTTACTTTGTTTTGGTTTTTTATTTTGATGATATTCTGTCCCTGACGTATTCCTGCCCTGGTTTTCCACCAGCAAAGCTTCCAAGTCCAGGGTTTCATTCCAACGGATCTGATCTCTGACATGCTGTGGGGTCAGTGCTTGGTAGCCGATGTTCACTACATATGCATTGACTGAAATATAAGTGAAGGTTTTCTTTCTTATTCGAACTGAGGAAATATTTATTTTATGCGAGACATTCTGTTACTTCTGCAGTCAGTCCTTGCAGACAGGGACCAGGCCTTGCTTATTTATGGGTTCACCCAGCAGGTAGCACTGTGCTTCTCACGAAGTAGGTGCCCAGTAAGTACCTTGTTGAGAACCTTCTTTGCCTCTTCTGCTGCTATTCTCATCCCCACACCCTGCGCTCTGTCCACACTGAAGGTCCTACCATTCTCAAAACCCCCGAGACCCTTACTCTGTGCTAAGATGCATTTTCCCTACCCAAAATACCCCCCACCTTCTTCGACATACCTAAGCTCCCTGAAAGCAGGGACCAAGTCTTTCTTGTTTATCCTGTGTATTTGTCAGCGTTCTGGCAGGAACAGATGCCACGCTCAACTCAAATAGCTTGAGGTGAGTTTAATGAAAGGACTATTTACGAGGCATGGGCAGGATCTACCCCATCGGGTCTGAAAGGACAGGCGAAGGCATCTGGAACTCAAAGAGAGAGCCCTGCGGAGGGGGCCACCTGGCAGCAACCATGGCCCTTGGTGGAGGGATCCAACCAATCATAGGCAACCCCTTAGGGACATTGTATGGGCTGATGTTTGTGTCCCCCCCTCCCCAAATTCATATATTGAAGTCCTGACCCCCAAGGTGTTAGGAGGTGGGCCTTTGGGAGGCGATCAGGGTTAGATGGGGTCATGAAGGTGGGGCCTCACAATGGGGTTGGTGCCCTTGTAAGAGTCAGGAGAGAACTTGCTTCCATTCTGTCATCCTGCCATGTAAGGACAATGAGAAGGTGGCAACTTGCGACCTAGAAGGGGGACTTCACCAGAAGCCCCCCATGCTGGCACCCTGATCCCAGACTTCCAGCCTCCAGAGCTGTGAGAAGTAAATATCTACAGTTCATAAGCCACCCAGTCTACAGTATTTTGTTATGGAAGCCAGAACTGACTGAAACAGCCGTGCTCTAGCAAATACATGCCTGACCTCATTCTTCTTCCACCTGCTAATCTCCTGTTGGTACTTCTTACTTGCTAAACCCAACCAGAGGCCAAAGGGCAAAGCAGCCTGTTGATGCAGTCCCTGGGTCAACCTCCTGGGGCACAGAGCAGGCAGGAGAAGTGGCCGGGAAATCTGCGGGAGGAAACAGAAATTACCCAGTACACCCTCACATCTTTAGTACTAAGCACAGCGTTGCCAGTGAATCCATTAATTCATTCATTTTCCCGATTCATTTCTGAGCTGAAATGCCGCCTCCTCTTAGAAGCCTTCCCTGACGTCCCCGGACAGAGCTTTCCTTTTTGCTTAGTCCGCTCTTTTGAGCACTTCCTGTGAGTTATCACAAATCAACTCTCACAAGTCTGCCCCCTCCGTGAGGCCCCACATGAGCTCTCTTAGAGCAGGGATGGCTTATTGATCTGGACATCCCCAGAGCTTAACACAGGAGGCCGACTCAGAGCTCAGAAGGTGCTCCAGAAGTGAAGGACTACGTGCGTGATTTGTTGAATTGATCAATGCGAAGGGCTTGCCTGCACTATTCCAGTCGCCGGCCTCAAGGTCGATAAGGAGGCACGTGGTTTTGGCCCGGCTGTGCACAGGCATCAGGGCGCCTGTAGCATGGGAGGCTGCAGAGCGATTGTGGGACCGAGAGCTTGTGGCTGGCTGCGGCAAACATTGGCGGCATGGCCCTACCTGAGAGCCATGACTGGGGTCAACAGACCTCTGTCCTCTGTCAGAGTTCTAGCACATGCAGGCAAGAGGTAGTGCACTGTGTGGTTGAGAGAATGGCCATTGGATCCAGTCTACCTGGGCTCACATCCTGCCCCTGACACTAACTTCTAGCTGTGTGACCTCAAACCAGGTACTCAGCCCATCCACAGAGTGGGATGACACAACGGTCTGGTCCAATTGTAGGGACTAAAGGTAAATTTATATAAGGTTCCGACGACAGGATTAAGCCTTTATTTATACAGATTTTAATTTAGGTAGGACAATTCCCAACTTACAGGTGGGACAACTGAGGCACAGAGTAGCTAAACAAATTGTCCAAGGTCACACAGCCACTAGGCGGTGGGACCAGAATATAAACCCAGGCCTGTCGGTCCTAAGTGAACAGCTGGGCCATTTGCCTCACTCCGAGGTGCATGCTCTTAAAGGATATTGTTACAGCTGGGAGGTGGAGGGAAAGAGGAACCATGTGAGCCTGTTTAAAACTGGAAGTTTCGTGGCAGGAAGAATGAAGATGACCATATTGCATTGGCCAGAAAGACCTGACTGCAAGAACGTTTTAAATTCCCATTTTTGTAAGTATCTTCTCCTTAAACAAGGTAATGTAGGTGAATCAATAATAATTAGTTTCCCTTTCCTCAGACCAGCTTCCAGAAGTAAAGACACTAACTGGAAGAAAGCCTGCATTTCTGATGTTACATCCTCGAAGAAAATAGACCAGTGAGAATCAGGCACTGATTTTGATGGGCAGGAGGGATGGGAGGAGGAACAGCCTAAAGCTGTGCTACCCAAATTCTGGTCCTTAGACCAGAAGTGTGGGCAGGATCTGGAAGTGTGTTAGCAATGCAGAATCTCAGCTTCGCCCTAGACCTAGTGAATCCAGATTTGCATCTTAACAAGTTCCCCTGGTAATTCAGATGCACTTTAAAGTTTGAGAGGCATTGTCCTAATACTGGTGCCTGGGTCCTACTCCTGAAGGTTTAAAGCAATTGGTCTGGCATGTAGCCTAACATTAGGATTTTTCAAAGCTCCCCAGGCGATTCTAAGGAGACAAACCCAGGAGAAGAGGCACAGCATACTGTTGGCATAGCGACTGTTATCATCAGCATACTGTTACTCTCTTGGGAACTTCAGACATCCAAGGTGCTCTGGTTTTCATTGGAGATGCTCACACAGTCTTGCACTAGTCCAGCAGGAGCACCAAAGTGCCTGTGCCGCTAGTGCCGCCATTTTGCAGAATGCAATGGACCAGAGCCACCTCGCCATGAAGCACAGGCAGAGATTTGGAGAGAAGGAGTGTTGGGACCTCCTACTTCTGCCGTTGTCCCCTACACCCAGGCAGTAGGTCCAGTTTCTAATGTTTAAAGGCTTCTTACTGAGGTGTTGATTTGGTTGACCGATGGGGGTATGTCAGGCAGGATTTAGGTAAGTTTTAGGCTCAGGGTTTATGAAACTACAAATCCTTCTGGAAGAGGTCAGAGGAAAAACTGCTTTCTGTCAACCAGACAAGGGATACATTTTCTCTTCCCTTTGTGCAATAGGTTTATTTATAAATTGAATAAGGAAACAGGAGACAGAGACAGACCTCACGGAGTGGAGTTAGAAGGAGTTAAGACTAAAAAGCAGAGGATCAACTGCCAGCCAGATATCTGCTGCTGGAAACATCTAAGAACAGCCCACCCAAATGTTTACTCAGGGCAGATCATTGTTCTAAGGGATTTGCAGGAATTACTTAATCCTCATAATAGCCCTATGCTGTGGGAACTACTATTATACCTTCCTTACAGAGACCACCACGGAGGTTCTGAGGAGTTCAGTTTGCTCAGCTGGTAAGGGCTGGAGCTGGCCTTCCCACCCAGGCCTCCCACTGCCTCCCAAGACCACCGCCACTGAGAA
The DNA here is from genome assembly GCF_014898765.1 of Herpailurus yagouaroundi. Lineage (NCBI taxonomy): Eukaryota > Metazoa > Chordata > Mammalia > Carnivora > Felidae > Herpailurus > Herpailurus yagouaroundi. Next base: position 32,900,227 of record NW_024412417.1, on the reverse strand, counting down.
ATAGCATGCAGGATTCTAAGAAGGGGTCATTTTAATTCTGGGAAAATGGAGTGATGGTTTTTCAAAGGGGCCAAATGGGAAGAAGAGTATTGACCGAGAAATAACGTGGAAGTTACTCTTCAGTCCAGACCACATTTGGAAGAGAACAACCTGTTCCTTGACTTAGATGAGTCTTCCTACGGGGACAGGGAAATGTCCTTGTGGTCACCGATTTAGCACAGTTTCACTTCAACGGGGCCAGTGGGGTCCTAAGTTCCTGAGAACACTCCATTGCTTTTCGCCATTAGTATGTAACTGCTGTTAAGGTCAAAGGGGCCGGTCAGTGGCGACAAAAAGAAGAATTCTGAGGTGCTTGCATGTCTCGTGCATGTTTTGCAAGTTTTTTTCAACCAGTGTTCACGGAGTGGGTACCTTTGTTACACCCTATATTTTGTGTGTTACAGACATTATCCTACTCATCCCTGAGGAGTGAGTAGAGTATCCATTGCAGAGATAATAACGCTGAGTTTCAATGAAGACCTGAATCAGGTTTCTGACTTCTGATTCCAGAGATTGTCCTCTTGACTAGATCTCATCCGAACTTTACAGCCCAAGGGTTTATTTATTTTTGCTTGCTTTTGTTTTTGTTTTTGTTTTGAGAGAGAGAGAGTGGGTGCGTGTGTGCAAGCCGGGGAGAGGGGCAGAAAGAGAGAGAGAATCTCAGGCAGGGTCCATGCTCAGCACAGAGCCCAACGCACGACTCCATCCCATGACCCGAGGATCATGACCTGAGCTGAAAACAAGAGTCAGATTGAACCTACTGAGCCACCCAGGCACCTGTCCAGTCCAAGGGCTCTTAAACTTCCGTAGACGTCGGATGCATTTGAGGAGTTGGTTAAAAAGCAGATTCCTGGGCCCTTCCTCCAAGAGATTCTGATTCTGGAGGCCTGGAGTTGGGCCCCAGAATTTGCACATTCAATGGTAAGTCCCAAGTGACTCTAACTCGAATGGTCTGAAGACCGGGGCTAGTGATTCCTACCCCGCCCTCAACTTCCCCCAGGCCCAGTCCCTGCCTCAAGAGCCCCACATCCCAATCGGAGGAAACAGATACACAACCAATTATTAGCACAGACCATTGTAACTGCTACAAAGAGGGATATGTCATAGGAAATTCAGGCATCAGTGGTCCAGGGAGAAAGAAACAGCAGAGGGGGTGGTTACAAGGCACAGGTGGGGGTGCAGCACGAAAACCAGCAGAAGAAAAGGCCTTCCCAGCACTACGTTGACCCCACATACTCCCTTTCTGAACACAGGCTTCCTGCCCTTTCCCCTAGCACTGCCCCACCCGACTCCCACCACCCACCCACATCCCACTCAATGATTAACTCCTGTTGGCTGGATCTTGCACAGGCCTCTGAAATCCATTCATTCTTCATCCCATGCTATTCTGCGGTTACCTGAATGCCTTCCACCCTGTTCCCTGCTGTGCATGTACAAAGCCCTCTAAAGTATGCCGC
>NW_024412417.1:32894693-32898631 GCF_014898765.1 Herpailurus yagouaroundi | reverse complement strand
GGCTTCTCTACAAACTGGGCCCCCAACCTTTAAATATCCTGGTCTGCAGGGCCCTTCACAATCTGGCCCTGATTATTTGGAAGCTGTGTTGCTTACACCCTTCCCTCCAGCAAAGCCCCATGCAATTCCTGACACCTGTTCCTTCTCCCTGGCCTTGTGCATATACTCTTCCCTCTGCTGGGAACATCATTTCCTCTTTCCATCTTGGTAATTCATGGAGCTTCCTTCAGGGCTCTGCCTGGATGCCACTTCCTCCAGAAGCCTTATGATCCGCCAGTGAGGTGGGCACCCATCCTCTGTCTCCCACAGTCCCTGTGTGTTTCTTCTTGCACCGATCACTCAGCACCCTGCATTTTACCCGCTCACTGCTGTCCATTCCCCACAGCACTATAAACCCCATGAGGACAAGGGCCCCACGGATCATGACCTTCCTGTGTGCTGAGCCTTGAATGGCTCTGCTCAGTCTGTGCTTGTTTTATGCTGAATGGACAGTGTGGGATAAGAAGTGGCAATACCAGAGCTACCCTCACTGCTTCAGAACAGTGTGACCACCACTCACATCCCATGAGCCTCACTTTCCACAGGTGTAAAAGTGGAGCTAATGTTTCCTACCCCAACGGCTGGTGTGGGAATTGAAGACAAAAATATGCCTAAGGGGTCCAGTACAGCATCTGGTGGGGGAAAAATACAAAACGAATAGTACTGAAGACACGAGGGTTGGGTCCAACCTGGGAGAAGAGGAAGTTGGATAGTCACGCAGCTCATCCGACCATGTCTTCATTCATTCAACATTTAGTGCCGGCTATGTGCCAAGCACTACTCTAGGCACTGGGGATACAAATAGGAGTAAGTCCTCCAGTGGTTCATGGTCAAATGGAGGAGAAAATGAGGCAGGTTTTTGAGACACCAACAATGCAGGCTGAATCAGGAACGTCTCATGGTTTGGCCCACGGGTATGAGGAAGGGTCTCCGAATCCCCAGGTTGCAGCAGGTGGGTAAATTCCAGCCCCCACCGTGTGGTTTCATTCCTCCTGGCCTCATCTCTTGTCATTAGTTTGGCTCAAAAAAAAAATGGTGGACGTGAGCCCATAGCTGCCATCTTGAAGAACCTTGTCAATTAACAAGAAGAAGGAGGAGGAAGAAGGTAGGAGGGTGAGGGAGAAGAAGAGGAAGGAGAAGGAGGAGAAGGAGAAGAAGGTTGCTTTCATAGAATGAAATCTTAACTATCTACCAGATGTTACATCAAACACAATGCATGGATCATCTTATTCAATTTTTTTTTTTTTTTAAGATTTATTCCCTTTTGGGTGTAGGCACTGTGGGGTGGTGCTGACTACAGAGATTTGGAATGAGGGTGGTTTTTTGTTTTTTTTTTTTTTTAAGTAAACTCTATTCCCAACCTGGGGCTCAAACTCATGACCCCAAGATCAAGAGTCGCATGCTCTCTTGACTGAGCCAGCCAGGTGCCCTTGGATCATCTCATTCAAATTTGAAGTAAACTTTTGGGGGATATACTAAGCCCTGACATCAGCACACCTAGATCGAATTTCAGGGTGACTTGGAGAATTACCTAACCTCTCTGAGCCTGAGTTTCTTCCTCATTTTTTAAGGAGGATAATAATGGTACAACAGGGCACGGCACATGTCAACAACAGTGTTTTCTTGAACTGAACTGAAGGTTGTGAGTGTTTGTGTCAGGGAGACTCCCAACCACCTTTCTCTTTGAGAGACCCTTGGTGTTACTTCAGCTTCGAGAGAGGCTGTTAGTTCTCAGATGTCGGCTGGCTGTGCAGCGGCCTTGCATGCTTTAGTGTGGGCCTTAGTGGACTGCAGGAGAAAACAAGGGATCAGACTTTTTATTTTGGAGCAATGAGCTAATTGACATTTCTCAGAATTATTTCTAAGCTTTATGAAGAATTCAATGCCCTGTGCTAATAAAGAGAAATGAACATCACACGGGAATGACTGTGGGCACAGGTTTCGAGCTCATCCTGAATCTGGGCTCTGGGAGCAATCTACTTGCCTGACACGTTTTGTTTCCTTTTCTTCCTGTCTTCCCCCTGCCTTCCAGTGCAGAGACTAAGAAAATCCCCAAGGAGGGGCGCCTGGGTGGCGCAGTCGGTTAAGCGTCCGACTTCAGCCAGGTCACGATCTCGCGGTCCGTGAGTTCGAACCCCGCGTCGGGCTCTGGACTGATGGCTCAGAGCCTGGAGCCTGTTTCCGATTCTGTGTCTCCCTCTCTCTCTGCCCCTCCCCCGTTCATGCTGTGTCTCTCTCTGTCCCAAAAATAAATAAATGTTGAAAGAAAAAAAAATTAAAAAAAAAAAAAGAAAGAAAATCCCCAAGGAGAGGAAGGAGGTTTAAGCTGAGATGCAATTAGAAGACCAGTTTTCATCACTGAATGTCTCACCTTCTTTTTATATATTTTTTAAGTTTATTTATTTATTTTGAGAGAGAAAGAGAGAGTGCAAGTGGGGGGAGGGCAGAGAGAGAGGGAAAGAAAGAATCGCAAGCCTCGGAGCCCCACAGCGGGCTTGATCTCACGAACCACGAGATCATGACCTGAGCCGAAATCAAGTCAGTTGCTCAACCGACTGAGCCACCCAGGCACCCCATGGAATGTCTCACTTTCTGATAATTACAGTTTATTTTCTATTTTTCCCTCACATTATTATCTAGGCCCCATGAGAGTAACGACTTTGGTTCACGGCTGTCCCCCAGGGCACCAAGCATAGCGTCTTGCAATAAAAGCACATGGTCCATAAATACGTGTTGAATGAATGAACGAATGACATACTAGAGTAGTTGTTTTAAACACTGACCATAACTCAACAACACTGTGGACTTTAAAAAGAAAAATCTGGGGTGCCTGGGTGGCTCAGTCACTTGGGCGTCCGATTTTGGCTCAGGTCATGATCTCATGGGTCATGGGTTCGAGCCCCGAGTCAGGCTCTGTGCTAACGGCTGGGAGCCTGGAGCCTGCTTCCGATTCTGTGTCTCCCCCTCTCTCTGCCCCTCCCCTGCCCATGCTCTGTCTGTCTCTGTCTCTCAAAAATAAATAAACATTTAAAAAGGTTTTTAAAAAATTAAAAAGAAAAATTTAAGTCTTCAGATTCTCCATCCCGGAAATGCTGATACAGGGTCTGGCGTGGGATTCCAGAAGGGGCGTCTCATACCTCTGGAAGGATCCACAAGAAGTTTGCGATAGCCATTGCTTCTGGGGGAGATAACTGAGTGGTTCCGGGCCACGGAGGGAGATTTTTAAACCGAATACCCGTTTGAATTTGTCGTTGTTGTTGTGAGTCGTATATTGCCTACTCAGAAAGGACAACACAAATTATACTAAAGAAAAAAACCTGCCTAGGTAATTCTGATGCGCAGCCAGGGTTGAAACTAGCCGACTGAGGACGTGTTGCTACCTTTAAAAAGAGGCGGGGGGTGGGGCAGCCCCGGGGGGCTGTGTGTGCTGCTTGAGTAATGGGCTGTCACCAGTCCAGCTAGGAGAATTCACTCCACCAGACGCAGTCCTGTAAGCAACTGGGGAGACTGAGCACGGGCTGCTGGCCCTGCCAGGTGCTCAGCGGCCTCGCAAGCCTGTGTTTGAGTAAAATAGGAAAGACATTTCCTGTGCTCTGAGATAGCCAAGCATTCAACAGGAAGCCAAAATGTCCAGCCTTATTTGGTAATCAAAAGCTTGCAAAAAATTCAGATAATTTTTTTTTTTTTTTTTTTTTTGGTCTATCAGACTGGCAATGCTTAAAAGAATAGTATCCAGGGGCACCTGGGTGGCTCAGTCTGTTGAGTGTCCGACTTCAGCTCAGGTCATGATCTCACAGCTTGTGGGTTCGAGCCCTGCGTCGGGCTCTGTGCTGACAGCTCAGAGCCTGGATGGAGCCTGCTTCGAATTCTGTGTCGCCCTCTCTCTCTCTACCCCTCCC
>NW_024412417.1:32760193-32894593 GCF_014898765.1 Herpailurus yagouaroundi | reverse complement strand
TTTTTTGGGGGGCGCCTGGGTGGCGCAGTCGGTTAAGCGTCCGACTTCAGCCAGGTCACGATCTCGCGGTCCGTGAGTTCGAGCCCCGCGTCAGGCTCTGGGCTGATGGCTTGGAGCCTGGAGCCTGGTTCCGATTCTGTGTCTCCCTCTCTCTCTGCCCCTCCCCCGTTCATGCTCTGTCTCTCTCTGTCCCAAAAATAAATAAATGTTGAAAAAAAAAATTTTTTTTTTAAAGAATAATATCCTGCATTGGGGGCAGGAACAGAGAAACAGGGTGTCTTATACACTGCTTGTGGGAGAATAGAGTGCCACGGCCTTCCTGGGGAGCAGTTTTGCAATTCAGACCCAATCCTTAAAGGCATTATCTGGTATCTTTTGACTCAGGTACCTTTTGCTGAATTTATCCTATGGAAGTATTCAGTCAAATGAGCAAATTTATGTATACAAGATGCTTACCATAATATTTATAATAGCAGTTATATTGGTTAAAAACTATAAATGCCATCAATATATGATCATTTAAATTTTGGAACATATACACACTGGAATGCTTCCATTATCAAAATTGTGAAAAGAACATCACGATATAACATTAGGCACAGACACAAAACCAATTATAAAACTAGGGGCAGAATATGATGCCATTTTTGTAAAATAAATACATGTATATATGCCTGGAAAAAAGTTATAAACGAAGACATCACTGGATTATTAAAAATCATTATATGGAAAAAAAATCATTATACGGAGTACACTTTTAAGATTGATTTCTATATACATTTTTATCCTTGCTTGTGGTTTTTATAACAAACATGCAACATATGCTAATTTTCAAACAATTGTAACACTTTACACATGAAGCCTAGAGCCCTTTTCCTAATATCAGGTAGGAGGGTTTTACTTAAAAGTAATGGAAACCCTACTAAAAGACGCTCAACAACTAGGATGTTCATTGCTTCACTTGGTAAGTCTGGAGGTGGGTGGTTCCAGAGTTGGTTCACAGGTGAGGGGTCCAGGTCACCCTTTGAGGGCACTTTTTCTCCCTGAGGTCACAGATGGCATTATCTGTATCTACAGACAACCATGCCCCAGGCAGGAGGCACGGGGTTTCTATTGAATACTCTATCTTAACCAGAGGAAGATTCTTTTCCAGAAGCCAGCTAACAGGTTTCCCCTTGGATCCTCTTGACCGAAGTTGAGCCACATGCTCATGTTCCAGCTGCTCAAGAGGTCTCCTGCCTTTGTGGTTCCGGTAACCTCCGTCAGGAAGGAAGAGTAGGAACGTCATTGGGGTACAAAAATAACATTGTCTGCCCTGAAGGTTAATCCAAATTGCATCTGACTTGCCCCCCCATCCACACCTTCTAGTAGCAGAAGTTGATTTCACTGCTCTGTTGTACCCAGTTGGGGATGGGGGAGGGCTGGATGATGGTGGCGGTGGCCGAAAAAGCATCTCTTCCCAGCAGCCTCTGGAACTCGCACTAGTGGGTCTCAGATGCAGTTCCAAACCAGTGGCAAAGATGGAATTAACCGGTCTCACAAGGTCTCTTGTACCTGGCTCACACCTGTGTCTCATGGTGTGCCTTTGTTTTACTTCTAAAGACCCTCTGAAAAGATTTCGCAATTTCCCTCCATTACCACTTTCTGTACCTAGTAAGGCGTCGTGGGCTGAATTGTGTCGCCACCCCACCCCCCTTTCCAAATTTGTATACCGAAGTCCTAATTCCTGATACCTCAGAAGGTGACTGAGATGGAGACTGGGACTTTAAAGAAGTCATGAAGTTAAAAAGAGGCCTTTGGGCTGGGGCCCTAATCCAATTGGTCTGGTATCCTCATAACAAGAGGAAATTTGGACACACGGAGGGACACCAGCGAAGCGTGTGCACAGAGAAAAGGCCACGGTGAGGACAGGGTGAGGAGGCCGCCATCTGCAAGCCGAGGAGAGAGGCCTCAGAAGAAACCAACCATGCCAACACCTTGATCTTGGACTTGCAGCCTCCAAATCTGTGAGAAAATAAACCTCTGCTGTTCGGGCCAACCAGTCTGTGATATCTTGTCGTGGAGGCCCTCCAAACTAAAGCATGAGGTAACAGGAGAGCGTCTCACAAAACATGGCCCTCCAGCCGTCAGCAACACCGTCACCCGGGAGGTCTTTGTTAAAATGGACTTCTGGGCCCGATCCAGACTCACCAAATGAGGGCCTCTACGGTCAGGCCCTGCTTCATGACAATGTACCCTGTGCAGACCTGTAGACCCCGGTGACCACAAGCTATCAAGTCAGTCTGACCTGCGTTCACCTCAGTGTTGTCACTGATGACAAATTGTCATCTAAAAGGAGAAAATAATGTGAACAAAGGGGGGCTCTTTAATTACCCTGAGATAAGGGTGCCTGCGTGGCTCAGTCAGTTGAGTGTCCGACTCCAGCTCAGGTCGTGATCTCACAGTTCGTGGGTTCGAGGCCCGCGTCGGGCTCTGTGCGGACGGCTCGGAGCCTGAAGCCTGCTTCGGATTCTGGGTCTCCCTCTCTCTCTGCCCCTCCCCAACTAGCGCTCTGTCTCTGTCTCTCAAAAAATAAAAAAAAATTAAAACTTTAAAAAAATCAATAAAATTAAAAAATAATAATAAAAAAAGAGGACTCTAATTACCCTGAGATAACAGGTATAAACCCAGACTGTCTTTATGCCAGACCCTATGGTGTCCTCATTAAAACCAGAAGCTGAGTGACTGAGCAGATCACTTAAGCTTTTGCAGCCCCGGTGAATCATTTATAAGCTGTGAACTAATGGTATTAACCTCTTAGGGGTGTGGCGGGGATAAAAGACAACCTCTGTGATGCGATTACATGGTACAGAGTGATTGTTTCTTCCAGGCCTGGTACTAGCACCTTAGACTAAGATTATGGCACAAAGGTGACTTTCCTCCTGGGTCATCACTCTCTGGTCTGTATGGATATAACAACCGTGAGGTCATTGGATTTACCCTTTTAAAAAGTGCATATTAGCTTAATTGCTTTGAGAAATGAGTTGTGTTGCCAGCACACCAAGGGGATATTACACCCCTATTTTATCCTTGTAGTCTAATTAATTTTTATTTTCTGAATAACTTAACCCAGCTTAGCTCTTGATTATAGCTTTGGAGGTTCTGTCCTTCGGCTGTGGGAATAGTTGGTGGGACTTCAGAGGTTTTTGTGGGTTTTTTTTTTTTTCTTTTCTTTTCGTTTCTTTTTTTCTTTTTTTTTAAAGTTATGGATCTAAGTAATTGGCAGATTCCTACATCAGCTCAGGAATTCCCAGATCCATGTGACCAGCCCGGGGAAGCAAATGGGCAGACGGTGATGTGAAGGAGGTCAACATATGTCACCTCCACCTTCTTCTATGCCAGGTGGTTGGAATCTCTTCCGTCTGGGTTCAAATCCCAGTCTCACCACTTAGACAGCTGTGTGACTTTGGGTAAGCCATAAAACCTCTCTGATCCTCGGGTGCTTAAGCTGAGAAATGAAATCATAATAGTGCTCATCTCACAAGCTTATAATAAGCGTCAAAGGAGGTAATGCATTTGTTCCTTCTTCAGATTGGTCCCAGGATGGTGATACTTTCAAAAGAATAACAAATGCATGTTAAAACTCCTGAAGAGGAATGTGAGCCTTTATGAAGGCTCTTGAAAGAGGAGACAAGGGAAAGGGTATTACGCCAGGCAATGCCAGCGAATCTTCCCTCACCCTCCCAAACATTGCCTTCCCCAGTCTCCCTCATGGTGGTACCTGTCTCTTTAATTTCTTATTTCTGTTACCCTCCCTCTTACTGCCAGCCTGTCATCCCCTCCTCCCCCTTTCTCTACCTCTTCTTCTGTGCATAATTCCGAGGCATTTCTTGTGCTGGTTCATTAGACCTGTGGGAACAGCAAGTCCCACAAAAAGAACTTAGGAGCTGAAGAACTTTAGCAAAGAACCCTCTTTTGAAAGCGGAAGACAAGAAGTGCTGTGAAGGCCTGTCTTAGACACTTATGTTTGGTTTTGCCGTGGTTTATAATGTGTCCTGGCACAAAGTCGTTGCTCAGTAAATGTGTTTTCTTGTCTGATTGCGTCATCTTGTCTGCATCGCCCCCCCCCCCCCCCAGACTCTGTTTTGCTTTCCACCTCTCCTGCTTCCCTCTTAATTTTCCTGTCACCCACCCACAGCTGTTCCTTCTGACAATCCCAGGGTCCAAGCTGCTCTTTCCAGGTGCCCTCAGTTCTTTCTTTTCTGTTGTTTATCTGGAGAAAGGGAGAGGGTTGAGAAGATGTGAGTTTAAAGCTAAGACCTGGCTGTGGACCGAGAAAAAAAAGCTCTGACTTTGGGAATCAGAGATTTTGGGATTCGGTCCGTGTTGGTCAGGTTTTTTTGTTGCAAACAACAAAATAAGCTCTTGCTATTTTAAGCAAGGAAAGGATTTACTTAAAGGTCTTAAGTGGGTCCCAGGATCTGGGAAGACTCCGAAAGCTTTGAAGCTACACGGCCCGGATCAGCGCCACGGGAGCTGTCTCGGTGACAGCACCACCACCCCGGCCACCCTCGCTCGGGACGAGACCCCAGAACGCCCACCATTCCAGTGCTCTTGAGAGTGCACATCTCTGCCCACGCACTGGCTTCCCAGCACAAGGACTTCTTAGGGCATGTACTGCTGAAGCCAGGCTTACGCCTCCAGCTGGTGGGGCCTGAGTCCCACGCGTGCAACAAGCTACAAAGCAAGTAGGAATGTGAGAAGTTTGGGAATGGCAGGGCTCATACAGTGAAAAATGACCAAAGGGCAGACAAAGGAGTTGGGGATTCACAGTGACCAACGCCTATTCGTAGTCCCCTCCCCATACGTTCACCGGCCGCGCCACTGTGAGACAGGCCCCGCTGCGCTATGTGTCCACATCCGTAAGACGATCACCACCTGGTGAGGACAGAGGACATAGGACAAAGAACCCGTTTCCCTCCCTCTGGGTTCTAACCATTGAAATGCAGTCCAAGGAGACAGATTAGGGCTCCAGGGCCAGCTTTGGAAATGGCAGCTGAGCAGTGATCAATACTCCCAAGGGCGAAGCTCTCCCTGGTAACTTCTAGAATGAAGAACGCGGTGGGGCTGCATACGGAGTACACATACCTCAGTGTACCTCACACTTAGCTTGCAGGACGGATGTGCTGGGTCCCGGGGCTCGGCAGCCTCAGGATGCACCAGTCACAGTTGGAACAGTCAGACCACGGCTGACCTTGTTGGGGCAGGAATCAGGAAACGTGAGCTCCCCTTGCACCTAGGGTGCCAGCTTTGAACAGCAGGGCATCATGCCTTCAGGAATCCTTGAGCCGGCCACTGTCCCAGCTCAGCTGCAGTGACACGGAGAGGCAGCGTTAAGAGTTTGTATCATTAGAGGAACATGCCTTTCTGTGCTCGGCACTGGTGATGTGTGAGCGATAAAGGAGTAGCAAAGTTTGAAACAGGGCCAGAAGCCACCAGAAGCTACTCTGTATACAATTATTCCAGCCATCAAAGGTGTAATTATACCTGGCATACTCTGTTTTCATGAATGCGCAGCCAAAACGCACATACACTTATTTATACACTTATAAATGCACCTTTTCCCCCCTTTTATTGATAGGAATTGAACAAAATGGAATTTATGAAAATTTCTGTGTTGGTGGGATCCAATTCTGTAACAGTAATTTGAGGGGCTAAGTGTATCTTTATGTGAAGTCTCATGCATTCCAAAGTATCAGATTGCCCTTGAGCACATCTGACATATCCCGTTCTGATGAAATCTAATGGCTCCAGATGAAACAGCCTGAAGAGGCAAGTGTACTTTTAAGGCATTGGGTACCAGTTATCCTGGGATGCCCACCATCACCAGTATCGGGGCAGGGGCATCCCCTTCATGCCAGAGTCTAGACACGTCAACTTAATGAAATACGATTCACTGTGTTCCGATTCAGCAAACCTATATGAGGTGGCCATTAGTTCAGATTTGGGGGGTTGGGGGGGTGCGCCTGGGGAGTTCCTGCCTTTAAGAACTTGCCGTTAAAAAAAAATCCCTTGCAAACAAATGCGAATCACTATTGTTCGTGTTCCCTTAATGAGCAGCAGGATGGTCAGCGGTGAAATCTAAGCGGTTGCTGAGGACTGCTAAGAGGAAAGCTCTCTCTCTTTCCATCAGGCTCAACCCCTATCATCTTGCACTCGTCCTACGTGACTATCATGACAGCCGGACAGTAACACACGCTAATTATAGTCTGATAGTGACTAAGTGTGGCATGGATCAGAAGACCAGGATTAAAACAGGCCAGGGCTTTGTGTGTGTGCGTGTGTGTGTGCGTGCTTGTATTCATTTATACATAGCCAGTAGTTATAGAACAATTAAATCGGGCTTTCAATCCACTCTCTGTGATGACAACTACCCATTTCTTTTTTTTTTTTTTTAATTTTTTTTTTTAACGTTTATTTATTTTTTTGGGACAGAGAGAGACAGAGCGTGAACGGGGGAGGGGCAGAGAGAGAGGGAGACACAGAATCAGAAACAGGCTCCAGGCTCTGAGCCATCAGCCCAGAGCCCGACGCGGGGCTCGAACTCACGGACCGCGAGATCGTGACCCGGCTGAAGTCAGACGCTCAACCGACTGCGCCACCCAGGCGCCCCGACAACTACCCATTTCTGATGGCTGACAGATTCTTCCTTAGAAACAGACCCAAGAATTCCAGAGAAATTAAATGACCTCTTGAATGACGAGGAAATCTGTTGTCCCATCAGATGAGAGCTGCCTTCCTAATTAATTCCCTATCCTTTGCCTGTCTCAGTCCAGCCTGGTGACCAAGTTCTGCCCACTGGCTGCTACACTACACAGTGTAACACAAGCTGCCAGGACTCTGGTCTACCTGGCAGACCCTCTCAAGTTTCAAACTCAGTTTTTCTCATCGCTCCTCCTATTGCCTGGAGATGTGATACTAACAGGCACCTGTATTGCTCTCGAGTCTCACGAGTAACTGAATAAAGATAATTTTAGAAATGCGACCTACCATTTTTAACTTCCTGGATTGCTAATTAAAAAACAAATACGCAGTGATATTGGAGGTACAGAGGGCTGCATATACCAACAGGGTAGAAGCAGTTGCCTAATTTGCTACAATCTCTCTGGAGAGCAACCGGCCGCACTTTTTGGAAGTGTTAGCATGTACATACCCTTTAGGTTAACAGTGCCACTACTCAGAAATTTAGCCTAAGGGAATAATCAAGAATATGACAAATGTTTAGCTACTTGGATATTCACTTCAGTGTTGTTCATAATAGAAGAAACGTGTTGGAGGAGAAGAACCCGGGCACGTCCAGCCACAGGTAATTGACTTAATTGAAGCAATGTATACAAGCGTAGTGGAATAATACACAGCCATTAGAATGATAATATGAAATAGATTTATTTGCATGAAAGGTGTTGCTCTGAAAGCAGATCATAAAACAAAGAGGGCAGAGTTCTGCTTCTGGGAGGATGGAATAGATACACTTTTCTTACTCCTCCCACCATATGCAGTTAAAAGCCCTGGCTGTGATATATGAGACAAGCCCAGGAAGACTCTGAAAGGGGAGACAAGACGGCAGACTGGCTAGGGACCTCAGCACCCAAGGAATGACCTGGTGGTGAGTCCCTTGGCGTTTTGCTTTGTCTGCCTCATGTATCTCAGACTTGAGCTGATGAAATCAGCAACCTGGAAACGTCACTGGGCATAGACATCAAAAGCCCCAAGAAGACTTATATTCTCTAGTCACCAGAACATGGAAGCTTAGCAATTCAGAAAGCTTTCAGACGGTAACTTTTCTACTCTGGCTACACACCACAGAGAAAACTGCAGACCCATCTCCATTAGCAAGGTCAAGTGAGATGCCTACACTTCCTCACTTACCCAGTTGTATTGAGGCACCCAGTACCCCCACCAGGATGCCCATACCCAGAAGCATCAAGGAGTTTCCCAAGTTACATATATATATGTATATGAGTGTGTGTGTGTGTGTGTGTGTGTGTGTATCTTTATATATCTCTCTCTATATCTATATGGCAGCTTTTATAGTCCTGTGCTGCTCTGTGACCCATCTCAGCATACTATAGTAAAGCCTGTACTGTTTTGCTGGCCTTGGCCAGGTTTAGCCAGGGAGAATGAGGAGTGAAATCCTCAGAGCTAGCAGCAGGGTGCAGGTAAGGGAAGGCCCTGCAACTTTCTCCCTCTCCCCACCCCTATGTGAAGGTATCACCTTTCTTTATGGCCCTGCATGCTCACATAGCTCTTCTTCTGCCTTGGAAGAGACTGCTTTTAGGAAGATATCACTATCAATCAAATACACATCAGTGCAGACTCATCGCTGAGTTCTTTCTTCCATGGGTCTCTGGAAATGAAACCATAGCTATCCTTCTACAAAGAAGGATCATGTCCCCCATTACAGTCATTGGGATTTATTGGGAGAAGGGAAGATTGAATTTCTAGAATTTCTAGAATCTCTTGCACTTCTGTTGTCCTGGGTCCAGAAAACAAGCTGCCAGCTAGGTGCAGGAAGCTGTTGTCTAAGGCAAGATATGGCTGCTTCAGGGCTCAGCAAGGAGGATAATCATTACTCCTTATGGGAGACAATGATTCTATTGGTAATTTCTATTAGGTAATTTCTATTACTCCTTGCTAAAGTAAGAAGAGAATTACTCTATGGACAGCTAAAGGCCAAAGATAGACCCCTATAAAGAATGTCTTATTCTTCAAAAGTTTTTCTTTAATTAAAACAGTGAAACTCATTGTTAAAAATTATAGATTTCCAGTTTCAGCTCCAACATGTAAAGAAATCCCATCCCTATAATAAGATAAAAGCTGAACAACCTGAAAATCAGTGACTTTTCTTTGGACCCACCAGAAAACTGAGGTCACGAGGCAAACGGCCACTCTGAAATGCAGAGAGACAGGTGAATTCAGAGTCAGAGCCAAGATCTGCTTACCTGAAACAGAAACACCCTGGAGCTAAAAACTAATGAGAACACTTAAATAGTGATTTTGATGAATTTCTGAAGACCGAGTGTAGAATAATTTGAGAGTGAGAAACTCCTGGCGGCTACAGTTCTGGTGGAGTGTCACATTTTCATGGGTTTCACCTCTAGTAACCCCACCAGCTTCTTGCAGTGAAAATCCAAGAATTATCCCCTTGTGGTTCTGGAAGGGGGAGGAGAAAAGGAACCATTTGGAAATATTCCAAGGCACTCTGCATTAGAAAGGTCTACCCAGTAAAGGAAAAGACTATATCAGACCCTTCTTCCACTTGGGGCCTTTATTGGACTTCACCTTGCTGCAGCCTTCCTATGTCACTCAAGGTGGGGAGGGGGAATGGGAGGAGATGAAGAAGCACTGGTGAAGGTCACCGTCCAGGGACACAGGCTCACTAAGTGACTGAAATTTAATAATAAGATTAGAATGCTTTCCCTCCTTACTACTACATCTTACCACATCTTGCTGCCTTATCAACGGAACACCAGAATAATGACGGTGATAGAGAGCTGAACGACCTGCCAGGTGCAGACTCTGTTGAAGGAAGAGTTCTTAGGGAAACCTAAAGACAGAGACCCTAGAGGAGTTTGAAGTTCTGACATCTACCGCGACCGCAACTATTAAACAGAGGCCAATTCCTCGACATAAAACATCACACTGAAGACCTCGTTCCTGTATTACTCAATACCTCATGTCCAGCTTTTGAGAAAAAAAAATTACAAGGTATGACAAAAGTCAAGATGAAAACACAGTCTGAAGAGACAAAGTAAGCATCAGAACCAGGCTCAAATATGTTACGGATGTTGGAATTATCAGCGCAGCAATTTAAAATAACTATGATTTAAAATAACGATGATTCGTATGTTAAAGGCTGTAGTGGAAAAAGTAGATAACATAAAAGAACAGACGGGTAATGGAAACAGAGAGGTGGAAATCCTAAGAAATAGTCAAATAAAATATAAGGAAAAAAAACCCCAACTGTGTAATGGTAAAATGAAGAATGCCTCTGGTGACTTCATTAGCTAACTAGACATAGCTGAGCGAAGAATCTGAACTCAAAAATAGGTCAATGAAACCTCTCAAACTGAAATGCAAAGAGAAAAATAATGGAGGAAAAAAACCAGAACAGAGCACCTAAAAACTGTGGGATATCAAAAGATACAATCTATTTGCATATGCCAGATAACACATAATCGGAATACCAGGAGAAGAAATAAATAATATACCAGAAGAAATAATTGAACAATGGCCAAGAACTTTCCAAAATTAATAACACCGCCCAAACCCAGATCCAGGAACCTGAGAGAACACCAGGCAGAGTAATACCAAAAAAAAAAAAAAATCTACATTATTTATGTTATCATAGTCAAACTTCAAAAACCCAAAGACAAATTCTTGAAACAAGCCGGGAGAGGGGCTTACCTATAAAGGGACAAGGATGGAAATTACAGCAGACTTCTCATCAGAAACCATGCAAGCAAAAAAGAGAATGGACTGAAATATCTAAAGTCTTGAAAGAAAAACTCCACCAACCTAGACTTCTATGCTCAGCAAGATTATCCTTCAAAAGTGAAAGAAAAACAAAGACTTTCTCAGACAAACAAAAGCTGGGGGAATTAATCACTAACAGAATGGCCCTGTAAGAAATGTTGAAAGAAATCCTTCAGGGAGAAGGCAAATCATGGAGGTCAGAAATTTGGATGTACGTAAGAAAGGAAGAGTATCAGAGAAGGAATAAATGAAGATTAAAATAAAATATTTTATTATCCTTCTTTTTTTTTTTTAATTTTTTTTTCAACGTTTATTTATTTTTGGGACAGAGAGAGACAGAGCATGAACGGGGGAGGGGCAGAGAGAGAGGGAGACACAGAATCGGAAACAGGCTCCAGGCTCTGAGCCATCAGCCCAGAGCCCGACGCGGGGCTCGAACTCACGGACCGCGAGATCGTGACCTGGCTGAAGTCGGACGCTTAACCGACTGCGCCACCCAGGCCCCCCTATTATCCTTCTTTTTAACTGAGCTAGAGATAACTGCTTGTTTAATGTAATGATAGCAACAATATATTGGATGATTATAGCATATGGATAAGTGAAATGAATGACCTCAATATTATGAGGGATTGGTGGAAGGTATTGGCAATACTTTGTAATAGAGTATCGATAGCAGTATTGTGTTATTGGAAGATGGACTTAGATTAGTTATAAATGTATATTGCAGGGGTGCCTGGGTGGCTCAGTCGGCTGAGTGTCCGACTTCGGCTCAGGTCATGATCTCGCGGTTTGTGAGTTCGGGCCCCGCGTCGGGTTCTGTGCTAACAGCTGGGAGCCTGCAGCCTGGTTCGAATTCTGTGTCTCCCTCTCTCTCTGCCCCTCCCCTGCTCATACTCTGCCTCTCTCTGTCTCTCAAAAATAAATAAATGTTTAAAAAAATTATAAATGTATATTGCAATTCTAGGGTAACCCCTAAATTTAAAAAAATTAATGGAACTGCACAAAGTAAGAGTTAAACTCCCTCCTCTGCATTTCATAGCAATACTCCTGAAGAGTAATAGTAATGATCCAGTGTGCATTCTCTGGGATGCACTGGAGTGGGAAAACTCCACATGTATTTTTCTGTACCCTCCTTATATTATTTCACCCAACATTACTAAATATCCTTCCATGCAGGTCTACTTCGGAGTGGTTCCGATGGAAGGATTTGGGGGCACCCCAAACCTAGACCGTCTAGTCTAGAAGGTCCCCTTGAGATCAGTAGTGATGGATGCATGTGGCCAGAGAAAAACTGCTTGAGGGAGAAACAACCAGTGTGAAGGCGACTCTCCTGACTCCCAGATTTGGTGAGGCACAGACCGAAGAGCATTGTGCCCAAGGCAGGAAAGCTGGGTCTGAGGGCTTTGTCCTGGCAATGCGTGTGGGGCAAATTAATTCACCTCTCCGAGTCTCACGGAGCAGGCATTCATCACCCAATGCACAGATTCTCCGTGATGCTTTAGGTAACATCCTGTCTGGGTGACATTCCCTTTAAGTGGTTGGTTACCCAGTCTCTACTCGAATGCTGCAGTGATGGGCAGTTGGTGGGGGTGGGGAATGGGGGCTTCAGTAATTTAGTAAAGAGGGGTATGGGTGGTGCAGTGGGACAGTGCCAGAGAGAGCACCGAGGACAGGCAGAGGCCAAGAAGGCTGCCAACCGTCAGACGAGAAGCAGTGAGCACCACTGGAGGTGGGGGCATAGGAGGGGGCACGGGAGACTGAAGTTGGACTGACAAAGGAAGGTGGGTTTCAGAGCCAAATAACTGAAGGGCATTACCCAAGTCCTCGGTGACTGTACAAGAGGGTCCTGCTCAGATGAGAAGAAGGCCTTTGCATCTCAGTTCCCTCTGGCTACCAAAGGCGCCTCCAGCTTTGGAAGAGGTGCTGGTTTTCCATGGAGTCAGCCAGATTACAGTGGGTTCTGAGCAGTTGTGATTCCATGACGTTGCCAGGAGAAAAACAAAACATTCCGCTTTCTCAGCAGGGGAACCTCAGTGCCCACAGCTCACAGAGGGCAGGACACAGACCGCATGCACGTGGCGTATGCACAAACACAGGGTCTGTGTAATGAGAAGTCTCAGGTTTCCTGGAAGGTTCACGCTTTTTGATTGATTTGCTTGCCTGGAAAACAGTCCAGCTCATTCTCTGCCAAGCTCAGAGGTGATAGAACCAGAATTAAATCTGTATTTTCCAAAGAGCTGATGGAGGCAGATTTTCAGTGAGATTTCTGAACCATTATTTAAATTTGTATTTTAGACGTTCATCAGGATCTGCAGAATAAATAGTGTTCATGCTTGAGAAAGCGACACTTTTATTAAAAGGAACCTCAAACCCACAGTGCAATCTTTTGTTTTAATCCTGATTCTGGAAGATCACCAACAACCATTGGATATGCCAACCCCAGGATGTTTTTGAACAGACTTTTTAATTCTAAAGCATGTGGTTTTTCTTGTGGCATATATTAAAATGTTGAATAATTAACAAGAATTGGCTTTGGGAAATCTAAATTGGTTGACTACAGAACATTTTTAGAAAAGCATTCTGGTGTATTCAAACAGGCACCTGTTGGGATTTTCCCATAAAGTCCCCTCTCATCGGCCAGATGGGAGAAACAATTAATTAGTAAGAATTATAACTTGTCAATAATTCATTGAGCACCTACTATATGTGAGATATATTATTTCTTGTATTTACATGACAGGGCGTTAAAAGGAGACTCTTTTGATCCAGTTTTCAAAGGTATCAATATGTTGGTTATGAGCCAGTGTGAGAGAGACCTTCCCACATGCAGGATTTACCATGGGAATGAAGGAGAACTTGTTCTATGTCTACACTTATCTGATCTGAAATTATGAAAGATTGAGAGAAGATTCATAGAGGGAGCGGAGTGTCACCTTCTAGCCTCAGGCCTAGTGAAGGCCTTGGAAGGACTCTCAGACCTTCAGAACATTTTCCCCACCTGGGGTGTCTTCCCCACCTCCAGGGCCAGAGCGCAAAGTCACTTGCTAAGTGAGAAACGGTCCTCTACTCTTTCCCTCAGTCTCACCTCCCCTTCTCTAAACCTGGCAAGCAGATCCAAAGGAGCAGCTCCTGAGCGGTGGGTGAACTGGGAGAGAACAAAGAGCAGAAAGATAGCCTCTCTCTCCCCACTGTTCACAGAAGCAGACCTGAGCTTGGAAAGGGAAGGTAAGAAGCTAAGTCCCATTGAGAGTTCTGGATCATTAAAAAGAACTGGACGGTGTCGTTGCCGGATTGCAGCTTTATTTGTAGCCTGTAGACTGTCAGCTAAGTGTGAGTAGAGTAGGCCTGGGCCTGTGGGATTCGTCACTCACAGGCAAGGGAAGCCACCCCCTCCCCCCTCTTCCCACCCTTGCCTTTGGGAATCACGTCCAAAGGGCGTAAGAGTAACCAGGTGCATCTTGATCAGAGTGCACCATCGCGCTTGCTAGGAACACCAGTTACACCAACAGCACCACCAACTATGTGGGATTAAGTCCCCCTGAAAGGAGTCTATATAGATAGGAAAATATCCAGAGGTTAAAAGTGGATCTGAAAATCAGATTCCAATTTCCCCATCTTTTAGTCTGCATTAGACCATACTTTTGGTTATTATACCCAGAGAGGAAAAATAAGGAAGAAATAGACTTTTAAGAAGGAAAGTTTCCCCTAATAACTGATTTTTGATATTGTCTCTACTTTTCAGTTACTTTGATCAAGTTTACTATTAAAAAGGCAGAAGTGATTTTTTAGAAAGCGGAGGATATTTATCTGTTTCATTTCAATCTGCATGAAACCGCATCACGGGTATATGTTTTCCTCTGCAGCCACAGCCTCCCAGTAGAACACAGAGCCCTGGGTCCCTTTCCATCTTGAGGGTCTATTATTCTATGTGAAAACCTACATATAAATCAGAGACGTGAAGAGCCCAGTCTTTGCTTTACGGTTTTCTTTATGTATTTACTTACAAATGGCAGGAGTACAAGGTGCATTTTGGATTTTGTTTGATTTACACAACTTGGCAGTAAAAAAGACTCAGGAACCCATCAACTTCCAGAACTTCAGGGTGTCCCTGTAATCTCACACAATTTCCCATTGATGGCATCTCTGGATGGATGGATGGATGGATGGATTGATAATAGGGATGACGGGTGGGGCTCAGCTACATTAATAACTACCTATGTAGGGAAACCCTACAGTTGTTTCCTCCTGTGAGTTTTTCTTTACTCACACTGAACACTTAATGTCTGATACTATTGGTCACCAACTGTGTGGGTCTTTTCTCCCCACCAAGCAATACTCCACGATGCTAACTTGGTGTCCTACAATTTAACACACTTCAGATACTATTTACCTGGAAATAGCATCGAATCCAACAGGTTAAGGGCTCAGTCCCACAAGACTGCTCCCACCTCACTTCAGAGGCCAATAGCAAGTAGTAGGTCCTCAGGTTTCCTACAACTTCTGTAAGAGGATACGCAGGGCAAGACCCGGGAGGGTCCTGAACCCAGGCGCTTTTGTCTCTGTGCGGTTGGGGTGCGTCACCTCCCAGTACGTGGATGTCTTCACCAACCTGGAAGCTCTCTGAACCCCCATGCTTTCAAGATTTTTATGGAGGTTTCATCACATTGGCATGATAGATCATTAATTCCATTTTCAGCCCCTGTCCCTTCTCAAGAGAATGGGGGGCAGGGCTGAAAATTCCAAGCTTCTTATCACGGCTTTGTCTTCCTCCTCCCATCCAGGAGCCCACCTAGAGTTACCCCATAGAACAAAAGACACTCCTATTACCCAACAAATGGTAAGGGTTTCAGGAGCCCTGTGTCAGCAACCCGAGTCAAAGATCAAATACCAGAACAATAGATTTTCCCAGTGCTCCTAACGCTTAGGAAATGACAAGGGTTTCAGGAGCTCTGTGAAACGGGGGGCAGAGATCAATACGTATTTTCTATGATCTCATACTACCTTTCTTGTGCCAGGTGCTTTACATACATGATTACCTGGAATCCTCGTGGGAACCACAAATCGTTCCCATTTCACAGATAAGAACAGGAAGCAAAGAGGCTATGTGACTTGCCCAAGGAATCCACCCTCCCTCCGTCCGCTGAATCATGCTGCCCCCGGGAGTCTACACAGCATTCAGGTGGAAGGTTGGCTGGCTCCAGAGTTGAGGGGTGAAGAGGAGGGAGGAATGTCACCTGCCTACAAGCTGTGTGAGCAAAGCATACCTGTCTGGCCCGAGTAAGCATTTGCCGGCATCGCTCTGTCTCTGTCCTGCCCCCTCTTAAGACACATAATTGGGTCAGCCTCTCTCCTCCCCTCCACACTCCAGATTGAAGTTGTTAATGTACTAGAAATGCAAATTGAGCTAAAATTAGTTTAGCTTCATCCTCCAAAGGCCATCTTTCCCCCTCCTTGCAGAGAATGATTTTACATAATTTTATTCTGAGAGGAAGTAATCACTCAGCTTTTTAAAAAGTGAGCCTCTTTAAATATGCATTTTTGCCCTTTTCTGTCACCTTCGGCAAACCAAATGGCAGTTCTAGTTTATGATCTCTGTTCTCGTTTCCACCTTAGTAGACACAACAAATCTCAGCAAAATGGGGAGGTAGGCAAAGCAGGAAGGTTTGAGGGATCTGGAAATGCAAGGGCACAGAAAAAAAGCAGGAACCCTTCCTGTCACTGGCTGCACCCCCACTGCTTCCTCATCCAGGTGGTACCCAGGTTAGACCAACAGAAATCAAAGAGGGCCCAAAATTCTCTTTTAAGGAGTAAAACTATGGAGGCAGGAATCATAAAGGTATGACGATCCCAGACTGAGATGAGTCAGGCTCCTTTGCCCCTTTCTAACTGTGACCTTTCCCATCTGGAAAATGGGGATTATAATACAGAACCTGCTGTAGTGATCTCAAAGGATCATTGCGTGTGTGTGTGTGTGTGTGTGTGTGTGTGTGTGTAGTTTTTGTTTTTGTTTTTGGTGGGGTGGGAGTGGGGAGGGGGGAGCGTTTGCTTCCTTTAGGGTCCTGTAAGCTTGGGGACTGGTTAAAAAAACCTGATGGGTTCTCTTATGGGTTGTACTCCATGGGCTTGTTCGTTGGTTGATCTTCTCATGTGTTACTAGATCAACTCTGTCTTTTTCACTGTGCCTGAAACCTCATGGTGCCTGGGACCGGTTTTCAGATGACAAGACTGCACCAATGTATACAGTTTGGATGCTAGTTGTTCTCTCCGAGGTCAGATGCAGGCAGTGTTTCTCAGGCTAGGCTCCAGTAGGTGCAGTGTGTAGGTGTTCTGGGGTGATTGCCTGGGGTGACCCCCTCTTCTCCAGGAGCATGTCAGATCGTAGAGTCGGTCCCAGTGCCCCCGTCAGTACTGTGTAAGTGCCCATGCTCCCCACCCTAATGGCCATGGATGATTCGAGCTTTCTAGACGTGTCTACCTGACCCACGCCGAGGTGATTAAATTTCTTCCCTGGAATCTGGAATTTGGAAGAAGGGGATGGAGACGGGAATTCACGTGCGTGGTAGCACCAGCGAGGAAGACCAGCGATCTACTACTGAGACTCTTAAACCGTTGACACACTCTGCTGCTGTTTCTTACGTAAGTGTCTGATGGAATTTACCAGTGGCTCCATCTGGCTCTGTGGAGACAATGTTTATTATGAATTCAATTTTTTAAATAGATGTAGCAGTATTTGAGTCCTTCATTTCTTCTTGTTAGTTTCCATCAGCTGTGTTGCCCAAAGAATTTGTCCAGTTGCCAAAGTTATTGGCAAAGTTGTTTATGATATTTCCTTATAATCCTCCTAATATCTGTAGGATATATAGTTATATCTCCTCCTTTATTCCTAATATTAACAATTTTGTTCTCCCTGTTTTTTCTTTACTATTTTTGGCTTTGTGAACTTTTCGATTTGTTTTCCTTGTTAACTATTTCATTGACTTCGGATCTTTATTTTTTTTTCTTGTACATTGGGTTTAACTGCTTTTTTTTTTCTTTTACTTTTTGAGGTGGAAATGGGATGACTTATTTTAAACTCTTCTTTTTAAAATTGAGATATAATGGATACATAACATGTTGTAAGTTTAAGGTATACAACATTTCGATTTGATACATGTATGTATTGCAATATAATTACCACCACAGCATTAGCTAACACTTCTATCACAGTACATAATTGTTATTTTTATGTGAATGATTAAGTTCTAGACTCTCAGAAACTTTGAAGTTATTATAATACAGTTATTGTGAATAAGATCTCTAAGACTTATTTATCCACTAGTTACAAGTCCGTACTCTTAAACAATATCTCTCCAATTCTTTCATTGCTCCAGCCCCTGGCAATCACCATTGTGGTTGTTTTCACAACTTTGGATTTTTTACATTCCACCTATAAGTGATACCATACAGTATTTGTCGTTGTCTGGCTTAGTTCACTTAGAATAAAGCCCTCAATGGCCATCCATGTTGTCACAAACTGCAGGATTTCCTTTTTTTTTTTTTTCATGGTTAAATAATATCCTGTGGCATGCCTCTATCTCTATCTCATTCTATCTCTCTATCTCTATCTCTATCTCTATCTCTATCTCTGTCTCTCTATCTCTATCGCCTCCACCTATCTTTCTGTTGATGGACACTTAGGTAGTGCTGATATCTCGGCTATTGCTAATAATGCTGCAGTAAACACAAGAATGCAGATATCTTCCATACGGTTTCCCATAGTGGCAGAACCAAGGTACATTTCCACCATCAATGCACCGGGGTCCCTCTTTTCCACATCCTTACCAACCCTTGTCTCTTGTCTGCTTAACGATAGCCATTCTAACAGGTGCAAGGTGATACCTCTTTGCAGTTTTGGTTTGCATTTCCCTGATGCTGTGTGATGTTGAGCATCTTTTCACATACCTGTTGGCTATTTGAATGTCGTTTTTGGAAAAGTGTCTATTTGTTCCTCTGCCCATTTTTTAATCAGATTTTTTTATTTTTTAAATTAAAATTTATTTTGGGGTGCCTGGGTGGCTCAGTAGGTTAAGCGGCCGACATCAGCTCAGGTTATGACCTCACGGTTTGTGGGTTTGAGCTCCGCATCAGGCTCTGTGCTGGCAGCTCAGAGCCTGGAGCCTGCTTCAGATTCTGTGTCCCCCCCTCTCTCTCTGCGCCTTCTCTCTCTCTCTCTCTCTCTCTCTCAAAAATACATAAACATTAAAAAAAATCTTAAATTTATTTTGAGATGCTTGTAGATTTACTTATAGTTGTGTGTTTTTGTTGTTCTTGTTACAGAGTTGCAGGAGGTCCTTACATGTTTAGATATTAGCCCCTTACCCATTTTATGTTTTCAAATATTTTCTTCCATTTCGTAGATTGCTTTTTCATTTTGTGCATCTTTTCTTTTGTTGTGCAGAAGGTTTTTAGACTGATGTAGTCCCCCTTGTTGATTTTTGCTTCTATTATTTGTGTTTTTGGTGTCACATCCCAAAAAATCATTGCCAAGACTGATGTCAAGGAGCTTCTTCCCTGTGTTTTTCTAGGATTTTTATGTATCAGGTCTTAGGCTTACATCTGTAATCCATTTTGAGTTAATTTCCTTCTTTTTCCTAATATAAGTGTTTAAATCTGTACATTTCCTCCTAGATACCGTTTTAGCTGCATTTCACACATTTTGATATGTTGTATTTTTTATCATTTAAAAGTGTGTTCTTCTACTGAATAATGTATAGAATTGTTGAATCCTTATAATATACACCTGAAACCAATATAACACTGTATTTTAATTATACATGAATTAAAAAATAAAATAAAACAGAAAAAAATTGCATGTCAAAGTTGAAATTTTATACATACATATACATGTATAATGTATGTAGAGACAGAGCATGAACGGGGGAGGGTCAGAGAGAGAGGGAGACACAGAATCGGAAACAGGCTCCAGGCTCTGAGCTGTCAGCACAGAGCCCGACGCGGGGCTTGAACTCACCAACCGCGAGATCATGACCTGAGCCGAAGTTGGACGCTTAACTGACTGAGCCACCCAGCCACCCCTAAATATGTTTTATACATATACAATTTATATGTATAAAATTTCAACTTTGACATATATATTTTAAGAGTAAAAAATGATACTAATTTGACATATCTGATATATATTATCTGTATCATAGATATCATATATATCTATATCATAAATATCTATATCATATATGTGCGTATATACAATATGCCCTATAGATAATCCTAAACTGAAATGTCAATGCTAGGGCTCCTGTAATGATTCCTCCCTTCTGAGAAGTCTGTCTATTGTTACACTTTGAACGAATGAAAGTTAACTTTACTTTTGAGAAAGATATAAACTGGTCAATTGAAGCGTCAAGTTACTGACTTCTAGAAGTGTTTGTAAACTTGTGATTACATCACACATTCACATTTTTCAACAATGTAGCCAACTTTGTTTTTAAAAAAGTGTGTTCTTGGGTGCCTGGGTGGCTTAGTTGGTTAAGCGTCCGTCTGACTTCTGCTCAGGTCATGATCTCACAGTTCGTGGGTTTGAGCCCCGCATCGGGCTCTGTGCTGACAGCTCAGAGCCTGGAGCCTGCTTCAGATTCTGTGTCTCCCCCTCTCTGCCCCT
Organism: Herpailurus yagouaroundi; assembly: GCF_014898765.1. Classification (NCBI taxonomy): domain Eukaryota; kingdom Metazoa; phylum Chordata; class Mammalia; order Carnivora; family Felidae; genus Herpailurus; species Herpailurus yagouaroundi. The sequence goes on along the minus strand of NW_024412417.1, from coordinate 32,874,420 downwards.
CCCCTGCTCATACTCTTCTCTCTCTCTCTCTCTCTCTCTCTCTCTCAAAAATAAATAAACATTAAAACAATTTTTTAATTAAAAAGTGTGTTCTTGTTGTGAAGTACTTGGGTGATTTTCTAAAAGATTTCTAGATTTTCTAGAAGACATTGTTATCAATTTCAATTTTGATTTCAATTTGGCCAAAAATATACTATATAAGATCTTAATCTTTTAATATGTATTAAGACATTATAGAAAAGAATATGGACAATCTCAGTGTAACTCTGGATTAGTTTTTTTTTCTTTTAGTTTTGATCAATTTTTGCTTCAGGAATCTTAAACCTTTATGATTAGGTACATACTCATTTAGGATTGTTATGTCTTAATGAATTAATACTTTCATTATTTAGAAGTGTCCTCTTTTATGTCTGGCAAGGTTCCTTATCTTGACATCTACTTTGATGTTAGTATAACCATACCAGCCCTCTTAGTTTTTTCATGATGTATTTTTTCTATTGTTTTGCTTTAACTTGTCCGTGCCTTTGTATTTAAGATACATCTCTTATAGACAGCATAAGTTGGAGCTTGCTTTTTAATCCAATTTGACTATATCTGCCTTTTAATTGCAGAGTTCAATCCATTTTTATTGAATATAATTATTTATATGGCTGGGTTTAAGTCAGACATTTTGCTCTTTGTTTTCTGCTTGTCACATTTGTGTTTTGTTCCTCAGAACTTTCCTAAACTGAGCTAAACTAAGGGCAGATCACCTCATCAAATCAGGGATTGAGATTATGAGAAGCCTCAGTCCTTGGGATATTCTAATTCCCATTTACCATTACTCCTAGGACACAGCCCTTCCTATTGTCCAATGAAAAACCTTGCATGTTTTTCAAAGCCCCACCTTTTTGAAGCACTGTGAATGCCATTTTATTTCCCTCTAGTCCTGTGAAAATCCCAAAAATTCTATTCAGGCTCTTAGGCTCAGTTTTTGGTTTTTTTTTTTTTTTTTTGGAATCAACAGCTGAATTGAGTAGTGAAGGAGCTCTATTTCCTGACCTCACTCCCTTTGGTTTGGCCAGACCTTGGCCCTAAAGTCTCTGTGCCTTGGTGGTTTCCTGATGCCTTTGAACAGGTGTTCTTTATATTTTGTCTGGCTTCTCTTATGGCCCTCAGCAGGATGGTTGGTCCAACACAGCCCAGTCAGTCATTGCCGAAAACAAAACTCACCAATAATATTTACAGAAAAGCCAAAACAGAGACATGGTACCTTATCTGGAAATCTAGCCTGTGTAACTTAGTGATGTATAATTTGATTAGCCCTGCCCTGAGATCAGGGTTCTGCCACTGGCCCAACTCTCAAAAATACCTGTATATATATATATATATATATATATATATATATATATGGGGGAGGCAGGGAGCTTTGCAGGGTTAACCACAAGAGTTTTTGTTGTCATTTGTCTGATTTTTTTTCCAATTCTGTGAGATGAATCTGTTTCATCAGTCATTATGTCATTAAATTTCTGAAGCAGTTAACAATTTTTATTATCTGAAAGGGTCAATTCATTTGGTTTAATCACAGTGTGGTAAACAGCAGAATTCAATTCTGCTCAGTGCCCATCTCTTTCCACAGATACGTTATTTTTTTTCATTTATTTTAATTTTTATTTATTTTAGCATAACAAAGATTTACTCAAACCTCTCATGACATTTCAGGGCATGATTTTAAATGTCCCCTTTTATCTTGTCGCATTAGCTCGTTATATTTACATTGTTGTTTTCCCAGTGTTGGAAGGAATGACGGTCATGACTGATTGATTAGTTAATTGAGTTTTAAAGAGTTTGGTTGGGGAGACTCACACTGGACATAGACAAGTAATTTTTGGTTTCAATCACCCTAATCTAACTATTTATCACTTTTATAGGCTGAAACTGTGATTCCTTTTTAATTAAAAAAAAAAAAAAAAAGAATGTAATATGAGAAAGCAGCCCATGGAAATAGGCCCAGAGGGAAGGATGAGAGAACTGGCTGGGAGGGTGGAGGGGGGAGGTTTGAAGGGACTTTGCTGTTGCTAAGATAATACTTCATAAAGGTTCTCATCTGACGTATGGTGACAAATGTTAGCTAGATTTCATGGTGATCACTCCGCAGTATGTACAAATACTGAATCATTCTATCACGCCCCTGAAACTAATATAATGTTGTCAATTATACCTCAATTAAAAGAAAAAGAAGAGGAAAAAACAAGAGACTCTGTGGGACCACACTGGTCATGGCAAGGGCAATGGGCTGGAAATTTCTGGTCCGAGGGCTTCTCCTAAGGAGCTATGAAGCTGGGCTCACTTCTGCCTCCAGGTGGAGTCTCTTTCCCCAGCTGACTCCCGGGGTGGAGGGGGGGGTGGGGGACGTCCACAAAGCAGACACCCCATGCCTTCTTTGAGGGCACTCTAAAGTCAATCTACTGGTAGCTCCCCGCCTCTAGTCTTCAGTTCTGTATTTGAGAAGTGAGGACGTTGAAATCAATCATTGGTGAGGCTCCTTCCAAGCCCTAATATTTCATGACTTTGAAAGGGATTTTTAAGGCTTAACTCAGCTTTAGGAGCTCTGGGAACCTTTTGAAGTTGATGCAAAATTTCATTTGTTTGTGTGCATGTATACAGATGTGTATTTTTCCGGGGAGAGGGTTCTTCCCACTATTATTCAATTCTAGGATGTTCCATGAGTGCAAAAATATTAAGGAACAAATGAATAGTTTATTTAAACTTTCATTTCACCGTAATAATCAACAAACATCTTACTGAGTATCTTTTATGTGTTCATATGAGCACATAGATGAATAAGACACATTTTGGAGAAATGTTTAGTCAGCAAATCATCAGCATAGTTGTGTTATTTCTTCTGGGGTGTTTTGAATTGGGCTCATGCCAGAAATTCAGGGTTCTAGTCCTAACTCTGGTGACTGGATGTGACTTCGGCCCCTGGTTTCCTCAAGTGAGATGTAGCTTTAGTCAAATACATCCTACTTACTCTTTACAGTTATTCATTCAGTTAATAAACAGATCGTACATAGCCCTACATACTAGGCACTGTGCTAGGTACAAGGGTTATGGTTGTGAATGACCCTGACACCCTGCTTCCATGGAACAACAGACAAGATTTGATTTTCCAGCAGAGAGAGAGGGAGACACAGAATCTGAAACAGGCTCCAGGCTCTGAGCCATCAGCCCAGAGTTCGACGCGGGGCTCGAACTCACAGACCGCGAGATCGTGACCTGGCTGAAGTCGGACGCTTAACCGACTGTGCCACCCAGGCGCCCCTAAAAAATACTTTAAAAATAGTCACAGTCACATAGAATTAATAAAAATAAAAAAGTTAAGTTATGTAACAGCATACTACAATAAGATGGAGAAATCTTAGCCACATCAGATGCCAGCAGACAAGAGAGGGTCAGCCTCAAAGTGTTAGGGATATGTGCCTTTGAACTTGGAATTCTTTATCTAGCCAAGGATACATAGGGGTGGGGTGGGGGGGTCAATCTGTTTTAACAGTCTTTCCAGGTGGTTCTGAGGCACACTGAAGTTTGAGAGGCCCCAGGCTTGAGCATTTTCCTAATAGACATCCTGGAGAAAGCTTGTCCACTGCTAACCTCCTTACTTCCTGCAAATACATGGAACTTGATTTGCCCGATTTTGCCCACTCTTACCAACACCTGGTGTGGTTTATGTAACAGGGATACTATCTTAACCTAAAAGAATGCAATTACAGTGGGGTTGAGTTTCAGACACCCATAAGGCAGGTTGGAGTGGGACGTGGTATTTAGGGAGCTGGGTGCCTTCCAGCAGCCAGCATATTACATGGAGTGTTGCCTACCTCTGCAGAAGATCTGGTCCTGGGGAAAGCAAGCCATCTCTGTCTTCCCTTTGCCTCAGTCCTCTGGGAGTGGGTGTTCCTCTGTCTGAGCATGTCTGCCTTTGTGTGTTTAATTACTTCTTTGCTCCAAGATAGAGCTTGAAATAGAGTTTGCAATAAACTGTTATGAAGGGGCTGAGACCCACCTGTTCTGTTTTTCAAAAGGTTTATTTTCAGCCTCTCCACTGGATGCCCCACGGAAGCTCTTTAGAGAAGATCTTTTCTCTCTACTATTTCAAGTGTTTACAGTCTGGTTTTTCTAGGTCTGAGTCCAGTTTCCTGCCTGAAGGGCTTTCATCATTTTTACAGTGCTTATTTTTCTCTGTGGATAAAAGGAAAGAAAATGCGAATTTCTATCAGTCACCAGGGGAAAAGTGTTTGGAAGCTTTGCTTTTCAATAAGATTTGTCTCCTTATGGTCCCAGATCCCAGAACTAAGAGGAGTGGGTGGAAAGTGGTCTGGGAGCTGGCAATACCACTGAAAACTATACCTCACAGATTCAGTCCCGGGTTAGAGATGACCTTATTCATCTTCGGGTCTCCAGCTCTAAGCACAGAGATGATTAGGAAAGGTTTTTGGATAAATAAATGGATGAATGAATGAACGAATGAATGGCTTTATTTTCCATTTGAATTTGTTTCTATGTTTCCTGGCCCCTAAGGCAAAAATGCCAGTCCCTTGATATGGAGTTGTGAATCTTTGGACAAAATTCTGCAGTGTGTAGAGAGTTCCATGCTCACTGATTTTGATGGAGTCCCCCAGGGCCACTCAAGCTTGGGAGAAAAGTGCCTCCCTGCTCCACTCTTTGGATGAAGAGCCTGAGTCTGGGTAACATGGAAGGCCATACATTTAGAAAGTAGCTGAATTGAGACCAAAAATCCATCTCTTCAGATTTTCCTCTCAGTTAAGCAGGTAATAGAACAAATTTGTATCTTTGGCCATCCTTGCTCAAAAGATGGGAAATGCTACTTAAATGGAGGGCGTACCATTAAATTACGTCAATTCAGAGAAGGTATTTGGGGAAGAATAGGATAATATAGTTTGTGTTTTGGGAGAATCCAGATAAGTACTTAGAGTAGATTATGATTGGGGAGGGAAGAGTAGGGGAACAGATACTTCTTAAAAATTGCAGTATGACCACTGCATAATCTAAGGTCATCCAGGGAAAATTTGGAGCACATTTCTCATTTTCCTTACTCATTGTTCTGGACCATTTGACCAATGTAACTTTGCCTGTCAGAACACACCCCATCTGGGTACAGGAGAAAATGACCAAAAGATCACATTTTAAAAATGGGTTTATTTTTTAAATTACTGGTTTTCTCTTTTTATTCCTATTGCTTAATTATAATTGAGTTCTTTTTTTCTGATAACCATGCTACCCATGTTTATTGCAGAAAGTTTGGGGAAAAAATAGAAAAGTATAAAGAACATGAAAATCACACGTCGTCTCGCCACAGAGCCAGAGAGCAACGCTGGATGTAATTGGTATCACATCCCAAATATTATCCCCACACCCATGCCAATCCCCTAATTACCCCAGTTCTCATCAGCCTTGGGGTGCTGCCGGAGTCACTGTAGGGAGAAACCCTTCTCTTCGTCTCTCCACATTGTTGTCCCTCATTAGAAAGAACACATGTGCTAAGGCTCGAGGAGGATGTAAGGTGACCCACTTGTCCCGATTTGCCAGAGACTTCCTGGTTTTAGCATTAAAAACCCCATATCACAGCAACGCTTCAGTGCCAGGCAAACAGGGATGGTAGGTTTCTCTCTCCCACCCCAGTAGCAGAGAGTAAGAGCACCGACTCATCCACTGGAGAGCCAGCGAGAGACTGACTCTCAGCAGCGCATCGCTCTGTTGGGCAAGGTGAGTGTGTTCCAGTCACTGCTCATTCATGGCAGGGCTCTTGCTTCTTGTGGGATCTGTGCCCAGGCACAGTGAGCCTCGTGATCTCATCATTCTCCACCTTCCTTAGCAAAAAAACCAAAGTGGTAGATTGTAAATTCGTCCTGCTCTGCTGGCCCATCACCTTCCATGCAGGGCACGGGCAGGGGATTGTGCAGTCGAAAGCCATGACTTAACGCAAGGGGACATTGCTGCTATTGATAAAACTGAGTCTCTAGTCCCTGTTTGGCTCCTTGTGTCTACTGTCAACTGGTTATAGTCCGGAAGGAAGACAAACGAGTAATTTATAGTTCCAGTCTCCAACACACCAGTGCCTTGGCAGGAGGACCCCTTTAAAGTACTGAAAAGTCCAGGGGCCAATTGGATAATTAGTGAATTGGATTAATGACTCGTGATTCTTACAACCAGTTGGTGATTCCTAAGGGCAAGTGTGACTCGAGCTGGCAGCTCTGGCTCAGCGAAGGCTGAATGAAGGTCAAGCAAAGATGAGGTCTCTAGCCCTGGCCTTGGCGGTCGTGAAGGAGGTGGGTCAGTCTTCACCATTTTTGCCTTCTACTTGCCCTTCGTCTGCATCTCTGCTTCCACCATCGTGGCACCCTACTCTTTATCTAGACACCGTCTTTTGAGGAGCTCTCTCGTGTCTGAACAACCCTTACCATCAAAATTGACTCATTTCTGGCCGTTTTCTTTTTTAGCCAAACTAAACATACCCTTACCATGTGATTCAGCGGTCGCGTTACTTGGTATTTCCTACTGTCCACACAAAAACCTACACACAGATGTTTATAGCAGCTCTATTTGTAATGGCCAAAGCTTGGAAGCAACCAAGATGTCCTTCGGTAGGTGAATAGATAAGTTATGATACATCCAGATAATGGAATATTATTCGGTGCTAAAGAGAAGCAAACTATTAAGCCATGAAGAGACGTGGAGGAACCTTAAAAACATGTTACTAAGTGAGGGGAAAGGCTGAAAAGGCTACATGCTATATAATTCCAGCCCTATGATACCCAAGCGAAGGCAAAACCATGGGGAGAGTAAAAAAGAGCTGCGGTTCTATGGGATGACCAAGTGGCGACACAGAGCGTTTTCGGGAGAGTGAAATTATTCCATCTGATACTGTAATGATGGGTGGAGGCATATATTTGACATATATGACGTATATGGCACTATATATTTGTCCAAATGCATAGAGTGTGCAACACCAAGAATGAACCCTAATGTTAACTATGGACTCTGAGCGATAACGATGTGTCAGCAAAGGTTCATTGGTTGTAATAATAATTGTGGTGGGGGATGCTGATAGTAGGGGGAGGCTGTACATGTGTGGAGTCAGAGGTACATGGGAATCCCGTATTTCCCACTTGACTGTGCCATGAAATAAAACTGCCATAAAAAAATAAAGTCTATAAAGAACAAAACTGACCCATCCTGAAGTTCCTTCCCCCAGGGCTGTGAGACAAAAGGCAAGGGTGGATTGAACCTGCTCGTTTGGGTAGGTTCAGCATCTTGGCCTCAGCTCCTGGCTGTAGCCAGGGTTCCCACCCTCCTCGAAGAGGCTTGGCCCTGACATTTTCTGAGTAGTGGGAGTTTCTCTGGATTCTACCCTACACTTTGGCCTTTCTTCTTTCTGTATTCCATCCTCTTCTTTTCTGTCTGGGACCCTTCAGATTCAGGGTTCGGTTGGATGGTCTTCCTGACTTCAGTTTTGGTCTCTACTCAGATTTCTAGGAGTTCTTTCTTCCACCCCATACCTCCTGGTTTCTTCCCAAGCAGCAGGTGTCTTAGACCACCAAAGCCAACGGCCTGGGCACCAGATAATCCACCCGGAGCCCGTCTCTGGCAGCTTTCCCAGTGTGCCTGTCTTCAGGGCAGCCAGCAAGAAAAAAAATCACTCGGTTCCCAAGGCAACCATCCCCAGGTCCAGAGGAGGAGGTTGTTGAGGGACAGAGCTGTAGGTTGGCTGACACTTTCCTCCCCCCGGAGATGCTATGGGTTGAGAGACAGGTCCCAAAGGGAGGACAGATGTGGAGCCAGCAGGTGAGATCAAATAACAACTGACATTTTCTTTGCCTTTCTACAATGCAGAAAGCAGTTTCGCCTCCCTTGTCTCTGTGTTCACACCAAGCCGTGTGGGAGGGAGAGTATGGTCATCCTCATGGGGAAGGGGGGGGGGCAGGTGAAAGAGCATCAGTTTTAAATATTTCTTTTTTTATTTTGAGAGAGAGAGAGAGAGAACGCATGCACGCATATGCTCACACAAGTGGGGGAGGGGCAGAGAGGGAGGAAGAGAGAGAGAATCCCAGGCAGGCTCCCCACTGTCAGCACAGGGCTCGAACTCACAAATCGTGAGATCATGACCTAAGCCAAAGTCAGATGTTTAACCAACCAGGCACCCCAAAAGAGCATTAGTTTTAAAGCCTAGAAGTTCGGGATTCAAATCCTGACTGAGCTCTGCACTAGCTGAGTAACCTTGACCAGTTACTAAGCCTCTCGTGTCTAAATTAGGGAAAATGCCTTCCTCACTGGGTTAAGAAGATTAAATTACATAATGTATTAACGCCCTGTAGCAGAGTGTGTGGCCCATTAAATAATAGCCGTTACTATTAATTTTCAGAAAAAAGAAATTGCCTCTTTAAGTGGTGAAGTCAATTGTCCAAGGTCACACAGCCGACCGGCAGCTAAGCTGGAATTCAAACCCTTGTCTATGAGTGTCTTACATTCTTAAAAAAGAAAGAAGGGAAAGAAGGAAGGAAGGAAGGAAGAAGTAGTGAAGACATGGGTGTTAAACTCCTGAAAATAGGGGCGCCTGGGTGGCGCAGTCGGTTAAGCGTCCGACTTCAGCCAGGTCACGATCTCGCGGTCCGGGAGTTCGAGCCCCGCGTCGGGCTCTGGGCTGATGGCTCGGAGCCTGGAGCCTGTTTCCGATTCTGTGTCTCCCTCTCTCTCTGCTCCTCCCCCGTTCATGCTCTGTCTCTCTCTGTCCCAAAAATAAATAAACGTTGAAAAAAAAAATGTTTTTTTAAATAAAAAAAATAAACTCCTGAAAATAACTTCAATATCCAGAAGATCACTATGCAAGACCCAAGCCACAAGTCTGGGTTCGAAGATTCTTTTATGTTTATTTTTTATTTTTTTCTTGAGGTCGGGGGAGAGGGAGAGAGAAAGAGAGAGAGAGAGAGAGAGAGAATCCCAAGCAAGCTGGACGCCCAGTGAGAAGCCCAATGCGGGGCTCGATCTTATGACCCTAGGATCATGACCCAAGCCAAAATCAAGAGTTAGACACTCACCCAACCGAGCCAGCCAGGCACCCCAAGGTTCTAATATTCTTTGTCGAGACTCACACTGTGCTAAGAATTTGACTTTCTTATCACATTTTTCTTCATAGCTGAACAACACGATTGGGACTATTATCCCCATTGACGTCTCACAAGGAAGGTGAAGTGTTTGAACCTGGATTGAGATCAGATTTCTGTTCCGTCAACGCCCACGTTTGTTCTTAATCACCAGGCTGCGTGGCGTCTCCTCACGGGCTCGGGCTCTAGACCTGGCGGGGCTTATGATACAAAAAGAAACCTAGTCCAGCGGTGGCGCCGGAGGCCAGGGTGAATGGGAAGCGCCGCTTTGGAAGGAGTTGACCCTGGGGAGGACGCTGTCCTGACGTTTACTCGTTCTTTATTCAGTCTTTTCTGGAATCCTGGTTGACAAGATCCAGGCCCAGGGAAAGTGCCAAAATGTGGCTGCCAAGGCTCGGGCCCGGCGGCTCAGGCTCCAGATGTGAGGAGGGGGCGTCTGAGTTGAAGCCTCACCAGATACTTCCATCTGCTCCTTGCTTCTGTCAGGCTGCTCAGGTTTCGCTGTTGCCATCCTCACGTTTTTTCAAAGCAGCGTTTCCCGTTGAGGAATGACATCAGCGCCCCCGGGGAATTGGCGGGGGTGGGGGTGGGGGGTCATTTGCCCCTTGTTTTTCCATATCCATCTGCAGAAGCGAGAACTGTAGAACAATGACAACGCAGGGGTTTTGCTGCCAGAGAAAACCAGATGTGAATTCTGATTCTCCCATCATTTACTGGCTGGGTGACTTTGTACAACCTGCCTAACCTCTCTGATCAGCTGTAAAATAGGAATAATCAGGAGAGGGGCTGCTGAAGTCAGGGAAGACCACACCAGTGGTACCCGCCCCCAGCCCCCACCCACCCTCATCTACTGCATCCCAGGACCTGACCGTCACTTTTGAAGGTTGGGGCTGGAGCAGTCTGTGCAGGGGTAAGAAGGCCTCAGAAACTGTCCATGCTGGTTAGAGAGCACCACAGATGGTGACAAACAGCAGAATTCTGCCATATTCGTTTACAACGAAAAGTACGTGTGTCACGTCTAGCACTAGCCAGATCGACTAGTCACCCAGGAGGCCAGATCTCCAACAGGAGGTTACTGGGGCCGGTGCAGGGCGGAAAAGGCAAACCTTGGCTAATGTGGGGAGAAGATCGTTGCGCTAATTTCACGAATGTGTTTGAGGGCCTACTTTATGCCTGTTATGGGCTGAATTGTTTTCCTCCCAAATTCCTATGTTGAAGTCCTAACCCCCAGGACCCAAGAGTGGGACTGTATTTGGAGGCAGACCCCTTACAGAGGTAATTAAGTTCATATGGGGCCGTTAGGGTGGGCCTCATCCAACGTGGCTTGTGTCCCCATGAGGAGATTTGGACACAGATGGACGTGGACGGAAGGCCGTGTGAGGACACAGGGAAAAGACGGCCATCTGCAAGCCAAGGAGAGAGGCTCAGAAGAAGCCAGCCCTGCCGGCCTGCTGACATCTCGCTCTCAGACATCCAGCCTGTAGAACTGTGAGAAATTAATTCCCGGTGTTTAGCCCCCCAGTCTGCACGATCTGTCCTGGAGCCGAAGTTGACTAATAACAATGCTGGACGCTGGTCTCACAGTCTCTACTGTGGGGGTGGAGTAACATTTACCTCCCGGAGCTGCCATCCCCACCAGGGAGACATGAGCCTAAAGCAAATAAGCCAGAGAGTCTCTCTCCGAGGAGAGACATGACTCATGAGGTGAGACCAGAGAAATAAGGATGAACCATGCATGGGGAGCCCTGGAGACAAATGCTCCAGGAGGACAGAGTCGCAAGGGGCTGTAAGGCCCCGGGCAAGGCCAGGGAACAGGAACGACGCAGGCAAGCTGGGGCAAATGAGCAGGGGGGCAAGGGGCCTGGGAAAGGTCACCGAGGCTGCAGGGCCAGAGTGCACAGAGCTCACGGGCCGGTGGACAGACTTAACCTTCTTCCTCTGAGCAATGAATTGTTGGAAGCCGGGCAGCAACCAGACCTGATCTACACGTTTGGAGATCACCTTGGCTGCCCCAGGGATACCTGTTGAGAGGTCTTTGCAACCGTCAGGCCAGCCATGATGGTGGCAGAACAGCCGAGGAACCTCGGAAGGATATGGATGTGTTTGGGGTCTGCCCCTATTGACAGGCTCTGATAAATGGAAGTTGGAGGGTATGGGTAAGAGTAAAACCAATGACACCTCTCGGGATTTCGGCAGATACGTACATGGAAGTGTCATTTATCTAGCTGAGGATCCTAGGAGATGGATAGATCTGGGGTTGGAGAACGAGAAAACTGGAGGTGCTATATGATGTCCATTAAGCGCAGAGATGACTTTGCCAGCAGGACCAGAGTATGTGAAAGCATGAGCAAGTCTTCCCCCTGAAGAGCTCTCGGGGTACTCAGACCAGGTTTTAGACCCACCCAACTCAAACTAGCTTAACACAAAATATCTTGGCTGAAGTAGCTGGGAAGCTCAGGGGTAGGTATGTGCTTCAGGCATGGCTGGATCCAGTTTGGTTTTCTTCTCTCCCTCTTGCTCTCTCTCCTCTGAGATGCTTTCCTCTGGGCTGATTTTATCCTCCGGTAAGCACTTAGCATAAATTTCCCTCCCCACTCTCCACACAAAAGTGAGGGTCAGTGATAGTCCCAGGAATGACTCTAACTCACTTGTTTTTGGGTCACTTGGACAACCCTGAATGACTCACTGAATCACTGCGCCCTTGGGCTTTAACACTCACAGGCTAAGTCCAGGATACATATCCAAGGTCTGAGGGCAGGGAGGTAAAGTTACTTTCACCTAAAACCAGATGGACTGAAGGTGGGAAAGAGATGGTTCCCCAAAAGCAAGCAATTCGGAAACATGAAACGCTACCAGGCGATTGTGACCACGTTACCCCATGCTTGGGATAAAGAATGACTTTATTTTGTTTCAGCCCAGAGATCCTACCTATTTTTAAGTTTTAGCTGAGGCTGACCTGCCTCTTAGGCGGACCAGTTTCCTCCAGTGGATGGTCTCCCAGTTCTGGAAGATCAATTTTATTTCCCTTGTTCCTCTTTATTCTAGAAGAGGGGCTCAGGGTAGCCTCAGGGAACTGAGGTATATGAAAATGAAGAATCTGGCTCAGCGCAAGACACACAGTAGGCCCTCCACAGAGGACAGTGATTATTATAATCAGTTATTGAACAAGTGTCTACTGACCTCCTGTCATATGCCAGACCAGCCCTGGGAACTTGGGATGTACATTCTCAGCTCGAGCCTCAGCTGGGGGTCAGCCATACAAGGCCTGTCTGGAAAATTGTGGTTCACACACCTGCCCAGGGTTCTTCCTACGAGAACTTAGGGGCCTCCTGAAAGAGAATAAAGCCTGGACGGGGAGGGGCAAGCACCGAAGAGCTTGGCCAACATCAAAACCCCAGCCCCCTGAGGGGAGGCCGGTGTGCGGGAATCCCAGGCCTCCCCATGGGTTTGCCTCTGTGCCCCACTCCGGGGCTGATGCCTGAATGCTCCAGAGAGAGTGGGGAGGTAAAGGAGCCACTGGGCTGAGATCCCCAGAGGGCTCTGGGATAGCGCAGCCCCCCTCCAGGCCCTTCCCGAGCATACAGTGAGCCGGGGAGGGTTCATCCCTCTCAGCCCGGGGGCCGCAGCCCCGCTCTGGCTAGTGTGGGAGGCGGGGCAGTTCTGGGAATGGGAGTAGTTCCAACCAAAAACACAGGCTTTAAGTCACTTTGCTGACAGTCAAATCTCTGAAAGCTAATTTACTAAAAGCCAATTCACCAAATGACCAAGTCACTGAATTCCTGAGTTTTTATGGTTTTAGCTTCTCCCTTGCTCCTGCCCCTGCCCTGGTTTCTGTTTATACGTGAGTGGTGCCAGTGGCGGGGATGGGGAGATTCAAGAACATGGGCCACCGCGGTCTATATTTTTGTGCTGACTCTGCTCCCGAATCTGGCCAGTCCCTGCCTCTTGCCCTGCCCCTTCCTCCCCCATCTTCACTCAAAGGGGTGTGTTTTCCCTTAAAAGCAATTAAAAAAATTTTTTTTAATGTTTATTTATTTTTAAGAGAGAGAGAGACAGAGTGTGAGCAGGGGAGGGCCAGAGAGAGAGGGGGACACAGAATCTGAAGCAGGCTCCAGGCTCTGAGCTGTCAGCCCAGAGCCCGATGAGGGGCTCGAACTCACGGATTGCGAGATTATGACCTGAGCCGAAGTCGGACGCTTAACTGACTGAGCCACCCAGGCGCCCCTCTCTTAAAGGCAATTTAATGTCATCCGTAGTTTTGGAGACACGTGCCTTGCCACTCTGTACCAGTTAGGATTGCTGTTGACTGCAAGCTACAGAAAACCTAACAGATCTGGGGTTTGTTTTCTCCCATGTGGCAGGAATCCTGAAGGGGAGCAGAGCAGAGTGAGGGCTTCTTGCGGCCGTCATTGGATTGGCCTTGGCATCTGTCCTCATGTGGAGAGAAGGCTGCTGTAGCTCCAGTGATCACATTTACATTCTAAGAAGGAATCAGGGGATAGGATAAAGGAAAAAAGCTGTGCCACTCTTTCTGGTGGGTAAACCAGAGCATTTCAAAAGTGCCAGCCAGTAGACTTCTTATTATCTGTCATTGGCCAACATTTGTCACGTGGTCACCCATTTCTGTCTCTGCCTTCTTATCTGTTCCTACCCCTGTAGCTAGAAATGATGGTGGGTGACTTGTCCCAGGCCTTGTTTAAGGTTTTTTTTAAAAGGTTGCTGGGGCTGAGTGAGGGAATAAGACTTTTGAGGAGGCCGAGTTTCTATAGATCAAGTGGATCAGGAGAACCGTGACTTCGGCCGTATTACCATTACTGGATTCCATTTCTACCCATCCGGTCGATAGGACCTGAGGAAATTCAGTATTCAGGGATAAATAAGTTATGGTGACAAGTACATATTGATTCTAGAGCCAGAGAAAATGCATCTGAGTCATGGGAGAGGTGTGAACAAAGCACATGTACCTCTTGTTTTTGTTTTTGTTTTTGTTCTTGTAAGTATAGTTGACACACAACATATATGAGTTTCGGATGTACAGCATAGTGACCTGACAATTCTACACATTTCTCAGTGCTCACGACAATGAGTATAGTCACTGTCACCATACTTTATTACAATATTAACTCCAGGGGCGCCTGGGTGGCGCAGTCGGTTAAGCGTCCGACTTCAGCCAGGTCACGATCTCGCGGTCCGTGAGTTCGAGCCCCGCGTCAGGCTCTGGGCTGATGGCTCGGAGCCTGGAGCCTGGTTCCGATTCTGTGTCTCCCTCTCTCTCTGCCCCTCCCCCGTTCATGCTCTGTCTCTCTCTGTCCCAAAAATAAATAAACGTTGAAAAAAAAATTAAAAAAAAAACACAATGTTAACTCCGTTCTCTATGCTTTCCTTTTCATTTCTGTGACTTATTTATTTTATAACTGGAGATCTGTACCTCTTAATCCCCTTCACCTATTTCATGACAATGTGGATGGGCCTAGAGGGTATTATACTAAGGGAAATCAGTTCAGACAAATACCATTTGAGTTCACATATTTGTGGAATCTGAAAAACAGAACAAAAGAAAAAAGAACAAAGACCGAAACAGCCTTGTAAATACAGAGAGCAACCTCGTGATTGCAGGAGGGGAGGGGAGGGTGGAGGGGCTGAGGGTCGCGTACTCCTGATGCGTATTTTTTTTTTAATTTTTTTTTCAACGTTTTTTTATTTATTTTTGGGACAGAGAGAGACAGAGCATGAATGAGGGAGGGGCAGAGAGAGAGGGAGACACAGAATCGGAAACAGGCTCCAGGCTCTGAGCCATCAGCCCAGAGCCCGACACGGGGCTCGAACTCACGGACCACGAGATCGTGACCTGGCTGAAGTCGGACGCCCAACCGACTGCGCCACCCAGGCGCCCCTGATGCGTATTTTTAAAACTGACATCAGTGCATATTGAACTTTGGCATCAACGCAAATATACTTCCATTTAGTGGCCACCACTGCGCCTATATGTGCCTGAATCCTAAACTGATCCAGCTGAACTTCTGGAGTATGTCAGAGGGAGAAAAGGGCCCTTGGCTATCTCCTAAGAGCCGTGGGTGGACTCTTAGGAGTTGTAAATGGTTCTGGTGAAGGAGCTCAGGAAAACCACAGAAATGACTCACCACTATCTGAATTTTGTTGTTTTTTTTCTTTTATTTTTTTTCAATATTTATTTTTGAGACAGAGAGAGACAGAGCATGAACGAGGGAGGGGCAGAGAGAGAGAGAGGGAGACACAGAACCGGAAACAGGCTCCAGGCTCTGAGCTGTCAGCACAGAGCCCGACGCGGGGCTCGAACTCACGGACCGCGAGATCATGACCTGAGCCAAAGTCGGACGCTTAACCGACTGAGCCACCCAGGCGCCCCTGAATTTTGTTGTTTTATTGAAAATATGTTGCATACAGTTAGCAAGCAGCTTCATTAAATCATCATAGACATCACAAAGGCTGGTGCAGGCAGAAAATTCATCATTCTCTAGGGAGAAAATAATCTATAATCCAGTATATTCTAATGTAATAGCTATTGTGTTGGGAACAGGAAGAGAGAATATGGTTTTAAAACTGAACAGAACTGGGGCGCCTGGGTGGTGCAGTCGGTTAAGCGTCCGACTTCAGCCAGGTCATGATCTCGCGGTCTGTGAGTTCGAGCCCTGCGTCGGGCTCTGGGCTGATGGCTCGGAGCCTGGAGCCTGTTTCCGATTCTGTGTCTCCCTCTCTCTCTGCCCCTCCCCCGTTCATGCTCTGTCTCTCTCTGTCCCAAAAATAAATAAACGTTGAAAAAAAAATTTAAAAAACCGAACAGAACTGCCTCGTAATTAGCTATGACTCCCTAATTTCTGATCGGTGAATTGGGAATAGTCATACCTGCATGTAGAAAGCGTTACTATTATTCCCCAATATCTGGTTCTCTACTTCTGAACACGCGAGGGGGCTGTAGTTCTCTGCTCTCTTGAAGTCGGGTTTGCCCACGTGACTTGTTTTGGTCAATGAGCCCTGGGTGAAAGTATCCTGTGTTATTTCCGAGTGGAAGCATTGACTAGTCAATGTTGGGGTCTCATCACACTGTTTTCCCTGACCCAGACATCGTGGAATCAATGTTGACATGGAGGGTCCCTATGGAATCCTGGGCCAGCGTGTGGGTTGGTTCTCAGACCCAAAGCCAAGTCTGTGAGTGACAAAAACTATTCAGGCAAAACTCTGAGATTTGAGAGTGTGTGTTACCGCAATACATTCCGGCCTATCCTGACCATAGACTCTTCACGGAGTCATCACCAGGATTCAAGAAGATTATGAAAATATCTAGCGCACTTGCTGCAATAAAGATCAGCTACCAGGGGTGCTACATATGAACGAAGCACAGAAAATACTCCATAGGTGAGGTTCCCAACACATGGTGCTGGGAAAACTGGATATCCACGTGCAAAAGAATGACATTGGTTGCTTACTTAACACCACATACAAAAATTAACACCGCATGTATCACAGCCCTAAATATAAGAGCTGTAACTCTAGACCTCTTAGAAGAAAACACAGAGGGAGAGCTGCAGAACACTGGATTTGATCGTGATTTCTTGGATAGGACACCAAAGGCATAGGCAACAAAAGAAAAACAAGGCAACTTGGGCTCCATCAGAATTTTTAAAAATGTATGTCAAAGGACACCATGGACAGAGTGACAAGGCAAGTCATAGAACGAGAGAAAATATTTGCAAATCACACATCTGATAAAGGATTAATACCCGGAATGTAGAAAGAACCTCTTTTTTCTTTTAGTTTTTTAAAGGTTCATTTACTTATTTATTTTGAGACACCGAGAGAGAGAGAGAGAGAGCGCGAGCAGGAGTGGGGGAGGGGCAAAGAGAGCGAGAGCGAGAATCCCAAGCAGGCTCCACACCGTCCGCGCTGTCCTTGTGGTCAGCGTAGAGCCCGACACGGGACTCAAACTCATGAACTGTGAGATCATGACCTGAGCTGAAGCCAAGAGTTGGCGGTTTAACTGATTCAGCCACCCAGGTGTCCCAGAATGTAGAGAGAGCTTCTACAACTCAACAGAAATCAATGCAGCTTAAAAATGAGCACAGGATGTGAACAGACATTTCTCCGAAGGAGATACACAAACGACCAATAACCACATGAAAACAAGGTAGGGAAGCTGGAGGGATTCCATTTTAGAAAGGCTCTGCCTCTGCTGTTTCTCCGCTAGGTTCCACGTACCCATGTCCTATATTTTTCATCCAGCTAAAAACCAAAGAATCTACGTTCCACTCCAAGGGGGAAGGAAGAGCGTTCGTCATTCTCTGAGTTTCTCCTAGGCCCCCAAACACCCGATAACATCTAAGAAGAGCCAGATCCCAAACAAGTTCTAGGACATTAGCTTCAAACAAACCTCAGCCAAGATTCCTGGAGGAACACGTTCCCTGGACCCTCTTCCAAATAACCCCCCAGCCCCAAGTGACGACAGGACTCATTCTCCATTCCTTTCCGAGTCTCCCAGACATTCTGTCTGGTATTTTCCCTCACACTTTTCGATAAACTCTGTTTTCACTTTCTCTGGCTCGTGTTTGGTTTCTATCCTGCGTGCAACCAAGGACCCTCTTGGCTGGTCCTGCAGGATCCCACTCTGGGTCCTTGGACCTGGCCTGCCAGCATCAAAAAGATACTGAATATCACTACTCATCGAGGAATTGCAAATCAAAACTGTGAGATATCACTTTGCACCTGCTAGGACGGCTATTATGAAAAAAAAGAAACTCAGAAAAATAACAAGTATTGTTGAGGAAGTAAAGAAATTAGAGCTTTTGTACATAGCTGGTGGGAATATAAAAGGGGGCCATCCTTATGGAAAACAGAAATGTAATTCCTCAAAAAATTAAACAGAGTATTATATGATCCAGCAATTCCACTACTGGGCATATCCTGCTCCCCTTCCCAAAAAAAAAAAAAAAAAAAAAAAAAACTGAAAGTAGGGTCTCAAAGAGATATTTGTATACTCGTTTTATAGTAGCAATTGTTCATAATGGCCAAATGGCAAACACAAGCTGAGTGTCCGTGAATGGATAAACAAAAGGTGGTCTGCACATACAGTGGAATATTATTCAGCCTTACAAAGGGAATCTTGACACATGGTACAACACGGATGGACCTCGTAGGCTTTATATTAAGTGAAATACACCCGTCACAAAAGGCCAATTCTGTATGATTTCACTTACATGAGGTAGTTAGACTCCTCAAACTCATAGAGACAGAAAGTAAAACGGTGATTGCCAGGGGCTGGGGGTAGGGGGGGGAGCACGGGAAGTCACTGTGTAATGGGAACAGAGTTTTAATTTTGCAAGATGAAGAATGTTCTGAAGGTAGGTGATGGTGATGGCTGTAGTACAATGTGAATGTATTCAATGCCACAGAACTGTATACTTAAAAATGGTTACAGGGCACCTGGGTGGCTCAGTGGGTTTAAGCATCCGACTTCGGCTCAGGTCATGATCTTACAGTTCATGAGTTCGAGCCCCGCCTCGGGCTCTGTGCTGACAGCTCAGAGCCTGGAGCCTGCTTCGGACTCTGTGTCTCCCTCGCTCTCTGCCCCTCCCCCGCTCGCACTCTCTCTCTGTCCCTCTCAAAAATAAATGTAAAAGGAAAAACATTTTTTAATGGTTAAAATGTAGGGCGCATGGGTGGCTCAGGTGGTTAAGCATCCAACTCTTGATTTCAGCTCAGGTCATGATCTCATGGTTGGTGAGACTCAGCCCCGCCTGGGACTCTGCACTGAGAGCACAGAGCCTGCTTGGGATTCTCTGTCTCCTTCTTTCTCTCTGCCCCTTCCCTGCTCATGCACGTGCATGTGCTCTCTCTCTCAAAATAAACAAATATAAAAAAAAAAATTAATGGTTAATATGGTAAATTTTATGTTACATATATTTTACTAAAATGAAAAATAAGTAAATTTTTTTTAAAGGTGAGATTTAAGAGAAGCTCGGGAAGGAAAGGAAGGAACTTTCACTTGGAGATTCTAACTGCTCAATTTGGTTCTAAAATGCAGAGTTTCATGGCATGAAACTCTCCCTGGGGCTCAGCTCCAACTTGGAAAGAAGATAATGTCTTCACAAGGGACAGTGGGTGCCTGGTCCTTCACTGCTCAGTGGTGAAGTGATTCAGACAAGGTCCTGGAATAAACTGTTGCCAATTCTGTAAGGTCAAGAAAAGCTTCTCTGTATCAGTTAGGATTTGGTTCAGCAGCATGTAACAATAAAAACAACTACTACCCCCAAATAACTGTGGCTTTAGGAAGATAGAGGCTTGTTTTTGCTTTCACGTATAAAAGTCCGGACATAGTCCATATAGGAATGGTTTGGAGAGCCCACAATCAGCAGGGATTTGCACCTTTTCTATCTTTCTGCCCCACACTTCATGGTAGCTTCCATAGTCAAGGTTGCCTCATGATCCAAGATACCTGATAGAGCCCCAGCCATCACGCCTACAGTGCAGGTGCAATGAAGGAGGAAAAAGAGGCACAAAGGGTCTGCCAGCTGAGTCAACCCCCTTTAGTGAGGTTTCCTGTGACCCCACCCACTGAGCTATGCTCACGCAGCCTCAGCTACCCCCAACAGCAAGACACAGACAGACAGACGTCCTGCTTGAGCTTAGCACATTGCTGCCCTAGTACAGCTGGCCTTCTGCTACCAAGAAAGAAGGAGAAAATGGATATTTGGTATGTAGCTAGTTTCTGGTATGATTAAGTTCCTTCTACCATGTCTGTTTCTTCACATCCTTAACTTCCAAATCTAAGTTCTATGCCTGTAAAGAGCTCAGTTAAGTGTCTGCATTGTTTTCTGCATTGGGGTTTCTCACTACCAGAAGTGGCAAAACGAGAAAAGAATGTGGAAAAGATCTGCGGTAGCATGAATGAAAGATGCGTTTACATTCCCTTACCATCGAACGCAGCGGTTCAAGTAAAAAAACGAGACTCCAACATGCATCCGTGATGCTGCATTGAACACACTTGAAATATTTCAGGGATTGTGGCTGAACCCCCCCAGGCATGGATGAACCGTAAAAAGTCATTGAGGAGTGTTCTGACTGGAGGCAGCCTCACCCACTTACACCAATCATCACGCAGCCTCTTGGAGAGCACAGAGCAGGGGGGCAGGAGGGAGAGGTGTGGGCTTGGAGTTTAGATCTGCTACACGTGAGCTTGGTAATCTTGGAAACCCCAGGAGCTGTCTCCTTGTCTATGCAATGGGACCTTTGGGAGAATGAATGAGAAAATATATGCATCACTTTGTAAACTGTAACAGCACTCAGCAAACATTAGTTGTCTGTTACTTAAATAGCAATCATTCGATCATTCGTTTGGATACTATGATATGGAAGACAACAGGTAGAAAGTGTTTCTCCACTTCCATCCACAGTAGAGAACCACCCCACCCCCCACGCCATATGCCCAAACTCCCACAATCCTACAAGATAGACATTGTCTGCATTTTATGTATCAGATTCGGAGTGTTGAGTAACTTGCCCAAGGTCACACAGCCTGTGCTCTGGTTTGCACACAATTATCTCAGCCTCCAAAGCCCATTTTCTTTCTCCCGGTAAGACTCAGAAGAAAAGAGTGCTCTTTTCTCAAATGGCCCTTCGTAAATGAGGGAGAGTAGAGACACGTGTTAGCTCTTGACATGTGAGGAGCTGCTGCCACATTAAAGAAAAGCTGAACTTTCCAGGCTGGTCTGGAAACTCCTGGGGCAGGGGTGGGGGCGGAAATTCGAGTCCTTCCCCTCCCAGCTCCGAAGGTGCCTCATCCACCGTGCTTGAGAGGATTTTAATGAGTCGGGAAGCAGTTCTTCCTTTTTCCTGAGACAATTGTCACTTGAGAGGCTGAACAACAAATGGAAACATCTTAAGAGAGAAAAGCGTCTCCGGAGCCTCCTTCTTTCATGCACCATAATCATTCTGACTCTCCAGGCTTTGCTGAAATAACTTCCAAATTCGAATGCATCACAATGCCTGTGTGATGCTCCATGTGGTAAACAAGATAAGAACTCCTCCCAAAACACAGTCCAAGTCCTCATCCCCAGAATCTGTGAATATGTTACTTTACAAGGTGAAAGGGTCTTTGCAGATGTGACTAAGGACCTTAAGCCTTGAGATGGGGAGATTTTCTTGGATTACTTGGGTGAGTCAAATGTAATCGCATGCATCCTTAAAAGCAAGAACTTGAGGGGCGCCTGGGTGGCGCAGTCGGTTAAGCGTCCGACTTCAGCCAGGTCACGATCTCGCGGTCCGGGAGTTCGAGCCCCGCGTCAGGCTCTGGGCTGATGGCTCGGAGCCTGGAGCCTGTTTCCGATTCTCTGTCTCCCTCTCTCTCTGCCCCTCCCCCGTTCATGCTCTGTCTCTCTCTGTCCTAAAAATAAATAAACGTTGAAAAAAAATTAAAAATAAATAAAAATAAAAAAAAAAAAGCAAGAACTTGTCCAGCTATAGTCAGAGGGGGATGTGAGTATGGGAGAAAGGCACAGAGAGGTGCTACATCACTGATTTGAAGGTGCAGGAAGGAGCCACGAGCCAAGGAATGCAGGCAGCCTCTAGAAGCTGGAAAAGGCAAGGAGACAGATGGTCCCCTAGAGCCTCCAGGATGGAAGGTAGGTCTGCTGTCACCTGGATTTTAGTTCAGTGAGATCTGCGTCTTTCCCAATATTTTGCCCCAGTCAGTCCTTCAGTCTGTGATTATCCATGCGTGCGACTATTTGATTAATGTCTTCTCTCCATCAAATTCTGTGGTCCTCGGGGCGCCTGGGTGGCGCAGTCGGTTAAGCGTCCGACCTCAGCCAGGTCACGATCTCGCGGTCCGGGAGTTTGAGCCCGGCGTCAGGCTCTGGGCTGATGGCTCAGAGCCTGGAGCCTGTTTCCGATTCTGTGTCTCCCTCTCTCTCTGCCCCTCCCCCGTTCATGCTCTGTCTCTGTCTGTCCCAAAAATAAACGTTGAAAAAAAAATTTTTTTTTAAAAATTCTGTGGTCCTCAAGAGCAGAGACTTATTTTATATGATTGTGTACTTTTGCATGCCCAGTTTTGATCATAGCATCAGGAGCGAGGACGGAGCTCAATAGTTGTCTTTTGCATGAATAAACACCAACCGGCCCCAGCTGTGAAGTCAGTCCTGTAATTTCCCACTTCCGTGTGTTTTAAGGGAAAAAGCAAAGAAAGCACCACAAGTTTCAACTACTGGGGACACAGAATTGGAGATCTTATCCTGTGCGTTGTTTGGTGGTGGTGTTGCTGGTATCGATCTCATTTTGCTTGGTTGGGGGAAAGGATTCACATGTTGTAAAAAAGAAAAAACAAACACATAAATAAAACTGCTCTGAAATGGACTTAAGCTGAAAAACTCTAATCTGTCAAATGAATACATTTCATCTGAGAACGTAAATAGGGACTCAGGGCAACTTCTTGGGAAATGGGTTTTTTTTCCTTGTTAATTTTTATTTTTAAACGGTAATATCTTTAGGTCCAGGGCCGCAAAATTAGGCCTAGAACATTATATTTTATTTGTTTTTTACACACAGGACAGGATGGGCTATAAGTGATAACCTATGTATAGAGCACCAGACACAGCCGACTCCAAAATTATCCTTGCCTGCCACTTCTCACGCATTTCTTATGATGCCATCTGATCTGCAAGTGTTTCAAATACTTCTGCTAAAGGCTTTTCAGCATTCAGACATCTTTGGGCATCAAAGCAAAGTTGATGAACTCCATTTAACTTTGAAGGATTTTCAATTTTTAGCGTGTGTGTGTGTGTGTGTGTGTGTGTTTGAACGATGTGCATTACTTTGTCAAAAGCTGACTTATCATTTTACTGCCCAGAATCCAGCAGAAAGTATAATACGTTATTTCTAGTTCTGTCCTAAAATAATGGTGTTCTTTTCCTTTCAAACAACACCGCAGCTGTATGTTGTCCTCCTTCTTGAACCTCATCCGTGAAGCACATTCCTTAGTGTTCTTATTGGATGCCCCATAATTTGAAGATAAAACCATATCTTGAGGAGCTATTGGAAAGTAAGATCCATGGAGAAGGGGCTAGGTCTGTCTTATTTCTACCACATCCCCACTGCCCAGCACACAAAAGACACTCAACAACTATTTTTAAATCACCACATTTAAATCTATATTTATTAAAATTTTTATATTAAAAATAATGCATACTTATTTTAGAAGTTTTAGGAAGATACCGCTGCCTAATCACTGTTAACATTTTGGCATATTCCCCCAGGCTTTATCTATGCCTGTTTTCATATTTTCTTTTTATATCATGCTGTACGTGGGTTTGTAACTTATATATTTTTTTACTTACAATGTACTCAGTGTATACATTCCTTGCCATCAAGTATTTTTGACTACACTGTTGCTGGTGCCTGTGTTATTCCATAGTAAGAATAAGCATGTTCTAGGAAATGCTGCCAGTGCCATAAATGCTCTATTTTTCATCCCTTCAGGAAAATAGGGCATTTTAGTTACTAGGCAGTGAGCACCTAGGGCCAGAATTTAATGAACGACACTAAGTCTAAAATCATGCAGAATATGCTTCAATCTTATTTTGACCAACCAGGAACATTCTAGAACGACTTTCCAAGTGGCAGTTAATATCCTACATTTTATGAGTGATACAGGTGCAAGACTATCTAAAGAAAACAGTAGCCCTGGTGCTTCTGGTGTGGAGCAGGAACCCCAATCCAGCCTCCTCAATACTGCCAAATGGCCCCTCGGGTTCACAAGAAGAAATGGCTGCCATATTTATTTGTGTATGAGGCCAAACACTCCAATCCCTTTGTTTCCTTATTTTAACTGAGAACACCAGCCCCTCACTTCCACTGCTTTACAGGGGGTAGCAGATCTACATGGTGTACTTCGAAAATCAGAGGTTTCCTTTCAAAAAACTTGGCTCCATCTGATGAGCGTGTAGGATATTAATTTCTGGGACTGCTTTTGAAATTAATTTGTGCTTGAGTGTCATAATGGTACCTACTACATATGGTGGTTAGACTAGGTGCTAAATTGTGCCCAGCATGGTCATTCATATCATGGTCTTTGGGAATATCATATTTGGTGGTATCATGGAGGGCCACTCCCCTCCCCCAATGCATACTCACACAAAATTATATTTCATATTCATAAAATTCCCACTTGGAAATCACCATAGAGCATAAATCCAAATGGGTTTCTCGAGAACGCATTACTATGGAAAATATTCTTTTCAGTGTTGACTTTGATGGAAAACCAGCAACACCTCATCTCTAGATGGGAACTTCAGTAACAAAGTATTTTAGGCGATACAAAGTTTTCTCCAAGCCAGTTTCATGGCCTGAGTAAGTGAATGTGTTCTATAAACTATAAGGATTAAACGAGGTTAAGATATATGGGACAGGTTAAATGTCTAGTAATTTGCTAAAATGTTTTCAGTTTATTTGCTGTAAAATTTTTATTTAAAAAAAAAAAGTACTTTCAATAAATCTCAGACCCAGAATCAGATCTCTCAGAATAAAACCAATTGCATAAAGAAAACATTCACCTAAGTCAATCTGAGGTCACCATTGATTACTCTGAGGCAAAGGAGTCATAATTTCATGCTGCCCATGGGTGGAAACATGGCTTAAGGCTCGTGAGTTTAAAAGGTGGTGGCAGGGGTTGAGGCAGGGAGGAGGGGCTCCTTTCCCATGTTCTCCAAGAAGGGCTGATCTGTGCTTAGAAAGAGGGACTGGTTCTTGGGCCTTTGGGATCATTCCTTTAGCACCCAGCATGGGTGCCTACACAGAGCACATGCTCTCACACATTTAGAAATGAGGAAGAAGAGAGAGTAAGTAGAATGGGAGGGTCTGGGTCCTCCAAGATTCTCTAGGAGCCCACGACGATCCTTCGGCTGATGGCTCCGGGCAAGGTATAGATGAAGAGGACCAGGAAGATGATGAGGACAATCAGAATGAAACCGATGATGATGTACTTTTTGTAATTCTTCCAGATGAGGTGGTACAGGCACTTGAAGGGGCTCACAAACCAGGAGAAGGAGGTGTCTGGGCGGCTGCAAGGGAAGCAAGAGAAAATCAGGAAAGAGGCCATGATGTCAACACAGAGGATTCTCCAGACCTCGGGAAGTATTTCTGACTCTCACTTTCTAGAGGCCCACAAGGAGATGCCTGGGAATGGGAGAAGTCCATGTTGCCTCGAAGCAGGAGCAATCCAACATTCTGGGTGATAATGATTCCTGCATCATTTCAAAGCTTGGTCTGGAGGAGGGAAGAGTCTGACTACCCTCCGTCTGTCCAACCCTGACCAGCTTGAGCCCCACCTCTCCCAAGAGGCCCTCCTTGACCACTTTGGTCCCTAAAGATCCCCCTCCTTCCAAATTCCTGTCTCATCTATCACTTGACGTAGCTCCTTTTTGAACCTAGCATACCGGTCTTCTGTTCTATACTCTGTTAATTATGAGTCTATGTGTTCTCCCTAAACAGATTGGAAGCTCTTAGAAGACAGAGCTTAGGTCTTACATTTCTTCGGTATTCTTCAAAGTGTTTTTTTAGTAGGTATACATTGTAGGAGCTCAACAAATAATTTTGAATTAATGAATAAGTACTCGTTATGTTTCTAACACTATGATAGATCAAAAGTAGGTACAGAGAAGGGACCACTTGTCTTCAGATGCTTGGGGTCTCAGGAAGCGTAGGGAAAATACAATTTGAGAGAGTTTTTGTATACATATTTCATATCTACATATGTTTACTTTTTTTTTTTTAATTTTATTAAATTTTTTTTTCCAACGTTTATTTATTTTTGGGACAGAGAGAGACAGAGCATGAACGGGCGAGGGGCAGAGAGAGAGGGAGACACAGAATCGGAAACAGGCTCCAGGCTCTGAGCCATCAGCCCAGAGCCCGATGCGGGGCTCGAACTCCCAGACCGCCAGATCGTGACCTGGCTGAAGTCGGACGCTTAACCGACTGTGCCACCCAGGCGCCCCCATATGTTTACTTTTTAAAGTGGGCTCCACACCCGACGTGGGGCTTGAACTCATGACCCTGAGATCAAGGGTCAGATGCTGTACTGATTGAGCCAGCCAGGTGCCCCAACATGTACTCAGTGTTTTTAAAAATTTTTTAGACACAGAGAGAGAGAGCATGTGCAAGTGGGGGAGAAGAGTGGGGGGGGCGGGGAGAGAGAGAGAGAGAGAGAGAGAGAGAGAATCTTAAGGAGGCTCCACACTCAGCATGGAACCCAATACGGGGCTCCATCCCACAATCCTGGGATCATGACCTGAGCCAAAATCAAGAGTTGGATGTTTAACTGACTGAGTCACCCAGGCACCCCATATATTTACTTTAAAAAAAATTTTTAGGGGCACCTGGGTGATTCAGTTGGTTAAGAGACCGACTTCGGCTCAGGTCATGATCTCACAGTTTGTGAGTTCAAGCCCCACGTTGGGCTCTGTGCTGACAGCTCAGAGCCTGGAGCCTACTTCAGATTCTATGTCTCCCCCTCTCTCTACCCCTCCCCTGCTCATGCTCTGTGTCTCTCTGTCTCTCAACAATAAATAAACGTTAAAAAAATTTTTTTTAAATACAAAAATTTTTTAATGTTTTTTTGTTTAATTTTATTTTTGAGAGAGAGCACTTGAGCAGGGGAGGAGCAGTGAGAAAGGGGGACAGAGGATCCGAAGCAGGCTCTGTGCTGACAACAACGAGCCCAATGCAGGGCTTGAACTCACAAACCATGAGATGATAACCTGAGCTGAAGCTGGATGCTCAACCAACTGAGCTACCCAGATGCCCCTATATTTACTGTGTGTGTGTGTGTGTGTGTGTGTGTGTGTATTTACTTTTTAATTGATATGTAACCACGGATTAAACTGAATAGGGTAACCCTTTCTTCTAGTAATTCTACTTTGGGGAATTCATTTTAAAGTAGTAACTTATAAAAGGGAAATATTTTCATCATATTACAATAATGGAAAAAGAAAGAAGTAAATTTATCCAATTATGGGGTGGTAACCACGTCAGTTATGGGCATCAAATCTATAGAGTATTCCACAGGTATTAAAAAATCCTAATCATGACCACTATGGCAACAAAGCAAAACTTTGCAGCAAGGGTAAATGAAACATTAGGACAATTGTGTGTGTGTAACTTGAGAACAAGTAGAAAAAAACACATGTAGAATTCATATTCACATAAAAAAGAGTAGAAAAAATATACGAAATTATTCTAGAAACGCTTATGTGCCATTATTACAGAAAGGCGCCCTCTCCATTTTCCGAACAGCCTGTATTGTTGTTAGAGTATTTCTCAATTATCGCAACAAAAAGCTACCTGGATTAGCTGCCTTCTTGCGGCTCAGTCCTGCCAGAGGGACCCTCTAGAGACATGCCCCACCCTCGGCTATGGGGACTGCAAAGGGCCTTTCCCATTTCTGATGCTCTTACACACGACCCCACTCACTTCGGCTTGGCCAGGGGCTCTGGCTCCTTCCGGGCTTTTCCGACAGGATTTTTCTCAGATTCTTCTGCCGTAACTAGGTGGAACTCGGCTTCAACCTTGCCCTGCACAAAGACAAAAGTTTCAGTTTCTAGTCACAAAGAGCTGCCGGGAGCAACGCCAACCTTCTAGAAGTGTACAGTGTGGGAGAATGCCAGGGAGTATTTTGACTATCCTGCTGCCTTAGTTGGAGAAAAAGCGTTACCTTCCTGGTTCTGGGAGAAGCTATTTTTACGATGAACAGTGAAAGCTCTGAAATGATGATGCTGTTGAGTTTTGTGAAGGGAGAGGTCCCACCTGTACACATAAGACACATATATACTTGGTTGAATGTGCTATTTCATTTGTAATCATTCAATCAATATCTGACTATAGAAACCCAGTAGCAATTAGGGATGCCTGGGTGGCTCCACTGGTTAAGCATCTGACTCTTGGTTTCAGCTCAGGTCATGATCTCAGTTTCGTGAGTTCAAGCCCCGTGTCGGGCTCAGCGCTGACAGCATGGAGCTTGCTTGAGATTCTCTCTCTCTCTCCCTCTCTCTCTGCCCCTCACCCACTCATGCTGTTTCTGTCTCTCTCAAAAAATAAACTTAGGAAAAACCCAGTAGCAATTAGAAAGGGGACTAATTACTTAAGTGACAGAACCCTTTTGAATCTGCTACAATCTTTCTTCTCTGTCAGCTCTCCAGAGGAAATTGGTGGGTGTGGCCCTACATTTGCCAAATGGCTTTTCTGCCATCCTTCATTGTTTCTGTTGTCTCCACAAATTGTTCCAGAATTATCCTTCTATTCTTGCACTTCCTCTTTCCTTCTCCTTCAGTAAGAATCAGCCCTTCTGGTTTGAAAATTGTCATGTGCTTCTTCAGAGTGCTGTGCCAGTTACTGGCACTGATCTAAGTCTTGGGTTATCAAAGGGTGAGACAGGACCACTGCAAAAGGGAAGGGTCATTCTTTCTTGTTCATTCAGTCATTCACTACTTTTGGGAACCCCCTGAATGTCAGGCACTGTTCTAGACAATGGGAACTTAATGATTAAGAAAAACAGGATCCTTGGGGCCCCTGGGTGGCTCAGTCAGCTAAGCATCCGACTCTTGATTTTGGCTTAGGTCATGATCTCATGATTCGTGAGTTTGAGCCCTGTGTTGGGCTCTGTGCTGACAGTACAGAACCTGCTTGAAATTCTCTCTCTCCCTCTGTCTCTACCCTCCCTTGCTCTCTCTCTCTCTGTCAAAAAATAAATAAGCTAAAAAAATTTTTTTTAAAGAAAAATAGGATCCTTGATCTCCTGGAGCTCCTGTTCTTGGTGAAGGAGAACTTATCTCTTCTCCTTCGGTTTTGTGGACTGAAATTCAAGGTAACAGAATTGGTAGGGGACTGGAACATCATAGAAGTATTTCAGACCCACGCTTGTCATTAAAGTTTGTCTTTTGGAATTACATATGGATGGGGCATAACCTGATTTCCTATCCCAGTAAAAACATTTAAGGTTCTGATGAACCAATGGGCCTGTGTTAACTTACCTATTCACCCCCAAAATATCAGGACTCCTTAACAAGCAGGATGGTTGCTGGCACCCACAAAAATGTAATCATGGGATAAACTAGAGAGGAGTACTGTATCTGGAGTGGGGTTGAAGCCAGAGAAGATAACCCAGAGAAGAGGCAGTGGCATGGATATCTGAATTAGTCAAGAAATTCAATGGGCTTATTACAAGTGAAGTCATGAGTTCAAATCTAGGTGGTCTCATCCATTCTTTAGACTACAACCCTGGCCCAACTCAGACCACATTACATGTCCTATGATCCAGAAATTTTCCTTAAAAGTATGTGTATATGTAGTCTCTCATTTCTGTTGACATACCTTGACCCCCATAGGTAATGACTTGCACACATAGCTACTCAGGAAACATTTGAAAACCAAGGAAGAAGGAATATAAAGCTTCTGTCCATTCTAGTCACCCCACACCACTCTGCCTGTATCAACAGTAGAGTGATAATACTATAACTCGAACTGTGATTGCAATGCTTTATTGGATGCCCACTTTGCCTATGTCCTTTCAATTGATCCATCAACCCATCTCAGCAACAAGCAAAGTAGGTCTCCTTTTTATCGATGGAGAAATGAAGCGATGGAGATCAAATGACTTTCCCAAAGTCACACAGTCAATAAGCCAACCAACTGGAACTTGAACCAAGGTCTGTATGATGCCAAACCTCATGCTCTTTCCATGAGAGCAGGCTGCCTCCCAATTTCTTCATGGATTTGCCCGATAATTGGACTCAGAGTTTTACAAGGACTTTCCTAACTCTAACATAAGATGATTGGCTCATGGCTTCATAATTGTCACTTAAAGGCATTTGTCTTCTTGGGCCTCAGATTCCATACCTGTCAAATGGCCAGATGTGCTTTAATGCAAATTCTAGTTTTCATGAAAGACAGGAGCCCCTGCAAGGCTTGACGGCTGGAAGAAACCCAAGAGGCCAGCCTACCACTCATGGCAGAGAGGTTTCCAATATGCAGAAAGGGCTTATTTCCAGAGGTCTTTCAGAGGTGACCTAATAAGCTCTACTGAGCAGTATATTTATATGCTAGGAACCTCATCCAAATCCTCTGTATTTGAGAGTCAGCTTAAGAGTTGCTAGCCAACTGCTGGGCTCCAGAATTTTGGTAGAGAGGACAAAAGTCAACCGTGGATAAGTTAGGACCAGAGTAAGAGGGTAAGAGGGTCACAGCTGCCTCTTCGTTGTGCACTGTTTAATAATCAGGCCAGCCACTGTGCTGTATAACTTGCATGGTGCTTCACAAGTACATTACTCCATTTAAACCTTCTGACAACTGGCAAAGTAGACAACATTTTTATTCCCATTCTATACCTGAGGAAACCAAGATGATGTTTGCTAACTTGTGTTACAAAGCCAGGATGTGCACCAAGGTGCTATGACACCAAATTGTATCCTCTGCTATTTAATGTGTCCAAGAGTCCCTTTTTTGTGGAAGAAAAGAAACAAGCTATTTATAACACTGAATAAAGGTGTCTTTTTTTGAAATGTTCAAGAGAAGCTCCATCGTCACTGCCGTGGCCCAGGCATTATAACATGTTTTTGGCTTCCATCTAAGGGATAACCTTGGGTAGCATAAGGCTTATTACAGTGTAGCATAGCATAGCATAGTGTAAAAGCTGAGTGAAATAGGATTTGGGACAGACAGATCGGCATTTGACACTCGGCTCTGTCATTTGCTAGCTGTGCTCCCTTGGGTGAGTTATGGGCTTCCAACTCACTGTCCTGAGATGTTACCCACAGACTTGCTTTGAAAAATGAATGAAATAACACATATAGAGTGTTCAACCTAGTGTCTGGTAAATAGTAAACTCTTAAAAAATTATAGTTGCTACCTTCAACACTATTTCATGGATGGAAACACATAATTTGACAGGAAACATCTTCTCCCCCATAGAAAACACCCAGAGAAAATCCAGATTCCCACAGAGGGAAAGATGCAAAGAAAACTGAAGCAGAGAATATGAAATTAATTCTGCCCTAGGCACAGAAGTCATTGGTTATTATCACGAAGAGCCTTGCCCCCACTTACCCACCCTGCTCGAGTGGTCACAGAGCATTTTTTCTGATATCACACAGGCAGCAGGAAGAAAGTGTTTACTGACATATTCTGATAAATGCCACTCCTCATTCCGTATCTCTCCACACACAGGGTTCCCAGTTTTATTTTAATTATTGACATTCAACCAAGCACCAAGGAGAGGTCTTAAGCTAATAATAGCCTCCAAATGTAATTTTCAATCAGAGCTAGAAAAAAAATGGACAGCTTGAGAACTATCTGTTAACCTAATGACATCTATGGATGGAAGAAAATGATAAGGAAAGGTCCTGAAAAGACTGGATTGGTTGTACTGAGCGTGTTATTTATGGACTTCAAATTTCACCGAGCTCAGAGAGTGGATGCCCTGGGAGGAGGGGGGGAGGTCCTTTAGGTCAGACATGCCTTCTTCACCAATAATGATTGCTTATTAAAGCACGACTCTTGGGGCACCTGGGTGGCTCAGTGGGTTAATGGTCAGACTCTTGATTTCAGTTCAGGTCATGATCTCATGGTCATGAGATCGAGCCCCACGTCAGGCTCTGTGCCGAGCCTGGAGCTTGTTTGGGATTCCCTCCCTCCCTCTTTCTCTGTCCCTCCCCCACCACACTTGCACTCTTTTTTCAAAATAAATACACATTTTTTTAAAACCACGACTTTCACTGGTATGAGATAAAGCATTTTCATACTTTAATGGTGGGGATGTGTGTGGCAAAGTCCTTTAGGGAGAGGAACACACACATGTATACATACACGTATATGCACACATGTATGCATGCATACATGTAACGTCCATGTAAGTGTGTGTATATTACCTTAAATAATCATACTCCAGAAATGCCATTTGTGGGCAGATAAATTAAGAAAATAATTCAAAACTCAGAAAAATCTTAACATGCAAAGCACAGTCATTATTCTGTTGGATGTTCAAACTGTCCTATTTGTCACAAGGATATGTCCCAGGCTCATCTTGTGTTCTATCTGTCCTAGACTTGGAGTCAGCCAAAGATACCTGGTTCTGTCAGTAGAGACGGGTATTTAGAAACCAGGATCCAATTGCTAGAAGTCTTCTTACTACTCGGTGATTTCATTTCTAGGTCTTTTGCAGAACTAGAAAAAATATTTTTAAATACGTAAGTCCATAGTGATACC
This sequence comes from Herpailurus yagouaroundi, assembly GCF_014898765.1. Taxonomy (NCBI): domain Eukaryota; kingdom Metazoa; phylum Chordata; class Mammalia; order Carnivora; family Felidae; genus Herpailurus; species Herpailurus yagouaroundi. The sequence goes on along the minus strand of NW_024412417.1, from coordinate 32,841,985 downwards.
AGGGGAAAAAGATGCAAGGGGGAAAAAAATCTCATTTTTTGGTTTCTTTTGAACCAATCCTTGACTCTAAAATGTGGTAATTGATGAAGAGAATTAAACATTTATCCTGTCTTTTTTTTTTCTCGAAGAGGTGGTGACTATAATTTATCTCCATTTGTTGAGAGAAAGCTCTTCTTAACAGATGAATTCTTTTTTTATGAATATAATTTATTGTCAAATTGGCTTACATACAATGCCCAGCGCTCATCCCAACAAGTGCTCTCCTCAGAATTCTTACCAATAAGTGGAAAAAGAATGACAGAATTAGACACATAGAAAGATGATAGGGATATATTGATAGATGGCTGGCTGGGTGGGTGGATACCTAGATAGCTAGAGGACAGACAGACAGGTAGATAGAGATGGATGGATGGATGGATGGATGGATGGATGAAAGGAAGGAAGGAAAGAAAGAAGGAATGGGTAAAGAAGGAAGAAAGGATTAGAAAAATCATTTTGCAACACTAATGAAATAATCAAGATCACCATTGGGTGAAAGGTGGTGGCAGGACAGTAATTTCCCACAGTATTAAAGTGTCACCCATTGCTTACTTGCTAATTGCAAAGAGGAAAATGTACCTTTACAATGAAGAGATCTCATGGTTACCAACGTGACCAAGTGAGCAAACGCAGCATCACCACTAGTGAGGCCATCTGAGGGCATGTGCCTCCTGGCATGATTCAATATGAAATAAACAGTATCAGGTCTTAAGTATTACCAAAAATGTTTAACCTGAACCTGATAATGCCATTATACCTAACTTCTAGTTCATAAGAAATGTAGGGTCAGAGAATAAGATAAGCTTCATCATGAGAAAACAATGGGGCAAGTCAGGCCTGTTTTCATCAAATAGGTAATGTCACGGGGACAAAAATGGTGGGAGACTGTTCTAAGACAAAATAGACCAAAGCAACACATGAATTATGACTGGATCTGTTTTGAAAAAAGAAAAAACTATAAAATACATTTTGAGGGTAATAGGGTATCCTCCTTATAGCTGGAAAAATGAATACGGTATAGATATCAGATTAGGTAATCATTATTAATTTCTTATATGTGATGATGGCACTGTGGTTATGGACAAGAATGACCATATCCTTAGGCGATGCATGCTGATGTATTCAGGAATTGTTAAAAAGAAAACCACAGGCCCACAGGTTAAGACCCATGTCAACAAATCAAGACTTAATATGTCCCTCACTATAGTCCCCTCCCCAACCCAGGAATTTAACCTTCAATCAGCTAATATGGAATTTCAATCTGGAAATTTATTGATAGACCCCCTTTGGTTCCTCTTAGGAGGGCACCTTGCCCAAATAATGCATTTCCTGCCAATAAATTCCTTTCTTTATGCCCTCTCTTTGCCTTTAAAAACCTTCCTTTTGTTTAAGTTGGGGGAGTTCCCCTACTTGCTAGATGGACGCGACCCTATTCATGAATTGTTTAATAAAGCCAATTAGATCGTTATATGTATCTGTTTGAATATCTTTTTTAACAAGGTATAGTGTGGGGCGCCTGGGTGGCGCAGTCGGTTAAGCGTCCGACTTCAGCCAGGTCACGATCTCACGGTCTGTGAGTTCGAGCCCCGCGTCGGGCTCTGGGCTGATGGCTCGGAGCCTGGAGCCTGTTTCCGATTCTGTGTCTCCCTCTCTCTCTGCCCCTCCCCCGTTCATGCTCTGTCTCTGTCTGTCCCATAAATAAATAAAAACGTTGAAAAAAAAAAAAACAAGGTATAGTGTTGGAATGTCTACAATTTACTCTCAAATGGTTCAGCCAATAAGTACATGCGTGTGTGGAGAGGAGAGAAGGCGAGACTATATACTCACATATATAGACAAAATCGGTACAGCGAAGTATTAACAAGTGTTGAATCTAGGTGGTGGATATATGGTCGATCACTGTCCTATTCTTTCAACGTTTCCACATGCTTCACTTTTTTAAATGAATAAATGTTGAAGAAAAACACAAAGACTAAACTATTTTGAGCACTTCTCTTTTGAGAATACAGAGTTGATAATAACACTGATAATACAATGTAGGGGACTGCTCAATAGGACATCAAGCCCCCCCACAAAGACACTATTTTTCATATGGAATGATCACTACTATGTAAAATTGACCAAAATCCACACAAATTGGGAATAACCAAGACATTGGCAATAGCTTTCTTTGGGTTGTGTGCATGTGGGTACTATTTCTTCCCTTCTACATTCTTGTGTCTTTTAAATTTCCTATAAATGCATATTACCTACTCTGTCTTAAAATAATCTTCACATGAAAATACCCACTCTGCTCCTAGAGAATCTGAATTGGTTACATACTATTTAGATGATCTGTGTGTCTACCACCTCCTCGGCTAAGCTGTGAACTTCTGGATGCCAGGAATTTGTCTTATTCATTGTTGAACCTTTACCATCTAGTGAATGAGCGTGTGGCTATCGTAGCCACTGACAATTGTTTTCACGCTAAACTAGAAACACAGAAACCTCCCTTTTAATTTTTTTAAAATATGAAATCTATTGTCAAATTGGTTTCCATACAACACCCAGTGCTCATCCCAACAGGTGCCCTCCTCAACGCCCATCACCCACCCTCCCCTGCCTCCCACCCCCCATCAACCCTCAGTTTGTTCTCAGTTTTTAAGAGTCTCTTATGTTTTGGCTCCCTCCCTCTCTAACCTCTTTTTTTTTTTTTCCTTCCCCTCCCCCATGGTCTTCTGTTAAGTTTCTCAGGATCCACATAAGAGTGAAAACATATGGTATCTGTCTTTATGTGGATCCTTTTAGTTTTAGTTGTTGGTGTTCTTGAGACTTAGCTGGGCTATTTCGTAGTCAATTTACAGGATTAACCTGTAAAAGAAACTTCTTGATCTTCATCTTCTAAAGAAGTGATTTCTTCAAAGGTTGCTTTTAGTAGGATAACACATACAATGCAACAGTACAATGTGTCTCACGAAGCACCTGTTCAATACACATTCCCCTCGTCCCAAGGGCACCCATTCTTTGGAAATCCCACCTGGAGATGTTCTTCTTACTATAAGGACAGCCAAATTCCACACTAGGAGCTTTGTGATCCAAATGTCTAAATTACACTGCCTGAGTGTACAGATAAGCAGCTTTAAAAATAAGCCTGACAGGTGGCAGGGGCTGTAAGCAAATCCCTGCTGGGCAGCTGGTGACTGGAATGGAACAGTGACCTCCTGACTGCTGCCTTCAGGAAGGGGGGGGGGGGGGGGGGGGGAGTTCAGAAGCAGAGGGTGTCCATGCTAGAAAGGCACCTTGCAGGCACCCAGTTCAACCCACTCCTTTTACAGACGTGGGAACTGAGACTCAGAGATGGAAGGACCTCAGGACGTGGTGGACCCCAACAGAGGTTTTCCATTTCGCCACTTTACTCCCAGCTGGTCCAGCTCCCTGCCACACAGGGAGGGGGCTACTGGTTTAGCTTCCTCCGTGTGGTTACTGGTTCCTTTAGGGAGACAGCGGACGAGGGGCAACTGGGTTATACCCGGGATTGTGGGCTTCCGGGTGGGTGGGGATGAAGTCAATTCTCATTTTCCCTTTAGGATGTGTAACCAATTTAAAAATTAAAATTTTAATTTTAAAAGTTAAAATTTTAAAATTTAAAAAAACCAAATTAAAAATTAAAAATAAAAGGCTTACCATTCCCTGTGGAAAGTAAAGGAAGAGATTTCCCTCTCCTTTTTCTAAGAGCATCACTGTAGAAACTGTAATTGTAAGCCCTTTCACCTCTCTTTGAAGTGGGTATAAATCCTCTTAAATACTAGATAGGCTCTTTGTCTTTAACACCCAGGAACTGCCTTTCCCGAAGACCTGGGAGCCATCTCTTTGAAAATTACACATCAAGGGGGACAGCACCCCTCCCACCCAGTTTCTGTGGGTGTCCGTCTCCAAGTTGCCTGTTTGAGGCTGATTCCCTAGTTTTGGGGCCCCCCCTCAATATTCTCCCTTATCCGGTCACACAGGATGCCCCGCTTCTAGTTACTCCGCCTGCCAACCACCTCCAAACAGAGCAAACCTGAACCCTTCTCTTTTTTCCATCAGAAAGCTTCCCTACTCCCCTGTCTCGGAATCTCCATCAAACCTGGATGATGGTAGCTGACTCTTGTCATAGCAAAGCTCTAAATAAAGAGCCTGTTCTCATTCAGTAGGTCTTCGTTTCTTTTCACGGTTCTAAACACTTAATGTATATGGACTCATTTATCTGCTAAAACCCCATGAGATACGTATATATTATGAATCCCCACTTTAGAGATATGGAAGCTGAGGCACAGAGAGATTAAGTAAGTTGCCTCATGTCACACAGCTAGTTAGGAGAGGACAGGATTCAAACCTAAGCTGTCTGTTTTTACAATCTTTGGTCTTAACCGCTGCATAATAATGCAGTCTAGAAAAACAGACTCTCACAACCTAAACACCCCTACATCCATTCTCCATATGTCCTCAAACAACCTATCTGTATCCTCTGAACCTCCCACCATTAAAGCCTTCCTCTCTTTTCTCTTATTTCTTTGGCACATTATCCTCTGGTTTCTACAGTGACACTTAGCCTTACAAGTAATGTGTGCTGATGTATTTATTCTCAAAGAGGATTTGTTGAACACTTTCTATGTGCTCAGTACGCTGAATAAAAAGAGAAGGAAATCATATAATCTCTTTGATTGTTGGGTCAGTGTTGTAATTGTTTCTGAATTGATTGATTCAGTAAAAATTTACTGAGCATGTACCATGCGCCAGAAACCACGTTAGACCCTAAAACTTCTGAAAAGGAACAAAAAGAGAAAGCACAGTCTCTGGGCTCAGGTTACTCCCGGCAGAGGAACCGTGACACATACAGACAATTGCAAATCTGTGTGACCAGAGCTCTGGAAGCATGAAGGTGGGCAAGCCTGTTCCCAGCCAGGGTACCGGGGAGGCTTCCCAGAGGGAGGTGACTGCTCAACGGAGTCTCAAAATACGTAAGGAGGAGGAGTTTTCCCCGAGAAGAAGGGAGCCAAGGCATTCGAGGCAGAAGCACCAGCTGACACAAGAGCAAGGGTATGGGACCGAACAGGGAGCGGCTGGGGAACGAGAGTCGCTGAGGGTGGCTGGCGCAGTTTGAGGGTAGGAGTGAAGGTGGAATTATGAAGGCTTCCAGAGTCTACACATGCTGTCTCCACTAGCTTATCCCCACTCGCTCCACAGTGCGTGCTAACCTGTGTCAGTCCTCACCATTCTGCCAACACCACCTTTTATTTATTTATTTGAGAGACAGACAGCAAGCAGGGGAAAGGTGGGGGGGGGGGACAGAGGATCTGAAGCAGCAAGCCCGATGCGGGGCTCAAACTCATGAACCCTGAGATCATGACCTGAGCCAAAGTCAGACACTCAACCAACTAAGCCACCCAGGCGACCCGGGTCTTGCTTTTTATATATTGGGATATAATTCCCATGCCATACAGTTCACCCTTTTGCAGTGCACAATAAAGTAGATCTTAGTATAATCACAAAGCTGTACAGCCATCAGCACTAATTCCAGAACATTTTTATCACCCCCCAAAAGAAATCTGTGCCGGTTAGCAGCCACTCTGCATTCCCCTTCCCTTCAGCCCCTGGCAACCACCAATCTACTTTCTATGGGTTACCTATTCTGGACAGTTCCCATAAATAGAATCATGTTGTATGTGGTTTTTCGGGACTGCCTTCTTTCACTGAGCATGTTTTCCAGGTCCATCCATGTTGGAGGCCGAATCAGCACTTTCTTCCTTTTTATGGCTGAATTATGTTCCATTGTATGGCTGTATCACCTTTTGTTTATCCATTTATGAGTTGAGGGACCTTTGGACATTTCCACTCTTGGGCTATCGTGAAGAGTGCTGCTATGAGCCTTTACAACACTCCCTTTCAAAAGGTCGCCATGACCTCCAGGTTGCTAAATCCAATGGACAACTCTCTGCTTTTTATATGACCACTCAAGGGCATCTGACACAGTAACCCAACTGTCCTTCTCCAAAGCGTCTCTTCTCCGGGTTTATGTTTCAGGTACATTTTTATCATTGTCTTCCTACATTTCTGCCTACTTCTTCTCCTTCTCCAGTTGTGACCCTCTCCCACTCACTGTCCATATAAACAGCGAAGACTTGTGTTTCCTGTGCCATTCGGATCCTCTCACCTCCCTGACCATTCAGTGGCTTCCCATTGCTCTGAGAATAAAACCCAAACTTTTCAATATGGCGTCGTGGTCTGCATGATCCGGCTCTGGTCTCCCCTCTGCTGCACCCACACTCCTCCCCATGCTCTGCTCATGGCGGGGTCAGGGGAGGGAGGAGGGTTGGTTTGTTTTACTTTAGTTTCTCCCTCTCACCAAACTTATTCTCACCTCAGGGCCTCTGCCTGTGGTGTCTACTTGGTAACACATTTCCTTCTGTGTTTTTCTGACGGAAAACTACTACTTTTCCTTCTTCAGACCTCAACCTAAAAGTTTCACAGTCACAGAAAGACCTCCAACCACCATATGGAGTGCGAATACCTGCAGTGGATATGCTTTAATTCAGCATGTTGTTTCCTCCCCGGTCCTTGTTAAGAATCTGCTTTCTTGGTGTGCCTGTGAGTGACTGCATTTGTGTGTGTCAGTCTTTGATGCTGGACTGTAAGCTCCATGCTGGCAGAGACTATGTCTGTTATTACTCATATTTTATTCCCAGGGCCTATCACTTAATAGATGCTCAATAAATATGTGTTGCATGAAATGAAAGAAGTAAGTGACACAGAAACTAAAAGAGAGTCAACTAGGGTCAAATGAAATAACAGAAGGGATCTGAACATACTTGGCAAACTCTAAAGGGCTATAAAAGTGGAATAAATGACTGCCATTATGTAATCATGCATACATAATTACTGTCAATTATTTTATAGAAGCAGCAATTATGTCAAAACACACGAATTTGGATTTGGGGACTTGGCAATCCCATTTCCCAAACCCATACCGCACTCTGGCAACTCTGACTGGTGGGCAGGTAGCCTTCCATGTGGGGAGACTTGGTGCCTCCATGTTGCACCCCTCATGGTTCCTCTACTTGAAGTAGTTATCTACCCTCTTCTTCATCAAGAAAGTACCTTGTCGTCATCCTTTGTTCTTGAAAAACTGATGCTCTGCTTGACCCTCGACATCCTCAAAGAGAATCAGGTTCCCTTCCTCCTCTCTTTTCCTTCCCTGGGTCATACACGCTTTGACTACTTCATGTACGATGGGATTGTTAACGCATCCGTCCCTCTCGCTAGACTCCGAGCTGGCTGGACATAGAGACCATGCTTCCTCTATTTCTGAATTCACCCATTCATCAATCAATTCATTGACTGGACATCTGTAATGTGCTAAGCCATGAGGCCTGGAACAGAGTACAGAAGTGGCCATGCAATAAACCCTCAACGTGTACTTGGCCAGAGGGGGAAGAATGAGCCTGCCTACAGCCTCATTCTCTTGACCCAACCTCACCAATCAGAGGCGGTTCAACTGAGAATGGCAGGAAGAGAAAACCTCCTCCAAAACACAATAAGACTAGATGCCACAGAGTAAGGCCAGCACCAGCCATTTACTGAGTCAGGTGCAAAGGGAATCAATCCTTGCCTCATCCTCACTGGGCCCCTAGAGCAGCAAGAGAAAAACAAGTGTGGCCACAAGGGATACAACCCAGGTGTGCTTTTGCCACTAGGTACAGGAGAGGAGGGGAGAATGTGTTCTCTCCAGGAGGAGAAGGCAGCACAGAAAGGGGCCACCAATGCAGTCCCTTTTCTCAAGTGGGTCATCCACTCTCCCTTTCAGAAGACCAAGAAGGCTGCAAGAACTTCCTTCACAATATTTGTGAATGAGCTGAGCCCCTGCACCATGTACAGTCCAGACTGGGCTGGCAACGCAGGGAAAGGGGAAATGACTCTCCCTGCTGCTACCCTCTCAAGGTAATTTTAAAAGTCTGGATCACTCTTAAAATGGAGTCTCTGCATTTAAGGGTGAAGGGATGAGGTCATTCCATTAAAATTGTACATTAGTCAAGACTTCATGCATAATTTCAAGAAACGTTGGGGAAAAAAAATAATGCCAGGGGCATACATTCAAGCCAAGAAGTTAGAAAACCACCCTGACATGGCTATTAAATCAAGTATGCTGAAATACAGAAGCTTAATGCATTTATAAAATTTTCAAAATTCTTGCTTCTCAGCGGAACCTTTGCCCTAAAGCACTCTGTGCCACTTCAAGGCACTCCAATTGAAGTTTACAAAATGACTCATTTAAAGAGCATGGTGTCCCCTGTCTGCCTCCCAACCCCCTCTCCTACAGCTGCCACTTACTGTGAGTTCTTTGCTTTTAGCAAAAGGCCACCAGCCCCGCACACGCTTTTGCTGGAATATGGAGATCTTGCTCTCCTCGCTTGCATTTTCAAACTTGGCGAGATCGCAGGCTTTGGCAGTCTTGGCGGCTCGGGGGAAGCTATTGAGGTTCATTTCCAGGGAGCCTGTGAAGAGATGCCCTTAACAGTTACAGAAGGGCTTTAGAATCCATCACCACCAATTATTCACCCACCCGTTCGTTCATTCATTCATCCATCCATCCATTCACTCACTGGTCATTCAACCAGTACACATGGGGTCACTAGCATGTGCTAGGTTTTGGGGATACAAATATGACCAAGACATGTACCAAATGTAGCAGGTAGTAGACAGGGGCAGAGCTACAATATATAACTTTCAAGCCTCAGTGTCAGGTGTCATCGCTGCTGGGCATCTTATCTACTCCCTGAACGTGTGGGATTACGTGCCTATCCTCTGAGCTCTCCTCTGCCTTAGTGTGGATCCACCTATAAGAACCTCCTCCCCCAGCTCACTTTCCTCTGAGTCCACTAACCCCCTCCAGGTGGGGGACCAAGCCTTATCATCTCTGTAGCTACTCTCCAAGACTTAGTGGGCTCCCCCAAAGTATTTGCGATGAGTGAATATTACAGAGGGGAAGATAAGGACATGAGAGTATTTTCTCTCTCTCTCTTAAATAACCTTTCCCTAGTACAGAAACAATATTTGTTAATTATAAGCATTTAGAGCACACACATAAGCAAAAAAAATTAATAGAAAAATTTTCCATAAAATGCCATCCCCCCAAAGTTGACCACTGCTCTCGTTAGTTCTTATCCTATGACAGTCATTGTTTCTTTGCCTGTCCCTGATTACCTCTGTCTCTGATACATATAAACATATATTTTACAGAAAGGGAATTTTTTTCTACACTCTTTGTTCACTTAGTGCATCCTGTATAACTTCCAACTCACTAAATGAATATTTTTAATGGCTGCAGGATTATCACTTTTTGGGTGCTTATTATGTATGAGTTTTTAAATTATATTATCACATGTACAGCTCTAAACACACTCTGAGGTATGTAATATTACCATCTCCATTTTACAACTGGAGAAAACTGAGGTACAGAGGGGACTAGTAACTAGCTCAAAATTTAGCAGGCTTCTTAGTGGTAGAGCAAAGATGATTTTAAATCTGATTGAAATGTATCTTCTGGGACACCTGGGTGGCTCAGGCAGTTAAACGTCTGACTTCAGCTCAGGTCATGATCTCACGGTTTGTGAGTTTAAGCCCCACATCGGGCTCTGTGCTGACAGCTCAGAGCCTGGAACCTGCCTCAGATGCTGTGTCTCCCTCTCTCGCTCCCCCTCCTCCACTTGTGCTAAATAAATAAATAAATAAATAAATAAATAATCTTCCACCATAAGGATGTCCTGTAACTTACTCAGCCAATCCCCTATGATTGGCTATTTGGAGTGTTTCTAAATTTTTTGCTATCATAAATTGCACCGAAATTATCCTTGTAGCTAAATCAGACCGAACTCTCCCCAAACTGGGACAAAACCCTTAACATTAATCTGAGCTTTACGAAGTCACCGGCTTACCCAGAAAGTCATCTGAGGACAGTGTTTCAAAATCCCAAACCTGAAGCACCAACACGGCTGGTGTCTTACACTCCATCTTCTCTAAGGAAAAGATGTTCTCCCTCTTCGTAATGACCATTTGCTTCTCAGCTGGGAGGTACTGAAATGGAAACAGGAAGCGCCAGTTGAAGTTCCCCTCGCCAGTCAAGGAGTTGTAATGCACGTCTGTCTCCTGCTTGTCATCTTCCAAACCCTTTATCCACCTGAGCGAACACAGAAAAAGAATTACACACTCTGAGTCCATTATTCAGGCATCAGTATAATCAAGAGTGATTTAGCTAGTTTAATGTGGCCACAGCTCATAGTTTTCAAATGATGATACAGTTAGATTCAGATGGAAGTTTCCATCGAATCTGAAAGAGACAAATAGGAGTCAAAGGGTCTGAAACAGAAACAAGATTCTCATTCTAAGCTAGATTTGGGAAATGTCTTCAATTGCTCTGGGATAGCCCTGAAGCCCCATGCAATAAAGAAGGAAAACTCAGGGGCACCTGGGTGGCTCAGCCAGTTAAGCTGACTCTTGGTTTCAGCTCAGGTCATGATCTCATGGTTCATGAGTTCAAGCCCCACATTGGGCTCTGTGCTGACAGGGTGGAGTCTGCTTGAGATTCTCTCTCTCTGCCCCTCCCTCTCTCTCTCTCTCAAAACAAATAAATAAACATTAAAAAAAAGAGGGAAGGGGCGCCTGGGTGGCTCAGTCGGTTAAGCATCCGACTTCGGCTCAGGTCATGATCTCACGGTTCGTGGGTTCGAACCCCGCATCCGGCTCTGTGCTGACAGCTCAGAGCCTGGAGCCTGTTTCAGGTTCTGTGTCTCCCTCTCTCTCAGACCCTCCCCCGTTCATGCTCTGTCTCTCTGTCTCAAAAATAAATAAACGTTAAAAAAAATTTTTTTTTTAAAAGAGGGAAAACTCAGGAAATGTGAAGGGAAAGTGTAATCTGAGTTTCCTCTCCCTCTGGGCACTCTTAGTGAGGGTACCACCTCTGCACCCATTGCCCTGGGGCCTCTCTAATTGGTCTGGTTTAGACCCCTGGTATCAGGCCTATGATTGGCCCCCTCCTCTCTGGTTCTGGGCCTCCAAAACCCAGAGGTCTGGATCAATGTGGCACAGAGGGTAGAAGCCTGTCTGCACCCACCTGAATTCTAATCCTGGCTCTGCCATTACTACCCGGAAAGCCATGGATAAGCTATCTAACCCTTCTGTGCCTCTATTTCATTTGGAAAGTAGAAGCAATGACAGCACCTAGTTCATAGGGTTGCTCTGAAGAATTATATGAGGTAATAGCTGTAAAGTGCTTTGTGTCCTCCAAATTATATATAATGTTATCTCCTCTTAGTGTCATCTGCTCTCCCTCCTCAGTTTAGAGTAAGCTGCAATTAATACATTTTCCCCTAGTGCTTTATCCATGGTGAATTACTGGGCAAATAGGTGCTTTGAATTCAAACTAATTGATGATTCCAAACCATTTGCTTTCTGAAAGCAGACATCCCTTCCCCACAAGTCAGGGAAAGATAAAGAACTTCCACATCCCAGAGGAGCGCTGCCACTCAGAGTATGGATGCAATTATTTAGGTAAAGATTGTGCTCCCTCAGCCAATCTATATGTGGTATCCATTATGAGCCAAGGAGTGTGCTAGCTGTTAGAGGAGTGATGGGAGCACACAGAGATGGCCTTTGCCTTCATAGAGCTGTAGCCATAGAGGGAAGGGGACGGAGGGATGGAGGGGGTGGCAGAAGTCACCACTGAGAGATGTGCATATAACAAGGGAAAGAAGCTCGGCATCACTAAAGAGCAGAAAACAAGATGGGGCTGTAGAGATAGGAGGGGCTAGTCATACAGGATACTTTGGGACATATTAGGGATCTAAATCTTTATCCAGAGAAAATAGAACGTCATTAAAGAGCCTAAAGTATAGGGTTGACTTGATCAGGTTATGCTTTGAAAAGATGACCCATGGTTCAACATAGAGAACACATTATCAGAGTCAAGAGTGAATACGGAGAGACCAAGCCACATGGTATGGGTACTTCGGTGGCCCCAGCAAGAAATGATGGAGGGAAATGGTTGTGGTGTGGTGAAGACGGGGAGAATGGACAGTGCTGGTGACTATTTGTAAAGCAAAATGGGCAAGATTCAATGGCATACTAGAAATGGAGTCAATAAAGAAAAACGTTTCTTGTCTGGAGAAGGCAAAGAGGTACCAAAACGAGGTGAGATGAGTTCACTACTTCTGAGATGGGTTTTATCTAAGGGGACATGTTTGAATCACTTCACCATCTCATTTCCCTCCATGATTAAGGGCTCAAAGGAAGCCTACCAAGGTGTTTGTGTCATAGCCAATATGAGAGAGAGTGAGAGAGAGAGAGGGAGGGAAGGAGGGAGGGAGAGGGGGAAAATGTGGTTTCCTGAGTTCTAGGTTGGCATCTTTCCTTTTGGTAGAACTAGCGAAGAGTAAGGTGTGACTTTTAGCTTCTGTATTAGTCTTACAATGTCCTTAACACTGAATCTCTCATCATTTGTGCCACATCTCTCTACTTGTTTCAGGTGTAAAGGTATTTTGAATGTCACTCAAAAAGCTTAGGTATCCAACATTTAACTGAAAAGAGTTGTTTATATAATATTTCCTCACAAAAATATTTTTAGAAGATAATAATTCTTAGCAAAGTGACCAAAGAATATTTGACAAAGGAAGTGACCTTATCTAAGAAGGTGAGTAAGATGAACTCCTTCTATGGGAGGTGGGAGGAGTATCTTCCAGGAGGCATAGGTTCAGTTAGGGGTTAAAGGAGGAAGGAGGGGAAGAAAAGGGGGCATGGAGTTTGTTGATGACCTTACCCTTTAACATAAATATCACTTGACTTTTGTCCTGTGAAGATATTCTCATCCTCTAAAATGACATCTTCAGTGTTCCAGATGATTACCCTCAATTCATACCTGGGATAAGGGAAGGCAGCATTAGGCTGAAGACCTTGAAAGCTGAACCAGCTGGTGTCTATGGGATTCTGGAATTCCTGTGAGTCTATAGGCTTCCTCAACATTACCAAGTTCAAAAATATCAACACTTAAGGTCTTGGTTCCATCAAAACCAAGTGTCCCAGCTTGAATCACCAAGGACATGAAGTTCTCTGGGCAGAAATTCCTTCCATTAGCTGATGTTTTTCAGAATGTTGCAGAATATTGAAGCTCCGTAGCCCCTACGTAAAACAGGGGCCACCATTTCAATCATCACCACTGTTACCATTACTATCACTTGCCCCTGCTGTAAATGGCCAGATGGGAATGAGATGTGATTATCAGGTGCCAACTGATCAATGTAACCGATGTTACAATGCAAGAATCAATGTAATTGATCAAATGTCATGGTCTTTTAGTCTTTTACCATGGTCTCTTCCCCTGAATGTAGGGCTGCAGATGACTTACCCTTTCGGTTGCCTTGGCGAAATGTCAACTGGAGGTCCAGGTTGAGGCATATCTTTGGGAAACATGTCCACCCACATCTGCAGGCGGCCCTTTTTAAGAAAAGATCTCCTTTAACTCTGGTGGGGGTATTGCATGGGCAACTGACTTCATGGTTTTAACATATCCCTTTACTAGAAATGGATATTAGCTATATGTCATATCATATCTTTTCATGTCATATGGATATTATTCATATTATACATGTTTAGAATATTTGTTGACAAAGACAGAACTTACATTTCTGTTAAGAATAAGAGCATATGTTAAGAAGAAGGTAAAGGATAAGCTAACCCTTATTGAGCACCTACAATGGGGTAGACACAGTGCTGTGTATTTGATAAACATTACATCAATTCTCCCAATATCCTCAGTGGGATAGATGAGAAAACATCTTGCCCACACTTACACAGACAATATGTAGCAGAGTCTGGATTCAACCTTTGTCTGTTGACTCCAGAGACTCTGCTTTTTCTATAAACTCCTAAGGACTAAAAAGGTAATACTATCTGTCAGAAGGATCATGCTTCATTGTTTCCAATGTGCCTTAACATCATTATCTCCATTACTGCTTACCCTGCCACCTGCCCGTGTTACACATTAAAACAAAACAACTAAGACTCAGGGAAGTCAAATGATATGAATCCTGTGGCTAACTAGTGGCAGAATAAGGCCTCCTATCCCTTGCTTTGGACTCCATGCATCAGAATTTACCCTGTTGCAAGGGATCCGAGAGCCCATGTGGGGAGAAGGTGCAGTGGATTCAATGCTCAGCTCTGTTGTATACATTCTAAGTACTCCATCAGCTCAGGCAAGAAGGTGAGTGACCAATAAGGACTGGGATGGTCAGGGGAGATTTTATAAGAAAAAAGGAAGGGAAAGAAGGGAAGGAAGGAAGGGAAGTTAGGGAGGAAGGAAGGAAGGAAGGAAGGAAGGAAGGAAGGAAGGAAGGGAAAGAAGAAGGAAGGGAGGGAGGGAGGGAGGGAGGGAGGAAGGAAGGAAGGAAGGAAGGAAGGAAGGAAGGAAGGAAGGAAGGGAAAGAAGAAGGAAGGAAGGAAGGAAGGAAGGAAGGAAGGAAGGAAGGAAGGCAGGCAGGCAGGCTGGCTTCCAACAGAGCAGGGAGGATTTGTAGGATTTAGGTGAAGGAGAGGCTTTGGCCAGAAAAGACAAGAGCTTTCCTGGGGAAGGGACAATGTCAGCAAAGAGCATTTGGGAAGAGAAGGACCAATTAACGAAGGATTACAATCCTAAAGAGATATCAACGTTCACTTGTAACCAAACAGCCACACAGTAAAATGAAAGATACCAGTAACCAAAAGATTTTAAATATCTGGTAGTAAATTTCAGGAAACAATCATAGGCTTCTACATGTGATAAGAGCTTATCTTTTCAAGGCACTCTCCCACACGTGCTGTCACTAGTGCTACACCCCAACACCACTGAAATAGCAGTGTGGGTGTTCCTGCTCCATTAGAGTCAAGCTTGTATGTTTTGACCAAGTGACACGGTGAGGGAGTCCAGGGCTGGGACAGGAGTATAACTCAAACTGCCTGGGTAAAACCCCAGCTCTACTACTTAGCTGCCGATTAACTTTGAGCAAGTTACTTAAACCCTCTGAACCTCAATGTCTTCATCTTAAAAGTAAGGATCATAGTAAGTACATCATGAGGCTGCATTAAGGAGTAAGAGTAAGGTGGTCCACATGCCCCTACTTGTCTAGGAAAATCCTGGTGGTGTCCCTGGTGGCCTCTTTCACTCTGAAAATGGTCATCATTTGGATAAACAATTCTATGGTCATCCTAATTAGGTGAGATTTTATGTAAAGGGCTTAGTACATAAGTACATATTAATTATGTACCTATGGTTGATAAGTACATATTAAGAAGGCTCTTAATAAAGTTGATCTTCTCTTCCCTTCTCACTCATAACCCAGATCTCTGGTTATTTTTTCCACACACTTCCTCTTGCCAATTCTTCAAAATAAGTCACCAGCTATTGCTTCTCTGGGAAAACTAGTGAACTGTGAAGTTACTGATAGATTCTGGACAAGGTCTTTTGGCTTCTCAAATATCAGCATTCTTTCCAGAGTTTGATAACTCAAATCCATTAAAAAAGCAAAAAGCACTAAATCCAACTCTGGCTTTAGGGCAGAACTTCTCACCCTCAACGTTATTGACATTTTGGGCTGAATAATTCTTTGTTGCAGAAGGCCGTCCGTGCAGCATGGGATGTCTAGTTGCATCTCTGACCCCTACCCACTAGATGCCAATAGTACCCCCACCCACATGAGACAACCAAAAATATTTCCAGACATTGCTAAATGTTTAGGGCAGGGAGGCAAAATTGTCCCTGGCTGAGAACCATTATTCTAGGGCACATAAGATTAACTTTTAGGGATGAAGCCCTATTCCTTGGGGGTGAACACTCCAGCTGGGGCCAGAACTGCCTTGGCCACTACCTGCTCCATTCCTGGCTTATCCTTGTGGTACAGCGGCCGAGTTTCTATGTGCTCAGGAACCAGCCTACACCCAACCTCTGGTATATCCTCCCAAGAATGTAAAACCCTGAGGGCCAGGTGCTCGTAAGACTCCACCGTCTCATCTGCATGGAAGAAAAAGAAATAAAGACAGTTGTCAGCTATAAGTGCTTGCAATGGAACAGTGATGGGCTGTCGGGTGCACTTTTAAACTCTTCCTTAAAGGTTAAATAAGTATATTGAGGCACAGGGAGAGAGCAAAAGAGAACAAGGACAAAAAGAGAATGGAAAGAGGTAGGGGTGGAGTGAAGGGAAGGGAAGGGAAAGAGACAGGAGGTTTAGAGACTGGGAAGTGAGATGGGTTGAGAAGAAGACCAGAGAGCAGTCAAGGTCTCAGAGTCCGGGGCTCCATTTGCCCCTTGAATCAGATTTCTCTAGAGTCTATGAACTACAAGCTTGGCTTCAAGACACTGGAAAGGGTATATTTCCTGGAGATTTAAGATTGTTTGCTAATGCCATAGTGTGAGAGGGCCTGGTGAATCAGGGTGACCCTGAACAAGGTGGTGAAATCACACAATATGTGTTCATGGAGGTCTTGTCTTTCCTCATTGTTGCTCCTTTCTAGCAACACACCTGCTCATAGGAAAGGTTCTCTGATATGTCACCTTATCAAAGAAGGCAATACGTAATAAAAACTACTGGTAGAAAAAGTACTTGCAAAAATAACACAAAAATTGTTGGAAAAAAATCAAATTGTTTTGATAAAGTTCAGAATGGCCTAACTTGACATCTGGAAGTCGAGCTTGGTTTTAGAAAAAGGCCACACACACAGGCAGATCCCATAACAGCAATAATTACAATCAGTAAAAGTTGATGGGAATGAACACATAATCAATGAACTAAATCTTTTGTCATAAAGTTTAATCAGCCGAGTACAGATTTGATGAACATCCTTTCAGATTTCTGACGGGCAAAAACATGGTTTCATCGTGAAATGTAGAATATGGACCAAGGAATGAAATTGGCTTTAATAGAGTATATTGTGAAAAAATATTTTTCTCAACAAAAATTCATTCATCTGTTATTAACACACTATTCAAATGTCAAGTACTCTGCCTGCAAAAACCTTCAAGAGGTTTCTGAAGCTAAAATAACAAGGTGAAAAGAAATGTTGGCATCAAAGTGGTGGGATCAACATAACAGTGTGAAAAGATCCGGAAATACGTCCTTAATTGGGTTCTCTGCATCGGACGCTCTGAACCTAGGTTTTGCAGGTATGTAGCCTGGCACCTATGGATTTGCATCAAATGGTCTGGAACGGCATTACAAGAATTGTTCTGCGTCGTTAAAGTAAACGTGGCTTTTCTTTTCTCGTCCAAAGTTTAAGAAAGCCTCCCTGGGATCTTCCTGGTATGTCCCAGTATGTTATACGGAAAATCTGCTTCTTGGTAGCGAAGTAAGAGAGTTGCTGGTATAGTATGTGTGAGGGTAATTTGGATCGTGTCCAGTGATTTACCTTATATAATATCTATTTTGAGGTTACTGCCTAACCTTCCAACGCAACACTCCTATTTAGGTGATACGTGCTATAAAAATATCAGAAGTGTGCAAAAATAGGTATGAGGAAGTTCATGGTAGCATTGTCCAAAAAAAAAAAAAAAAAAAATGGACACAATGTAAATAAAGGACACAGCCTTAAAAGGGAATATTATAAATAACAGTTCGAGGAACAAAGAAGAATTATCATAACACCAGCATGCAGCATGCTTATTTCTGAATTTGAGGATTAGGAGTGATTTTCTACCACGAGCATGAATTACTTTACAATAGATGACTGCAGTCCCCAGCCAGAAATACCACCGGAGCAGGCTTTTTAAAAGAAAAGCAACATCAGCAGGCTACACTGTGGGAGTTACCAGTGTCCTCCTCCGTGAAGACTGTTTTTCCAGAAAAGACCTGGTTTCCTATCTGTATTTTCCCAGGGCAAAAGTAGGGTCCATCCAGTTTATTGTCTTTGCAGAGCTTCGTGAGGATCTCGGTGGGTTTGGAGGTGTCTCTCCAGGCATTGTATCCTTCTCTGAAAAGAGGAGGAAGGATGGATAGGGTGAGGCCTGCCTTCCCCTGGGAGGACACCCTCAAGGTATCCAGTAAAAGGACCACCGAAGTGGGATCCGTGGTTTCCTTCCGATTTCTTGCAGCTCCATACACTTGGGGCTAATGTGTTTTGTTTTGTTTTCTCTCTTTGGTGGTCAATACCTCAGCATCTGCATGCTCGTATGAAAGGCAGGACTTCGGAGTAGCTTGACATAAAAGTCCACTAACGTAGTTCTTGGTTTTGGTTTTGTTTTTGTTTTTGTTTTAGCAATGTACCTTAAAAAATTTGAGGGGAAATTCACATAACATAAAATTGAGCAACTCAGTGGCATCAGTACATTCATAATGTTGTGCAACCACTGTCCAGTTTCAAAAACTTTTCATCACCCCAAAGAACACCTGTACCCACTAAGTGGTTGTTCCTTAATCCCTGCCTCTCCTCAGCCATTGGCAGCCAGCCATCTGCTCTCTGTCCCTATGGGTTTCTTGGCATGCAGTTCCGCTTTTGTCCTGTCCCTTGCGGAAGTGCCATTTGACTACTTCTTCTAAGAGGAAAGCCTAGCTCATCCCTTCAATTTCTTTGCTCCTTTCTCCCCCTCTTCCCCCACCAAAATCCTAGTGGAGGCTCATGTCACAGGTATAGCGAGTCTAGGTGTGCTGTTTCTCTAATCAGGGATTTTTCTGGTGGTTAGTTTCTCAATCTTCCCAACCCCTTCTTCCCTTAAACACCAGCTGTTTGGTTAAAAAATATTAACTCGCAATGAAATGCTCCCTATGAGCCACGACCAAGACGAGCTTGACTTCTCTGCTCATTGGGACACAGGATCCATCAGAATGAAACTTAAGTATTTAAATCAATCAAAACTTAACTATAAAGTGGTTTTCCTACATTGTGCCAGAGGCATGAGGATCCTGAAAACTTCATCCAAGCCATGCCCAGAGCCATACATACACAGGCCTCCCCAGAAACAGGTGCTCCTGTTTGGTTTTGTTTGGGGGTGCTCTTGGGGGGGGGCTCTCATCTATTTGTGTTAAGTTTATTTCTTCCGAGAAAGAGAGCACAGGCATGAGTGGGGAAGGGGCAGAGAGAGGGAGAGAAAGAATCCTAAGCAGGCTCCATGCTGCCAGCACAGAGCCCCATGTGGAGCTCCAACCCACAAATCGTGAGCTCATGACCTGAGCCGAAATCAAGAGTCAGATGCTCAACTGACTGAGCCACCCAGGCGCCCCTATTTTTAAAAATGTACCGAACGAAGGTTGTAACTCCCTTGACTAAACTACCCTGCTCTCTGTTAGTTCTGCTATCAGGAAATTCTTCTGAACAGAAGAGACACCACACTGGCCTGTGGCTTCCTCCCCTGACTTCAGAGCGAGAAGAGCCAACCATTCTCTGAAGGGCACCTTCTCAGGTACTTTGGATGTGTAAACACCCCGGGGCGGGGGCGGGGGCAGAGGGGGGTGTTATACATTCACCAGAGTCCCCAAAACTGACCTGGATTTCTAGGCTATCAAAATAATGATTTCAAAAAATACTTAATGACACTAAATTAGTGTCACCAATGCTCACAAGAGTAGGTGACAACAAGCAGCTTACAAAATGACATGGATAGATAGTATGAGGCCAACTTTGGGGGAAAATGGCATAGGAAAAATCCTGAAAGGAAATACTGCAGACTTTTTTTTATATAAGTTATGTCTGGGTGGAATAGTTTGAGCATAACTTTGTGCTTTTCTGTATTTCCTCGATTTTCTGCAATGAGGACATGTTATTTTACATTCAAGACAAATATTTCTAAAATTACACCACGGACATCTAATGAATGTTTTTATATTTTCCTGGCTGACATTCGTAAGGTTTTTATTTTTTCTGGAGATATCAGATAAAACACACTTAAGGAAATATAGAGCTGATAGTCTAATACTTTGAAATGAAGCAGAATTCAAAATCATTGTAAAGAGTCAGAGCTGGGTCCACTCCTCCCTCTTTGTAAGGCAGGGATAGCACCTCACGGGCTTGAGAGAACTGAATGAGGTGTAGTGTCTGCCATGTCCCAAGCACTCAGGAGAGTTCATTATAATTGACTGGGATTTGGGTATTGGTATTCTGCTAATAATTCTCCTAACGTCAGTCTTCGCCAGGAAAGTCTGCCCGCTGGGCCCGGCCAATTGAGTGAACGTGTATAATTCAGCTCTTGACTCTTGAAGACCCTGCCCTGGGTTCTGAATCAGCACTGCCTCCCCAGCCCCAACCCTGGAGTTCAGTGAACGATTTCCCCAACCAGCCCTGCTGACATGGAACCCCTCTGGCACATTCCAGCTGGCCTTCCCAGAGCAGGCCGGTGTGAGGCACGGCTGCTGAACACCAGCAGTGCCCCCTCTCCCCACGCCCCCACCTCCCAGCTCCCCGCAGGAAGAACCTACATCTCGTACTGGCTCTGCAAGCCACAGCTGGCTCGGTGTCTGCTGTAGAAGCGGTTCTCCAGGTCGATCCGGGTCTCGCCAATGAGGTCGTCTGTCCCGATCATGTCATGGTCGTAGATGAGGATGGAGAGCAGGGACTCCTTCGGGAACGTGGCCTGGATCTCAAATGACCTGTGGTCCAAGTAAAGGCATTAGGAGTCAACAGCATCTGGCAACACAGGGAGCGTCTGCCACCTCTGCTTTTAGCTAGCCTGTGGTTCTCACGAACTCGCTCAACACTCAGCAACTCAACGAATACTTAGCAGGTATTTATTTGGTTTAGCGTTTCATTGAGATTCGATCAATTTCCAATTCTGTGGTCAGTTTCCAGTAGCCCATAGTCTCCCCTTCCATGGGCTGCACCCTGCAATCATCCAGGGTGACGGCAAGATGGGTGTGAGAAATCTGGAGGGTTTGCTCTTGAACAGAACTGGCTTCCAATGTTTTCTTTTTCTTTTTTTTTTTTTTTAAGTAGGCTCCATGCCCAGCGGGGAGCCCATCGTGGGGCTTGAACTCACAAACCTGAGATCAAGACCCGAATGGAGATCAAGAGTTAGAAGTTCAAATGACTGAGCCACCCAGGTGTCCCCTAACTTCTAATTCTGGATTTGAATCTGTAACTTCCCAGGTTTAAAACTTTGGGAAAGTTATTTCATCCCTCTCAGCCTCCTTATGTGTAAGTGGGGATCAATATGTCTTCTTTGCAATATAGCATGGTCGTTACATGTGATATTGTTCACACAAACCACACATTTAGCGTCCAGGTATTCAACTGGTCCCCAATCATTGCCATTCCCTTTCCCCTTCATTGTTCCTTTGTCAGAGAATGTCAGCTGAGTTTGTTTTAAATGAAAACCCCTCAGAAGATGGAAAATCCCAAAAACAGAATTGCAGGACTACAAAGCCATCTCTGGAAAATTCTGAGCCCCTCGACAACAGAGACCTGCCTCCTTCAGCTGCACTGCTGAAGCCCTTGCTTTTCCTGCAGAGAGCACACAATTGAATGTTCCTCTGAACTGGAAGGGATCTCAGGGATCAGCACATCCAACCTCTTCACTTTACAGATAAGGAAATTGAAACCCAGAGAACATAAGTGACTTGCCTGCACCTGACCATTAATCAGGTCAAACTAGGATCAGTGCCAGCTCCCTGACCCCCTAGCTCTGAGCTCATTCCCTGATGCCACACCAATGCAAGGTGCTGAAAGGAAAAACAGTGCTGTGGGGTTTCCTGGGACAATGTGTTATCCATGCTGCTGAACATTAGAGGAGATAATTAAGAAATACGTTTTGAATGGATTTGGCCAAGTGTCTTCTCGAAAGCATAGTCAAGGACGCACCAGTGTTCTCCAGCTGTTTCTAACTCTGGCTGCCCTGGGACAGGTGGGGTGGGCTGGTCTGTGAGCGAGGGGCCAAGAGGAGAAGGGAAGGAAGGGAGAACGGAAGGCCCCGTTACTTCCTTCCACGTCCGCAGGCCTGTCTGGGCTGCTGCCTTGCGGTCAGACCCACTTAGCCCTGGCTCTCACCCTCCACTGTGGCAGCCACTCCAATCCCAGCACAGCCCTGAGCCAATTAACCCTCTCCCGAGAGAAAGAAGCAAAAACACCACAGCTCCACTGACTGTAACAGACTCGGCAGGTCTAGAGATAGGGCTGTTCGGGGAAGAAACCCACGTGTCTTCCACTGGAAGGCACAGCATTGCCTGGGGCTCCGAGATGTCGATTCCCAACTATACTTGATATTCTGGACGTGTCTCACAAGGAAGTCTCCAGCCACTATCTCTGGGGCTGGCTGTCACACAGCTGCTACCAGCAAGGAAGACTTGTTAAGTGCTTAACTACCCTGGCAACCATGACAGAAGACCCAGTTGCTTTGGTCCGTCTTCCCAAGTGGAGTGTTCATAGATTAACCTCTCCTGACTTTTCACTGGAGTGTCATTAAGAGAGCTACCCAAAATAGCTCACCATGGTTGGACTTCCAGTCACTGGGGGAAAAGCTAGGCTTATATCAACTTGTGTGCCAATGAGATACTACCTCTAAATATAACGGTGGTTGAGAAATGAGGAGGCCTTGGGACACCTGGCTGGCTCAGTCAGAGGAGCATGCGACTCTTGATCTCAGGGTTGTGAGTTTGAGACCCACGTTGGGTATAGAAATGACTTAAAAAAAAAGAGAGAGAGGGAAAGCATCATGAAATGGGTAAAAATGGGGCCTTATCGAAACACTTCAGTACCTCTAAGCTTCAGAGGAAAGATGTCCCATTCATCCATTCTTTTATGTATTCATTTGTTCATTTGACATTTATTACGCACTCACTGTGTGCCAGGCACTGTGAGTTAAGAAAATGAGGAAATGCCAAAGTCTGTGGACATGCACCACCTCAGGATGATGCAGAGTGTCAGGGCCCATTAAATCTGACTGGAAACTGAAGGTTCATCCATCCATCTGTTCATCCATTCATGCATTCTTTCTACAAATACTTGCTGAGCATTTATCGGCTCTGTTGTAGGTCCTAGGGATGCAGCATTGAGCAGACTAGACCAAGTCCCTGCTCACATGGAGCTTACCCTCTTGTGGGGAGATGAGCGACAGCCAAAAAACACAGAAGCAGATCAAGGTATGTCAGAGACTATGAAGGAAAGGAAAGCAGGCAAGGTGCCGGGGGCATCACGGGGTGGAGCCCGTGACATCCTCATTCAGCGAGGTCGCAAAGAGGGATTCCCCAGACCCCAGGTCAGGCACCGGGGCCCTCTACTTTGCCTGCTGGAACACGCAGGACTGAGCCAGCAAATTCTGTCCCTGAGTAACAATGAGAAACACGTCCAACAAAACATCTATGCATGGAGGGCTTCCAGAAGAGGTACCACCGTGCCAGAGGCTGGAGGGAATATTCCATCATCCTCTTCTTTTGTTTACCACAGCCATAAACGGGGGTCATGAAACCAGTCTAATTCATGGCACTGCGGTAGCTAATAAAAAGTGACTACAAAGGACCTGGGAAATGAAGTGCTAGTTACAGAAAAGGAAGGCAATAATAAAGGTCATCTCTGCATCAGGGAAGCAAGGGCAAGTTTCCCTGGCACCACTGTTTTACTCATTCTCATTAATGGGAACAGGCAAGATCACTTATTGCTTCATTTCCTCCAGAGCAATAAAGTGTTAAGAGGTTGGTTCTGATCAAATGTCAGAGGGTCCACTGTGATCACCAAAGTGTAAATGAACCTAAATGAGGCTGATGGAGAGTTCATCTCACGCTCCTTGTTATTTATGCAAGAAAAAGAGAAATTGAATAAAGTTAGGACGAATCCATTGCTAAAATGATTAGCACGGGGGAGAGGAAGGAAGCAAGTGTGTTCTGAGTATCAACTTATGTGCTAGTGGGGACAACGTGCTGTATGTTTAATCATTTAAAGGTCACTGGGAGTCAAGTGTCATTATTCGTGTTTGATCGAAAAACTGGGATCAGAGAGGTTAAGTCTCCTGCATGAAGTTACACAGCCTATACGTGGCAGAACGTAACCCACATCTACCTGACTCCATAGGTAGCAGGTCCACAAACCCAAGGAGAGAACACAAACATGTGCCGCCTCCTGTTAGAAGACAAACAGGGGCAGTAGGGTTGCTGTGAACCGGAGAACACCTCATCCACCTGAACGTGCACAAATGCAACGCCTGTTGTAACACTTCGCAGGAAAGCAAAACACAAGCAGAGGACACAGTTCAATTGGTTTACTTCAGGGGTCACCTCAAATGAGCTGCAAAATTATAGGATGGAAAATCCCTTTGATAGGAGACAGAAGACCAAAGGTGTGGCCCCTTCTCCCCTACTCATGAGCTGTGTGAACTTGAATAAGTTTCTAAACCTTTCTGGGCTGCACTTGCCTTTTGTAAAAAGGAAATCTCTCTGTCCAAAGGAAGGAGGCTGAATCTGATGACCATTCAAGGTTCCTCTTAAATTTGAGATCGAGGAAAACTATTCTTGGAAAACTATGGGCATAACCAAATTCCTAAAGGGACCAAAGAAAGAATCTGGCCCTTCTCCACTAAGGTTAGGTTTGATTGGCTGTTACCAAAGGCAGAGGTCAGCTCTTAACCTCTTGCCACATTCACTCAGACACACAACATACACACCAGTCCCCCCACAGAAACACAGCAGGAGCAAATGCACACAGGACGGCACATCACAACCCAGATAGCCACTGACCTTCCAAATACTGGGTTCAGTTGTTTGGGGATGTATTTGTCCCGGTCTTTGATTTCTGTTTGGCCAAGCTTGATCACAATGTAGGGATCTGCTTTGCCGTCCGGATCAGCTGGGCTGAGATTAAATGCCTGGAGAGGAGAAAGAGAACCCCTGTGGCCCAGTGGTTCTCAACATTGCCTGCACACTCAGATCACCTGGGAGTTTTAAAAAATATGGATGCCCGCGTTCCATCCGCAGATTCTAATTTCATCGGCCTTGAGCTTTGGGACTTTTAGAAGCTCTCTAGATGATTCTAGTGTGCAGCCAACGTTAAGAACCACCGCTTTAGCCTCTCCATTCTACCGCTGAAAGAAAACTTATCAGCTTTTCTCAAGTCGAACTTTCCCTAGAGTCATCTCCCCAGTGGAAAGTAGCACTTGACAGAGTAACGAGCACCATGCTGGACAGGAGCCAGAAGGCATGACTTTGAGTTCTGATCCCATGTCTTATGTGATCTTGGGCATCTATCCGTAAAATCATGGGGAAGGGGGCACCTAAAGGCTCACCCCACAACTGATGGGCTCTGAATCCATGACTCCATCAGGCCTGCATTTAGCACTGGCCAGGTGAGTAATGGTCTGTTTCTCAGAGTGAGGTCTGCTTCCAGACAAGCCGGGCCTTAACTCACCACAGGGAAATGCTTTGTAAGGGAAGACCCGGCGAGGGGGCTGGAGAGGAGTGATAAAATGGAGAAATTCTGCAGAGATGAGAGCTGAGTGAGAAACGATCCTATTTTTAGGACTCTGGCCTACAGATGGAATGTAGAAGCACACAGAGCTCTATTTTCCAGGATGTTCATTTGGGCGCTGTTTAAGAGCCACATTTGTAAACAACCTGTGTGTCAATTACTTAGGGAGAAACTCAATCCAAAACACCCCTTTCCTCATTTGCTCTCGTCACATCATCGAATTTTAATTCTTTTTTTTTTTTTAATTTTTTTTTTCAACGTTTATTTATTTTTGGGACAGAGAGAGACAGAGCATGAACGGGGGAGGAGCAGAGAGAGAGGGAGACACAGAATCGGAAACAGGCTCCAGGCTCTGAGCCATCAGCCCAGAGCCTGATGCGGGGCTCGAACTCACGGACCGCGAGATCGTGACCTGGCTGAAGTCGGACGCTTAACCGACTGCGCCACCCAGGCGCCCCTTGAATTTTAATTCTTTACGTGGCAGTTATCTCCGACATTCATCTCAGTTATCCGTTCCTCTGTTGATTTTTTATGCTGTCTTCATCCCCACACCACCCCTGGCTGGTATGTAATTTCCATCAGAGCAAGAGCACGGTCTATCGCATTCATTATATTATCTCCAGGACCTAGAACAGGGTCTTAGGATTTGTTGAAAGGATGAATAAATGGATACTACATTAATTCAAGAAAACACTACGTGGCTACTACAAAAAAGAGGAACACCTGTATGTACTGATCTGGAAAATATCCAGGTGATACTTAAAAAAAAAGAGAGAGATTACTATGTAATGCATGAAGCAAGACTCTGTTAAGTAAACACTTGGATGTAGCTATAGACTAGTATAAATACAGTTGATTCTTAAAAACATGGGTTTAAACTGTGCAGGTCCACTTACACATAGGTTTTTTTTCAATAAATACAGCATAATACTGTAAATGTATTTTCTATTCCTTATGATTTTTTTAAATGTTTATTTATTTGAGAGAGAGAGAGACAACATGAGTGGGGGAGGGCAGAGAGAGAGAGGGAGTGAGAGAATCCCAAGCAGGTTCCACACTGTCAGCACAGACCCCGACGCGGGGCTCGAACTCATGAACCGTGAGACCACGACCTGAGCTGAAATCAAGAGTGAGACACTTAACCTACTTTACTGTAAGAATACAGTATATGATACAAATGATATACACAATACATGTTAATTGACTGTCTATGTAATCAGGAAGGCTTCCGGTCAACAGTGGGCTATTAGGAGGTAAGTTTGGGGGGGGTCAAAAGTTATACATGGATTTTCCACTGAGAGGGGTTGACACCCCTCACCACTATGTTGTTCAAGGGTCAACTATAGATCTGGATGTGTTTACATATTCATAAGAAAAGTAAGTTATTTCTGGGCATAGAATTGCAGAGGTGAGGAGATTTGATTTCTTTTTCGATGTAACTTTTAAGTCGTATTATTTTTTACATCCTTGGATGTTTTATTAAACGAAATTAACTTATTATTTAGTTCGTTGATTAAATCTTAGCATGAGAGAGCAAATCACACAATCACTGTTACTAGCACTGCCAGTGAAACTCACTGACTGTCCCTAATTGCAGGGAATCTATCTTCTCTGCAACCAGGGCCACCACCGACTTACTCTCCATTTGTCCAAGCCCCGCCCGTCCTCCAGTTCCAGCCCACACCCTCCCACCCCCATGCTGCTTCCTGAGCAGGAGCCTCATCCGTACCCCTGGCCTTTGTCTATAGGATACCAGACACATGAAATGCGTGCTGTGGATATTTGCCGAATGAGCAAATAAATAATAATCCTCTCCAATCTCTGTGGTCCAAGATATTTCTCCCTCTCCTTCCTACTGTTCCTACCCTCTATTTCTGGATTCCCCAAAATATGTTCCAGAGAACCATAGTTCTGTGGGATTTTCTGCAGAGGGGGGAATAAAGGTGTGGGGCAAGAAGTTTAGGAAATGCTGCTAAATATTCAATAGTTAAATAGGCTTCTTTCCTTCTGGAATTCTCTCATACCTTGAATGTGCTAATGGGCTTTGTGCATCTCAGGGGTTGGGAAAGGGAAAAATTATTATGTGCACTATTTCTCAAAGTTATTTGAACATAGGGTCTGTTTCCTGAGGAATGCATATTAATGATCTCTCCCATGCCATGAGTGACCTCCTGAACAAAATGTTGAAAAGGTAGTCTAAACTATCCTATGGGTGGGTGTTTAATATAGATGACCCAGAACTGCCAATGATTCTTTATAAGTACTTCTAATCTTTCCAACTAGATTGTCACTTCCTTGAGGGCAGAGACCTTGTTTTGTTTTGTTTTGTTTTGTTTTGTTTTGTTTTGTTTTGATCACCACATCCTTGATGATTAGAACATGCCAGACACATGGTGCTGCAGAGGACACATGGAGACCGCATCATGGAAAGGCAACATTTTCATTTTCCCTGAGTA
Organism: Herpailurus yagouaroundi; assembly: GCF_014898765.1. NCBI lineage: Eukaryota > Metazoa > Chordata > Mammalia > Carnivora > Felidae > Herpailurus > Herpailurus yagouaroundi. The sequence goes on along the minus strand of NW_024412417.1, from coordinate 32,814,083 downwards.
TTAGTAAATAATTTATCTTTGTTTTATGCTTCATTTATGTTTCTAAAAAAGGGTGTAGGCAATTTAAGCAAGGACTTGGTCTAAAGTAAGACTACTGCAATCAAATAAGATTATGAAAATCAACTCCAAGGGCAGGAGATGAAAACAAATGCATGAGCCACAAAGGTTCAGCAGAGATTTGCTTTGATTGAACATTAGATCTGGCCCCAAGCTTCCAGGCAATCAGGTCAAAAAGTTTCATAATCAAAGTGTAGTGCTCTCCACCAAGAAACAGACTCTTAACTGCAGAGACGAAACTGCTGGTTGCCAGAGGGGAGGCGGGTGGGAGGACGGGGGAAACAGGGGATGGGGATTAAGGAGGGCACTTGTCCTGATGAGCACCGCGTGATGTATGGAAGTGTTGAATCACCAAATTGTGCACCTGAAACAGTATTACACCGTATGTTAACGAACTGGAATTTAAACAAAAACTTACAAAAAGAAAAAAAAAGTGTAGTGCTCTCATTATCAGAAAACAAGAAGCCTAGAGCAGAAGCAATATTTTTCTTGGAAATACACTTGAAATGAAATTTCTCACTGCAACAGTGGAGAGGCATCGCCATGGGGGAGGACTTCACAGTGACGGCTGCCCTGGTCGGCCCTGGTTCTGCTCTCTTGCCTGTGAGCTTCCTGTTCCAGTCTTAATTTGGTTTGCTCTCCAGCTATCAGGCACCCACAGAGAGCAAATGAAGCCACCCAGAGCTGTCTTACCTGCCCGGGAAGTATCTTCCCTAAGTGAAAAGCCAGCAAATGTGCATGTTACCAACCAAACTTCATACCCCTGTTATGGTTTGCAGTGTGTGTTCTCAAAATGCTGTGTTGAAGCCCTAACCCTTAATGTGACTGTATTTGGAGATAGGGCCTTTAGGGGGCTAATTAAGGATCTATGAGGTCATAAGGGTGGTGCCCAAATCCAACAGGACTAGTGCCCTATAAGAAGAGGAAGAGATACCAGGTCTCCCCTTCCCTGTCTGTCTGTCTCTCTCTCACTCTCTTGCTCACTCACTCACCCTCGCTGTGTGTGCACGTGTGTGTGTGTGTGTGTGTGTGCGTACACATGCACAGAAGAAAGGCCATGTGAGGACACAGTAAGGAGGTGGCCATTTACGAGCCAGGAAGGGACACCTTATCAGAAACCAACTCTTATGGCACCTTGATCATGGACTTCCAGCCTCCAGATCCATGAGGAAATAAATGTCTGTTGTTTAAGTTACCCAGTCTGTGCTACTTTGTTATGGCAGCTGGAGCAGATTAAGACAGTCCCTCAGAGTAAACAAGGGTGGCTTACCGCGACAATGTACACCCTGATCAGGACTTTGACCGGGTGGTTGGGAGGAACCCCTTGCTGGATTCTCAGCTGCCCACAGTCCTCAATGCTGGAATCCGTGGGGCTCTTGTAGATGCAGAAAGAGCCCTGGAACCGCAAAGCATGATTCAGTGAAACAAGACGGTCATGTGGCCATCAAAAGCCATCGAGGGCATAGTGCTGGAAAAATGAGCATCGCCTGGGACCCAGCATGACCTGGGCTGGCATTACCTTTGCCTCTGGGTGTCCTCAGGCAGTTCACGTAACCTGCTTGTATCTGAGCTTCTTCACAGGACATCAGGGAATCGGTATTGGTGCAGTGACACCCCCCTCACATTATCAGGTGAGGAACATGAACAGGAGCATCAGACAGGATGCTGAGTACCTTATACAAAGGGGCACTGAGCTGGTACTTTCTCCCACCACCTCCTTCAAGCCTGACTGCAGTATTTCCTATTTTCAGATGCCGCCACTGAGGCTCAGGGAGGTCAAGTACAAGATCATGAAGCTAGCTAGGATTATGAGATTGAGAAGTGGTGAACTGCGGTACCTACACTATTTCCAACATGCTGCCCTGCGTCACATGGCCAAGCACACCGCAGTTCAGAGTAAGTGCCGACCCCTGCTTTGTGGTACTGCCACCAGGAGTCTGCCAGAATGAAGGGCTAGTGTTGTTTGATGGTTTAATTATCCAATTGGTAGATCTGTATAGATCATATACTGGGTAGGTCAGGGGCGGAAGAAGCAAAATAAAATTCAGTGATCCTTTTCGGTAACAGCTCTATCTCCTTATATCCCATCAGATTGAGTTCCAACTCACTTCCCTGGCCACAAACCAAATATCTCAAAAGACAGGGCTAAGCCTTATTGAGTTCTAGAAAGGGTCTTGTGTACAGACTAAGGGATCTTCTTACATACTTCCCACACCGCAGTCTCATTAACAGAACCGAGTCGTATCTGACATTTTACAGACAGGAGACCCAAATAAAAGAGTTAACTTTGGAACTTGCCTTAAACTTCCCTATGACCCGGTCCCCATCGAGGCCATGGTCATCCTCTGTAGATTTGCCTCTGAAGAGTTCAAAGGTTTTCACCCAGTCTTCAAAATGGTTGAATTCACTCTCAAGGTCACCATCATATATCTTTAGGGAGAAGGGAGAAGAGTGAGATCAGAGGAAGGAAGGCCCAGGACTGATTAAATGAGAAATGCCAAGATTCTCCAAAACCAGCCTTGATATACACCCACTGGAAAAATCTAAGAAGCCACTGTTAATTTATTGTTAGCAAGATAAGGAATATGATTGAGTCAGCACTCCTAGAACTAGCTACCACTCTGAAATTTATAAAACCTTTTGGATAAACTTTGAAGTTCCAACAAGTGTGGCTACACCAAAATTAAAAAAAAAAATTATATGGCTATAAATATGAGAAACTTTTTTATAGCGAATTGATGTCATTTTGTTGTTGGACATAGACTAATATTCTGAAGACATTCAAATCAGCAAATGTTCATTAAGCACCTAATTCTTTACACATAAGGTGACAATATTTGTTTTTGTTACCATACATACAGTCATGGATTTTTCAAGTGTGAAGTTATTTATATACACTTTAGAAATGCAAAATCAAGTTGAGTTTTAGGTTTGGTAATATAATTGAATCACATAGTCAAATTTCCTATCAAAATTACTTATCCAAATTTGTTATATGTAATTTTCATACTCCCAATTTTTTTTCTTTTTTTTTTTTAAAGTTTGCTTATGTATTTTGAGATAAAGAGGGAGAGAGTGTACACGCACATGAGCAGGGGGAAAGCAGAGAAAGAGGGAGAGAGAGAGAATCCCAAGCAGGCTCCATGCTGTCAGTGAAGAGTCTAATTCAGGGCTCGACCCCAAGAACCATGAGATCATGACCTGAGCCAAAATCAAGAGCTGGATGCTTAACTGACTGAGCCAACCAGGAGCCTCAATACTCCCAATTTTCATATCCATAAATATGCCTCTAGCTAATAGCCTCTGACTAATGTTAAGATTGGTCTGACAGAGCTGACTGTAGGGAGAGTTAAAAAGTCCTGCTATTTTGATCATATTTTGAGCATGATAATGTCCATCTCTGAGAGCTGAGCCGAGGGGAACTCATCCACTGCAAATTACCTTGCTGGATCCAAGTTAACCAATATAAGTTATGCCCCTTCTTAATATGAGGACATAGAAAACAGAAAATCAGCAAGCTCCATTGTTTGGGCTTGCATGCTTGTTAAGGTTCATTTCTCTGCATCCGTGATTGTAATGAAGACAAAGGAAGTTAGTTCAGACAAAGGCATTACTAGGGTTGACTGACGCAATAACAGAACCCGCCTCCAGAGCCTCCCACCCCATCCATGGCCAAGAAGGCTGTGGCCACACACCTGCAAGACCGCCAGGTTGGGGATTTCTTCTTTGAGTTTCTTCTTGAGCATTTTGTCTTTCTTCTTCTTCGGCCCATCTTCTATATTTACCACCACCTCGTCTGGTTTCACCCCTGTGGGTATTTAATGGAAATTGTTAGGCTTCTCAGGGCTGTCGAGAAGGAACAAAGTCAAACTCCCTCTTTCCCTTTGTTCTGGCATGACTTTTGTTTCCAAAAAGAAATAGCAACATTTCGCTGCAGGATTGGGAGGAGATGTCACTCACATAGCAATGCAACGACATCAGATCCCCCCCGGGGCCAGGCAATGTGCTGGCCTGTCCTGGTATATGTAGGAATTCATTAAACTAGGCACAGAGAGGGAAGTAAGTAAGCTGCCCAGTCATCCAACTAGCTAAGAACAGACCCAAGTTGGACAGACTCCAAAGCTTTTAGTTGTATTTGCTCTTAGATCTGCTTAGGGACTTGAGATTCAACTAGTTCAGCAACCTGAGGCTCGATATGCTAAGGGTCTTGCAGCAAGTCACAAATGTAGTTAGAGAGATTACTCAGGAATCTTCCAGGAGCAGTCTCTAAGGAAAAGACCGCCTGAAGCAGACCCCTGGCTCTGTTATTTTCCAGCCATGTAAACTTGAGAGGGCTCCTCAACCTCTTTGAACCTCTGGTTCATCATCTGCAAAGTGAAGATGCTCTTGCTAATGTCATGAGGTTGGTCTTGGGATTAAATCTGCCAATTAGGAGTGGCCCCAGGAACCGAGTGAGCCTGGTTCTGGTTTTCCTATTTCTCTCAAGCTCACCTGAAACAGCACCGGCCACTTGCTGTCACTATTGATTTTAGGCCAAGGCCTACCCTTGTTGGTCATTTCAAATCCCGGTCTCTTTCATCCGAATTTCTACCAAGCCAGATCTACCCGATCCTCGTAAACTGGGTTGGGAACCTAAAATCCAGGTCGCCTCTATGAAATCTCACCACACCGGTGCTGGCCCGTCACGCCAGCTTCCTCCTGCTTTTGCCCTGCTGTTTCTACATCAAGACAGGAGCCAGAGGGGCGGTTCCAGCACCGAACTGAGTTCAGGAGCCCTGGGACCTGGTCCCAGTCCAGCTCAAACTAGCTACGTGACCTTTATACAGTATTGTTCTTTATACAGAGATTGTTACTCACTGGGGAAACAAAGGAGCAGAGACCTACCATGCTTCTCACTGCTTCCTTTTAGAAATTTTCTCTCCCCAGTGGGAGATTCCACGCTCACATACCTGTAGGACAGCACCTTACCTGCATTGCCTCTTTTCTCCGTGGGATTTCTCTCCTTCTCCTTCGAGAGAAGAAGGAGATAAGATTATGACACTGCCATGCCTCATGTGTGGATCCTGACTGCAAACAGCCCCTCTGCATTCTCAGAGACGCCATCCTAAGACTATGCAAACTGTCCCCAAGTGAAGTCTCGCTGACAGACCTGGAACCTGACTGCGGCGAGATGGCCGGCCCTACGGAAGAGGTGCCCCCGTGTCCAAGAAAAGAGCCAGCAGGCTGCACGCTTCCTCGTCTTCTGTGCCCAGCCCCTTCTCAGCTACTACCTCTCTCCCCCTATTTTTCTACCTCTCTGGAATATCACCCAGTCTGCACCGTGGATCTTACCTGCCGTCATGCCAGGCCGTGGGGTTGTCCCAGGGGTCGGGGAGGTTAGCAGAGCAAGGGGAGAGGGCTGAGCCCTCCCTAGAGGTGGTCGCGTGCCCTGCAGCAGCAGGAGGGAGTTGGGAGGCAGGGACCACCATTTGGTTTGTTTATTTAACTATACATCAGTATTCATGGGAGGTCCTAGTTGAAGGCACTACGGGCTTTCCCAATGCAAGAATCAGAAGAGTTTCTATTCAATTGAATGTGATGATACATGTGACTAATTTTCCTTTCCTTGTTGACTCGAGGATGAGAAGTTTTACCAAATTCGGCCACTGGGCTTTCCCTTGAATCTCTTGACCCACTTTCCAGTGGTTCTCCTGCTTTATAACTCAATCCCTTTTTTGTTCCATGTGTACGAGGCCCTGCTTTGGCAACCTGCTGATTATTCCCATTCGCTAAGGCCAGGTCCTCTGCCTCTTCTTGATAGCTTCCCATATGACGTTAGAATCCTGCTGGAGACTGGGGGGCCCTCTGATCTGGGTATCTCCAGATGCACCTGAAGCCCCCATCGCTATGCCCATCTATCTAGAGACCCCCTTGCTTGTGGCTGGATCTTTATGAGTCTGACGTGGGGGAAGATCTCCAGATGCTATGCCAGACTGAACATCCTTCCAGCATTGACAACAGAGCCTGCATCCGAAGGTCAGCCCCGGCCAGAGGGTGAAGACTTTGCAGTTCGGGACCCCTGGTCCTTCCAGGCTTTGAAGCTTTCCGCAATGAACAGAATCACACCTGAGAAGGCCCTACCTATAGCGGGATCTAAAAGGGGATAATGTGGAATTGAGGGGGGCGGAGGGTGCTGTGTTTTCTTATCAAATCCCTTGACTGTCACAGCCAGGGGAGACCCTACCTTCTGTGCTTTCTTCAGGGAGGCATAATATTTGGACCACCAGTCAATGACGTTTTCAGCAGATTCATCCGCTATGGTCCTCCTTCTCCTTTTGGTTGACCTTCGGGTAGGTTTCCTAACATTCTGGCAAGGAATGAGGGATGGATTATTAGTCAGGCCTGGTGGCTGGCTGGCTGGTTTCCTGAAGAACAGAACAGATGGAGGCATGGGTGGATTTTGTGGCCGAGGCTCTCTGTACCACTTCAGTAAATGACCCTTTCATCACCCACCCATCCACTCACTCATTTATTCGGCAAACATTTATTATCACTTAAACACAGACATGTGAGATGTTGCGCTTGGCTCTGGGGACCCAAGGGGAGTGAGAAACTATCCCCACATTTGGGGATCTTAATAGTGCGCTATGGCAGAAAAGGCGTTAGCTGCCAAGCAGTCAATATAAATTTTCAGATTCTCAGCGTCCTCAACTAGGGGACATTCATACCTGCTTCCTTCACTGTTGTGAGGATTAAGTGACATCATGTAGACAATTTCCCTTTAGCATGATTTCTAATTCGAATGGGTGCAAATCAGCGATACCGACAACATAAGGAAGGCAGTGTAGGAGAGACAACGATACGTAAACAGCAGAAAGGAGGCATTTGGGGAGAAGACAGGGGTCCTACGACAGACTCATCACATACTCATCATCTGTTTGCTCTCAGACATCTCTTGAGTACCTTCAATGTGCCAGGCACTTTATCGAGTACAGGAGGCACAAGGATTTTTTAAAAAATTATCTGTGACCTGGCAGGGCCCACACTTTTATGGTGGCAACACACACTTAAACTGGGGATTCCAACATAAAGTGGCAGGTGCAATGCTGGTGGGGTACAGAGAACCCCCTGAGGTGCTCTGGAGGGTCACAATGAACATAGGTAAGATAGGAACAGCCTGAGCAAATATCCATGAATCTGTCTTACTCTGCTTTTCATTTCAGCCTTTACCATTTGCTGGGCAGGCAACCCCTCAGCTTTCTTAAAACTGCCTCCTTCTTGGGGATCCTGGGTGACTTAGTCAGTTAAGTGTCTGACGTTAGCTCAGGTCATGATCTCAAGGTTCATGGGTTTGAGCCCCGCATCAGGCTCTGTGCTCACAGCTCAGAGCCTGGAGCCTGCTTTGGATTCTGTGTCTCCCTCTCTCTCTGAGTCCCTCCCCTACTCACACTTTGTCTGTCTGTCTCTCTCTCTCAAAAATTAAATAAATGCTAAAAACTTAAAAAAAACAACAACAAACCACTGCCTTCTTCATTTGGTTGATGCACCCGGATTTTGCACTCAAACTTAGGACTTAGAAAGATTCATCACATTCTTGTTTTATGGCTCTTCGTGTATTTCTTAATCTTGCTTTCCAGAAACTCAGCTGAGGATGAGGAGTCTCATTTCTCTTTAGATTCCAGAGACTTTAGCTTTTTTTTTTTTCTGGTCTTACTTGTCCTTGTACAAAGTAGGTTCTAAATATTTGCGGAATAGGCCTAGATAAGGAAGGAAACTATTGTCTTTCCATGCTAATGAATTGAGAGCAGTTTCTGTTCAATTAAATGTGACTGCCACAGTTGACTAGCACTTGAATTTCATATACACTGACTTCTCTGACTCTACAGCAATGCTGTGAAGTAGGTATCAGTATACTCATTTTGCGGATGAAACTGAGGCTCAGAAACACGAAGTTACTTGCTCCTGGTCACACAGCTGGCAGGTGGGAGGATTCGTATCAAGCCTCCGGTGCAAAGCCTTGTAAATACGAGGAGGGGTTATATTCTGACCTTAGCTTTGCCATCTTTTGGTGGCTCCTCGTCTGCAGGTTTGGGTTCAGGCTCAAGCATAGGAGATGAGTCAGGGATGTCAACCATGCTGGTTGGTTGAATCTGGGCAGAGTCAGGTACCACGGTGGGAGGAGGCTCAACATCCACATAGATCTGATCTGTTGGCGGCTCCTGGGAGGAGCTGAGGGATCCAGAGGGCTCAGCGGCTACTAGCGAATCTGAAGCAGCTGAAATGGAAATACATCAGGTCAGGAAACTGGGCTGCTAAACAGGGTGGCCATTTCAGAGACCCATTCCTGGGAATCAAACAGTTCTAGATTCAAATATGGCAAGTTCGTAACATCTCTGAATCTCATTTTCCTTATTTATAAAATGACAATAAAACAAAAAACAAAAAAAACAAAAACAAACAACCCGGAGCACCTAGGTGGCTCAGTCAGTTAAGCATCTGACTTCGGCTCAGGTCATGATCTCACGGGTTTGTGAGTTCAAGTCCCACATCAGGCTCTGTGCTAACAACGCAGAGCCTGGAGCCTGCTTCCGATTCTGTGCCTCCCTCTCTCTCTGCCCCTCCCCTACTCTCACTCTGTCTCTCTCTCTCTCTCAAAAATAAATAAAAATGAAAAAGAAAAGATGAAAAAAAAACCCCAACCCATCTCACTGGGGGATAAGTGAGATCATGAGGTAAGGCATCAGGAATCAATTATGGCTGTACTTACTATTGATCCTTCAGACTAATTTTAAATAACCGTGGTCATAAGGAAAATACATATCAAGGTTTAGGACACAGACCCTCTGTACGGATTGTTTTTTCCCAGTGCCAGTTAACTCCAGGAAACTTCGGACGCTCCAGAGGTCTGTGAACTCCTAACTGCAAGCTTGACTCTGGGCACATGAGAACATGTGCTTGTCAAGACACAGGGGTAGGTTCCTGGACTTTGTGAGATTTTTAACTGGACTGTCAATCCAATACAAAGGTCATAACACTGTCCTTTCTTGCCAAGGGTCCTCTTGTCTCCATTTTGTGCCGCAGAATCCAGTACTTAGAAATATTTCCCAGCTGGGATCCTCCATGGCTGCGTGGCCTTCAGAGTTTCTCTTCCCCAGTTGCTAACTTTTCAATGCAGGTGCAATTCCACAAACACTTAATGGGCATCTACTCTGTGCTGGGCACAGAGTTGGAAAGATCAGTGGGACAGAATAGAAAGCTCAAAAACAGACTAGGGATGTATGGCTACTTGATTCGTGAAAAAGCTGACAGCACACGACAATGGGGAAAGCCAGGATACTCTTGGGGGTGGGGTGGGGGGGCGATGTTGCTATGGAGGGAAATGTAGCAGGATCCCTATCTTAAACCATATATAAACACAAATAACTGAAGATCTAATGTGAAAGTTAAAAACATAACACTAATAGAAGAAAATACAAAACAACATTTTTGTGACCAAGAATTAAGAAAGCGTTTTCTAACAAAATTCTGAAAGAGCAAGACATGAAGTTAAAAATTCAGATGGATAGGATTACATTTAAATTAAGAATTTCTGTTCAAAGATGGAGACCACAGGCAGGTTAGCAGTTATCAGACTAGGAGAAGATATAATCGACAGGATAGTAACATCTAGAATATACAAAAAAATCAAATGTTTTTTAAAATACATAAAACATGAGTCAGGGATGTGAGTACGCAAGTCACAGGAGGGAGATCAACACGGCAAAAGCATGTGAAGAGATGTGTAAAATTCAGTAGTAATCAGAGACAATCAGGCTAAAATCAAAATGAGATACTACTTTATACCCAGCAGAGGGGCAAAAACCAAACCAAACCAAAACAAAAACTCAGAAATTTGGGTAACGGCAGCTGGCATTGGGGAAGAAGAAAATGGTACTCCAGATGCAGAATGGTAGCTATGTAGACTGGTGTAGACTGGTGTAGACCAGCACAGCTCTCTAGAGCGCCCTCTAGCAGTACTTGGTGGAATTACATCTGCACATTCCCTGTGAGTCTGTAATCTCACTCCTGGATGTGTATTCCAAAGAAAATCCCCCGCAGGATCCTCCCTTGGGCAGCACTCGCTATTCACAACAGCATCATTCGTGGAAGTTGGGAGGTGGAGGTAGCCTAGGGGTCCAATCTCAGGGGAAAGGAAAAGCAGTGTGGGGTAGATCAGCAGGTGGGGGAAACAAGCTAATGTACACGCAGCAACATGAATAGGTTTTAAAGCATAGCTTTGAGCAACAAGAGTACGAAACCAAATGAAGATCATAGCATTATATTATATACGTCGATTAAATGGACTGGAATTTTACAAAGAGGGGCAGTGTGGGGCCTGTGGTGGGCAGGGGGTTGGGAGAAGGGATGTGGAATAAGGCACAGGGGGGCAGTGGTATGAAACAGAGAAACAGAAGCTTGGACCAGACCAATGATGACTGCACAGCATGAACAGAGAAGTGCAGTTAACTCAACTCTGCCCCTGAGATCCAAAATGGAACAAATCAAAGTAACAGCAAGCAAAGAAAAATGTCAGGGAGCAGAGGCGGGAGGGAGCTGGAGTAATATTCGTGGAAGCCCTCTTAGAGGAGCTGACCCTGGTGTCATTCTTAGAGTCGGAATCTGGCAGCTAAAGGAGCTGAGGGCACTGTGGGAGCAAAGTCTTCAGAAAGCTCCGCTTGACTTGACCGTGGGGCATCCTCTTCGTGCGGGGTCCCATAGCAGAACCCTGCAGGCACTACGGCTTTGGAGTCTGAAGCTCCAGAAAATCTAGAAGGCACTTCCTACCTTGCTCAGCTTGGGTTCCGTCCACCTGTGAGGTGAGGGCCAGGGGCTCCTTGGATTTACACAAAAACTGCTTCAAGCAGTTGATGGTGTAGGTGCCCACCAGGGTGCTCCTCCCGAAAGCCCTCCAGTCCACCACGCAGATGCTGAGGGGCGGGTGCAGAAGTTCATTCTCAGGCAGCTCCTGGGAGGAGAGGCCAGGGTGAAGTGGGAACACTGCTTGGGCTGAGCCCAGCGGCTGGTACCCTGCTGACCTGTTTAGGGACCGAACCAAAGCAAGCCAGGCACCCATCTTCCCTCTGTCCCTGCCTTGTCATTCTGTCCCCCTAGGTCACCCCTGCAGCTAGTCAGAAGTCTAGAGCATTGCCTTCCAAGCCAGGGAATCATTACCCATAATAAGAGGGATGTGGCACTAACAAGTCATTCCAGATGTAAATTACAAAATTCACAGGCTGCCAAACTCTTCACGGCAATAGTTTTCAAGCCTGTTTGGTCATTATTTACCAGCAGAACTCTCAACTCAAATGAACACTGACCCAGGCCCAAGAAATCAGACAGAAGTGGATGCATGACAAATGGAGCTGAGGGTGACAGGCCAGCACCCTCCCTCTTGTGTCCCCGCCGGGGGTCCCAGAGGCCTGACAGTGAAAGGTTTGTGAACACCGTGCACATTCCCCAAATCCAGTCTCCACTAATTTAGAAGATGCATCCGTTGGAGCTGACTGGGTCGCACAAAGCAAACCTTCACAGTTAGTTCCAGATCAGAGCCCAAAAATGTGTGTTGAAATATTGACATAAACAGAAGCGCAGGGGTCAGAAAACGTCACTTTAGAAACAGAAGTTTGCATGTAAGCCACTGATACGCTACATACAAATGATTTTTTTAAAAATCCAACCGCTAAAATAAGTCTCATTAAGGAAGCTTCTAGGCCAGTGGTTCGCCAACTTGAGCACGCATCAGAATCACCCGGAGAACTCGTTAAGCCAGGGGGCTCTGGGCCGCAGCCCCCCGCAGTTTTGATTCAGCAGTATTGGGGTGGGGCCTGGGAATCTGCATTTCTAAAAAGTTCCCAGGGGATGCTGATGCTGAGGAATTGGGGGCCACACTCTGGGAACCACCGTCACCTGCCTTGATCTACCGAACCTTTAAAAACAAAACAACACAGCAGCAGTAATAAAAGTGTGTCTCATCCCATCCTGAGAGTCCCGCTTTTCACTAAATTAGACCATTGTGCCTCGTAGGTAGTGGACACCCCCAAACTGCAAAGCATCTCCCCAAGCCAAGCAAGTGAAGGAGTGGGGGTTCCCTCTGTGGAAATGAAGGAAACGAGCGGGCAGAAGGGGAGGCTGTACCACTTCGAAAGCGTCTGCCTGGATGCTGAAGTTCGGGTTGTTCTTGTAGCTCTGGATCACACAGGACTTGACTCCCCGGCCCCCACATTCGATGAGGACCTGAGGGCGATCCACCGAGAGCAGCTGCACCTTCTTCATTTCTCGGACTCCCCAGAAGAGAACCTGGCGGGAGGACCCACAGAGCTGTCACTCGGGGACCCAGGGAGGAGCCAGCTCACGGCACCGGCCTGTGGGAAGTCAGACCCGCTGCCCCGGGAACTACTGTATGTTCTGGGACAGGCTGGGCAGCTCCCTGAAGACCCTGTCCCATCACCCACGCCTCATTTCTACCCCGCACTCCCCTCAGACAATGCAGGCGTGTAGACCAACGCACCACTGCCCTCTTTAGCCCCAAAGAACGAGTCAGTCTCCCCCTGCACCATACCTCCACTCGGTATTTACTCAGCACTGGCCGAATGCTGGCAGGAACTGGGTAGATGTGGGTGACATCTGGCGGGTCCACGGGAGGAAGTCCTTGCAGCCCAGATGACGGGACCTATCACACAGAGCAAAGGGCTGGTCAGAAGGTCGGGGAGAGGCAAGGAAGACCAGCCGCTACGCCACCGCCTCACCCACACGACACTCACTCGGCAAAAGTAGTGATTCCAGGGTCAAGTAGAGACAAGACAGGGCATTTTACCACACTTGATTATTTATTCATTAACCAGTATTTATTCATCGATACCTTCACCAGGGTGACCAACATTTAGTGAGCACTTACGACGTGCCACAAAGTTAACAGGCTTAGCGTTCGATAAGCCCACAATATAGAGGAGGTCCTCACAAGAGGATGGCATGTCACCGAATGACAGAGGTTGGGGGCGGAAAAGGGCTCTGATCCGGTTCTGAGCTCTGAGACTTAAGCACACCCCCACAACGCACTACTACAAAAGAGATTCACAGTTAGTCAAGGAGAGACTACGTCTTCATCAGTGAAACAGAAACGAAGTCTTCTGAAGACAGACCTCCAGGAGGGAAAGGTGCCATTTGGTATGCACTTGGCCATACAGAAACCACAGGAGGGGGGGCCCTGACTGGCTGAGCTGACTGAGTGTCCAACTCTTGGTTTCCGCTCAGGTCACGATCTCACAGTTCGTGAGTTCAAACTCCGCGTCAGGCTCTGCGCTGATAGTGTGGAGCCTACTTGGGATTCTCTGACTCCCTCTCTCTCTCTGCTCCTTCCCACGCGCACTCTGTGTCTCCCTCAAAATAAAGACATAAACTTTAAAAAAAGGAAACTACAGGAAGGATCATTGCTGTGTCTCACTGAAATCTCACACAAAGGGCTTGGAAAGTCTCCTGTGAGCATGCCACACTGCCCTTAAGACCTGGCCTAACGTCTACATCTTCCCCAAATCCGTCCCTGATTTGACCCCGGTCTCTGTGGCCATTCTCCTACTGAGAGGCCTGAGAAAATTGAAACTTAAAAGCTTAAGTTATGGGAAACTGAAACCTAACCAAGCTTAACCAGCTTGTTCCACTTCTGTACAATTGCTTGGCGCGCCCATGTATTCCTGATCAATCATTATTGCCTGGCACATCCGTATATTCTTGATCTCTCAGGGCCTCTTGGCGTCACCGGCAACGGGGGTGCAGAGGTCCAGGTTCGAACCTGCAATAAATGACCCTTGCTGCTTAGCTTTGACTCTGGACTCTGGTGGTTTGTTTTGGGGGGTCTCTTAGACTCTGGGCGTTTCACTACCTACCCTTCAGTCCTTGGAATACAGTGTGTCTTTGGTGGAAGCTTAGTGCCGAAAGCAGTGGACTGAGCCTGGACACCGGGCCCTGCTGTGTGACCCTGTGTGAGTCCCTTCCCTTCTCTGGGCCTCAGATATCAGGCCAGATGACCCTTCAAGCCCCCTGAGGGTCAGACGCATGGGGCATGCTTATCTGACCTGGTCAAGAGGAAGCCTCTGTTTACTTCATTTCATCTCTAAGCCCCTGGAGCACAACTCCACATCCAGTGGGTTCCTGATAAATGTTTATTGGCTCCATATGCTTGGAAAAGCTTAACTGCTCATCAAAACCTGCAAAGCACAACGTATCACCATTTCTTCACAGACATAGTCTAGTTGGCAACGGCAGATGTGGTTGAGGTAATTACAAGAAAGCTCTGACAAAGATGACAAGACACCGTGGAGGCCAAACAGGCCGAGGACAATGAAGCTGCGGAAGCAGACGACATACAGGTGCTGGAAGCCACGAGGACGCGCGCCCAGTACTGCCCGGCCGTGAGCGACTCAGCCTGCAAAACCTGGCCTCCCCGAGAGAGCTAACTGCTCCTCTAGCTGTGGGGGGAAAGCCCCAAAACAGCTGTGGTGGTGGCATCGATGGGGCCCCTGGCTGGGCTTTGGTAAAAGTACCACATGTTTCCTCATCCGGGGCCCCTGGAAAATGTCCTGAAGAAGGTCTGTCCCACGGTGCCTGACAGATGCCCTTGAGCTCAACACAGACCTTGAAGGGCTCCACACTGTGGTGTAGACTGAATGACTCTGCTCCCAGCCAAGATTAGACATTTTCACAGGGAAATGGGTCAGCTGCTGGCTTATAATTGGGCCCAGAGGGAGAGAAAGAATCGTTACGGGGCAATTGGGTGGCTCAGTAGGTCAAGCGTCTGACGCTCGGTTTCAGCTGAGGTCGTGAGCTAGCAGTTTGTGAGTTCGAGCCCTGCACTGGGATTAGGATTGGGACTCTCTCTCTGCTCGTCCCCTGTTCACACACACACACACACACACACACACTCTCTCTCTCTCTCAAAATGAATAAATAAACTTAAAAAAAGGAAAAGAATCCTTACGAAGGCAAGATGTGAGCATCGGAGGTGGGTTGAATAGGCTGGTCCAAAAGCTGATATCCCAGCTCTAATTTCCCAGTGGAGACAAAATCTCAGGACCTCAAAGGAGGTCCAGATGCAGGGCCAGGACAAAGACCTAGGGTAGCCAAATTTAGAGAGGGGCCACTCTCAAGGCCCTAGTCCCAGCCCTGCTCATCAGTGACTAAAAAGTCACTGCTGCTCAGAAGCCCTTCTGCATCCTCCGGGTCCCTCAGCCCGTCATTTATTCTTGCATTAGCCCTCTCCTTTGGTGCCGTGGGCAGTACAGTCTGGACCTCCATTGCCTGCTAGCTGTGTGAACTTGGCCAAGTTGCTCAGTGTCTCTGAGTTCCGTCACTTTTGTGAAGCGAAGATCATGATATCTAATTCGTGGGTTGCTGTGAAGAACGTCGGGGATAGCACGCAGGGCACTTAGCACACTCAGGCACATGCAAGTTCCCTAGAAGCAAGCATCAACCGGAAACGGCAAAGGCGGAAGCTCAAATGCACACCATCTTACTCTTCCGCTGGATTCAGGCGATCTAGGATTCCTAGTGCCCCAAACGACCTCAAAAGCGAATTTCAATCCTTGTGCAAGGAAAACAATATCGTCCTAGGCTCCAATTTTCTCTACATATTTTTGTGAGCAAGTGAAACATGTTTGAAAATATTGTATCGAGAGTCTCCTATGAGAGAAACATTAGTGTTGGCTTCCATGTGTGATGTGGAGAGGACTCTCATCCATTCTACTGCCAATTCATCAGTCAATCCTGTGGACTGCACAGAATCCTCTTTTTTCATGGCTACACTTTTTAAAAACTATTTTTAATTTTTTTTTAATGTTTATTCATTTCTCGAGAGAGAGAAAGAGACAGAGCATGAGTGGGGGAGAGGTAGAGAGAGGGAGACACAGAACCTGAAGCAGGCTCCAGGCTCTGAGCCGTCAGCACAGAGCCTGATAGGGGGCTTGAACCCACGAACACAAAATCATGACCTGGGCCGAAGCTGGACGCTAACCGACTGAGCCACCCAGGTGTCCCTCGTGGCTACACTCTTGATCCAAGTTCTTCAGTCCTCCAGTATGGATTTACCTGAAGAACCTCCCAGTCGCCCTCCTGGTTTCCCGTGGGCCCCTTCAACATATACTCAATCCAGCATCCATAGTTTTCAACATAAGTCAGATGCTCAAAATCCTCTCTTGGCTCCCCATCTTTTATGGAATAAAAACCAAACTCCTTACAGCACTCCATGTGATCTTCCTCCTCTGACTTCGTCTACACTCCACTGCAGCCACACTGATGTCCTTGATGGGCCTTGAAGATGCCAGGCGTACTCAGGCTTCAGGGGCTGGCATTTGCTGTTCCCTCTGCATCTAACGCTCTTTGCCCATACACCTGCATGGCCTACTCACCATGACCTTCCAGGTCTTGACTTAAATACCACTTTCTCAGTGAGGCTTCCCTGGATGCCTAAAATGTTGACCCTGCCCTCTCCCCCAACACACATTCACTTCCACATCTCACAGTGCATTACCTTTTCTTCTTAGCATTTATCACACTGTTGTTACCTTACAATTTACATAGTATCCTCTATTATCTTCCCCTCACTAGAATATATGTCCCATGAGGGCAGGAGTTTTCTGTTTTATTCACTGATGCATTTTTTTAATGTTTATTTATTTTTGAGAGAGAGAGAGGGCGTGCGTGAGCATGAGTAGGGGGGCGGGCAGAGAGTGAGGGAGAGAGGGAATCCCAAGCAGGCTTCACGCTGTCCGCACAGAGCCCAACACAGGCTCCACATCATGAACCATGAGATCATGACCTGAGCCGAAATAAAGAGCCGGACACTAAACTGACTGAGCCACCCAGGTACCCCTATTCTTAAGAACATGCCTGACACATAACGAACACTCAATAACATGTGTTTGCATGAATGAATGATTGAAATAGTCCTGCCTTCAAAACACTTACAGATTAGTGGACATAAGCCTGTAAACAATTGGCCTTACCATGGCCCGAATTTTAAAAAGAGGCAATGTGCCGTAGGATGGTAGAAAACATTTGATTTGACTGAGGTGAGGATGGGGAGAGCTTCCCGGAGGAGGCGTCTCTTGTTCTGAACTTTGGTGATGAGCATTACCTTAGATGGAAGAGCGCAGTGCAGAAGCCGGTGTGGGAGGAGGGAAGACCCTTCTGGATGGGCTAACAGCAGGGCCACAAACAGAGGAACGCACCTGTGAGGTGAGGCCAGGGAACTCGGAGTGGCCTGGTGTCAAGAGGCCATAGATATGCAGAGTAATATGAGGAAGTGAGGAAGTGTGAGGCTGAAGCAGTTTGAAGACAAGTTTGGGGAGAGCTTGAATGCCAAGCTACAGAGATCTGACATTCTCCTATTCTCCTTCCTTTCCATGAGATATGAAGACTTATCTCACACACACACACACACACACACACACACACACACACACAGAGAGAGAGAGAGAGTTTCATAGTCACAACATTTAGAAACGTTTGGATCTTCTGAGTGTTTACCATGGTAATAGGTATTCCAAATATTCCAAATCCCCAAGAGGGATATAATATGAAGCATTTCCCTAAGTGTCTCCTCACTGTGTGTAGAGGGACTGTATTTGGTATTCCACAAAATAGACTTTAAGAAATGTTTCTGGAGGTAAGAAGCAGGGAGCCACTGATGATTTCTGAAGACAACAGTGAAAGGGGTTAACTTGTCTTCTGGAAGGAAAGTGGAGGATGAAATGAACAAGAAAGGGGTAAGAAGCTAGAAGACCAGGAAAGAGGCCAATGCAACATTCCTGATGAGGAATATGGCAGCAGGGAAGATGGAAACCATTCGAGGACGCGCTTGGCCTGGCTAAGGGTGCACACACAAAGGGAAGAATGAAAGCGGAGTCTGAGTTTTCCAGGCAAAGAACGGTGGCGAACAGTGGGGTCAATGAGCCAGCACTGGACGGACGGACAGGGGGCTGCGGGCTTGGGTAGGGGAAGGAAACGGAAACACTTAATTCAGTCTGGACATGGAAGAGCCAGGTTACCAAATCCTTCTGAGACAGGGAAGTGTTTCGGTAATGGAGGTGGAGAGGCTGAAGCAAACCACCCACAGATGAAAACTGAGAGCAGCTGGTGACAAATGAAGGCATTTTCCAGCTCTTCCTTCTCAGCACGTACCGGACCCACGTACTAAGACAGTCGCGCTGATCAAATTACTTTTTGAACAAGCAATGAAATGAGAAGTCCTAATGAAACGTTAATGAATTGTATCTCCCAGGCTGCTCACCTCTGACAATTAATGCAGCTGTCAGGAAGCAGCAGGATCTTCCCTGACACCCTCAGCAGTGGAGGGAAGGAAGGGGAAGGGGGCAGACCCTCATCTTTGAGTGGCGACCCTCA
The DNA here is from genome assembly GCF_014898765.1 of Herpailurus yagouaroundi. Lineage (NCBI taxonomy): Eukaryota > Metazoa > Chordata > Mammalia > Carnivora > Felidae > Herpailurus > Herpailurus yagouaroundi. The sequence continues at coordinate 32,795,615 of NW_024412417.1, read as the reverse complement.
ACATGAAGAGAGGGAGGGAGGGAGGGAGGGGAAGGGGGCCCTCATCTTTGAGGAGGGACCCCAAGCATGAAGGGAGGGAGGAAGGAAGGGGGAGGGGGCCCTCAGCATGAAGGGAAGGAAGGGGGTAGGGGGGAGACCCCCATCTTTGAATGGGGACCCTCAGCATGAAGGGCGGTAGGAAGGGATGAAGGGAGAGGGGGGTCCTCATCTTTGAGGGGGGACCTTCATCATGAAGGGAAGGGGAGAGGAAGGTGGGGACTGGGCCCTCAGTATAAAGGGAGGGAGGGGGGAAGGGGGGTCTTCAGCATGAAGGGAAGGGGGGAGGAAGGTGGGGAGTTGGGCCCTCAGCATGAAGGGAGGGAGGGAGGAAGGGCGAGGGGGGCCCTCAGCATGGAGGGAGGGAGGGAGGGAGGGAGGACCATGAAGCCCAGGGTGCCAAGCCCTCAGGGGGCCTGTAGGGATCAGTCACCCAGCCCTTCACTGAGGGACTAGGGGACTCAGTCTCAGAGCTCGTTGGGCAGCTTCCTGTCCTGAAAAGAGCAGCTGACTGAATTGCAGTCCGTTGACCCTGAGCCTCAGCCTCCTGACGTATAAAATGGGAGTCTTGTGCTAGATCTGGTTTTCCCAAGCCGGCCATTCCTCTACCGCTTTTATCACCTGTACTTTCATCCAGTGAACATTTTTGTTAGGCATATTTTGTTTTTAAAAAGGGAACCTTCTGATGCTAAGTAAAAAAGTACCACTTGCTGTAAATGAAAAGCAACTTTAAAGATAAAACCAAACAGGTTATTGGAATATGTCCCGTGAAACATCTCTTACACTTTCCTTTCTCTATATTTGGACTGGTGTCCCAAGAAGCAGAGACTTTGGGAAATGTTCCTATTGGTAACGTCGATCTTTTTTAAAGGCTCTGAGCCTGAAGCCTGTGCTCTTTCTTAAAAAGGAAGGTTGCAAGTGAAGAGAGATCTTCTAGATGGACAGGCATCAAACTGCAATTTCTGCTGGAAGTAGATACAAGGATCAAAACTCCATTTGCCACAATATGGGTGGACCTTGAGGGCATCAGGCTAAGTGAGATAAGTCAACAGAGAAAGACAAATGCCGTATGATTTCACTTTCATGTGGAATCTAACAAAGCTGAACTCCCAGAAACAGCATGTAGGCTGGTGGTTGTCACGGACAGGGGGTGGGAGATGGGGTGGGGGAAATTGGGAGCCGCTAGTTGGAGGGTACAGACTTCCAATTATTGGATGAATAAGTTCTGGGCATCCAGTGCACAGCATGGTGATTACAGTTAACTTGGATACTTGAAAGTTGCTAAGACACACACGAAAAGGTAATTATGTGAGGTTCGATAGCTATGTGAGATGGATTTGATAACTACCATCGTGGTCATCATTTCATAATATGTGCTATATGAAATAATCATGTTGTACACCTTACACGTATACAACGTTACATGTCAACTATATCTCAGTAAACCTGGGGGTGAGGGGGAGGGCAAAACTCCCTCCATACTGGTTTGATAGTATTATTTATCATGCTCTACCTGCTTTCAACCTAAAATCAGTCGTTGAAAGCCGACAACTGCCAGGACTTTCACTTGAGGAAAGATGGGACCAGCTGGTTTCGAAGGTCATTTTCAGCTCTAACAGCAAATGTTTCTGTGTAACACGCATCCATCTGGTGGGAGCTGGTTTTATTAGAATCTCTCTTGGTTTGTCATCCTGGAATCCTAGAACTCACGACTTGTAAGACAAACATGTTTCTAGTCCTCACTCCTACCTTCCGAGGCTGCAGCCATTGTAGGGCTGGAGCCAATGCTTGAATTCCTACCACTCTGTCCTCCTAGGGTTCACTTAGCTTCAGTTCCCCCGACAGAGAGCTCACTCTTTCTCTAAGGCAACCATTCTATCCTTAAAAAGTGCTTCTCTGGGGTACGTGAGGGGCTCAGTTGGTTGAGCATCTGACTCTTGATTTCTGCTCAGGTCAGGATCCCAGGGTCATGGGATCGAGCCCCACATTGGGTTCAGTGCTGAGCATGGAGCCTGCTTAGGATTCTCTCTCCTTCTCTCTCTCCCTCTCTCCCCCTCTCTGTCTCCCTAAAAAAAATAATGGAGGGGCGCCTGGGTGGCGCAGTCGGTTGAGCGTCCGACTTCAGCCAGGTCACGATCTCGCGGTCCGTGAGTTCGAGCCCCGTGTCGGGCTCTGGGCTGATGGCTCAGAGCCTGGAGCCTGTTTCCGATTCTGTGTCTCCCTCTCTCTCTGCCCCTCCCCCGTTCATGCTGTGTCTCTCTCTGTCCCAAAAATAAATAAATGTTGAAAAAAAAAATTAAAAAAAAAATAATGGAAAAAAATAAAAAATTCTGCCTTAACTGAAGCAAGAACCAGACCACAAAGTGGGGTGATTCTTTGAACTCACCCCTGTAGCCATGCTCAAGCCCCAGCTGCAGGTGCGGGCACTTTGGATTTGAATGCAAGGGTGCCTAGCCTCTCGGCTATCCCTGCTCCATCATGCTTTCCAGGCTCCCCAGCAATCAGGGGGATCAATCAGTATACCTAGATTCTAGGCCCTGACCTGCCGTGTTGAGCAAGTGGTTACCTCTCTACCCAGCTCAATTTCTTCCCCTGAAATAAGCAGGTGGGACTAGACATTTTGCTTTAATATTACATGACATATTACTACTACTACTAAAATACGTGGTTTTAGTTGAGTGTTTATTCCATGCCAGGCACTTTCAGGACACTGATCATCATCCTCATTTTGCAAGCGAAACAGAGAGATTCAGTAGCTTACCCAAGGTCACGTACTACCTAAGTGGTGGAAATGAGATCCACACCCATGGGATCCGACTCTCTTACCCTTCCTTCTCCCTTATCTTTCTGTGTTAGGAGTGCTGGCCTTCTAGGTTCTCTACCAAGTGAACTTTTTAAAACGGGATTTCTGAAAAATAGGCTTACCTATAGAGGAACTGGTCTGACCCAAAGGGATAGTGCCACCTGCCTCGGTGAATGCAATGGTCTCTAAAACAGCCCCCCCGGGCCCCATCACTTCTTCTCCAGGTCTTCTCCATGTCCCATTTGGTTTTCCACTGGATAGTCAGACCTGAGAGTCTCAGCTTCCCACCCCAGTATCCTGCCTCTACTTTCGGGAAAAGGCTTCTGAGGCACATATTCATAAATTCCCCTATGCCTTAGTGGGACTGATTAAGAGCTCCCTGTCTTCAGGAAACTATGTGATGCAGTGTAAGGAGCAAAAGGCTTGAAAGGTCTCAGTTCAGGCGCTGCTGGGTGGCTCAGTCAGTGAAGCATCTGACTCTTGATTTCAGCTCAGGTCATGATCTCAGGGTTGTGAGATTGAGCCTCATGTCAGACTGCACTGAGAGTGAAGCCTGCTTGGGATTCTCTCTCCCTCTCTCTTCTGCCTGCCTCTCTCTCGCTCTCTCTCTTAAAAAAAAAAAGTCTCATTTCAGGTCTCAGCTGAATGATGAAGTAGGGCAAACAATTGCACTAATTCTCAGTTTACAATGTGGAAAATGGGAATCCTAACACCTATCTCAAAAGGCTTGAGGGAGGTCTATGTGATGAAAGTTACACGAGGCACTGAACATCCCACGTGGTAAGTGCCCACGAGTTTGCTCCCTTCCTCCCTCATATCCTCCCACGGCCTGTATGAACTCCATGATTTGCATATAGGGCTGCTCACGCATTGCTGGCCAAACCCAGAAGGAGTTTTCATCCTGGGACTCTGACCTATACAGCACAAGGGCTCTAGAAATAGCCCGTGTCCCCTGAATTCTTGAGTGGCGGCTCCCAGATCCTGAGAAGGAGACCCCTCTAGACACAGGACAGCAGAGAGTGGCCAAGCACAGCTTCATGGAAATGCTCTGGCCGGGAAGACGAGGTAGATGTCTGGGGCCAATGACCTCTGGCTCACTTACCTGCAGCAGTTCAAATACAGCAAGGAGGTCCCCTCCAGAGAGGCTCCCACAAAAGATAGGGTGATAGCACAGCCTGGGTGGCTCATAGTCCTCGTCAGCTAGCTTCACAACAGGAGCAGCCACTGTGGCCCCCAAATATTCTGGCTTCCCCTAAGGCAGAAAGAAAAGAAAGGAATTTGTCCCCGATGGTTACCTACCTGGTTCTGACCTGCATCAGTGCACTTTAAAAAATAATCTTGACAAAGCCGTTAGCCTCAGTGTCTCCCTCTTGCTACTAACTCACTCTCTTCTTCTGCCAAATGCCTCTTACCCCTTACCAAGGCTTGGGGGTCAGGAAATTCCATGTGGGCTCCCAGGGAAAACTTCTGGGCCCAAGGCTGTTACGGGTTCTCTCTTCTCAGCATATAGAGCTCAGTGGAAGAAAGTTAAAATGATCATCTAGGGTAGACTTGAAAGGGAAAAGAAGAAATAAGGTGGCAGCAAGCATTCCCAAAGCTCTCCAGGGCAGGACACCATCGTGGTCAGGAGCGTGAGCTTTGAAGTCCAGGCACACCTGAGTCTGTGTTCCCAAATCTGCTACTTTCCAGCTCTATGGCCTTGGGCCATTTAGTCAACTTTTTTGAGCCTCATGCCTTAAAAGGAATTAAAAATACTACTTGTTAATGGGGCCATGAGGTTTGACTTAATGATGTAGGTGCTTTGCACAGTGACTGGTATACAGCGAGCACTCAATACATGGTAATATGATGACTATGGCCATGATGATGATGATGATGATGATAATGATGAAGGTCAGTATATTCAGGTGATAGAGCAGTTCTGCTCTATTTTTCTTGGTAATAAAAGAGGCCACTAAGATAGTTTTGTATGTATGTATATATACGGACCGCAAGTTTCTTTAAGAACTACGAGCACCAAAAAAAACACAAAAAACAAAACAAAACAAAAAAACACTATGAGATAGCACCATCTCCTGTCTCTTCCCATACCTGCTCCCAAGAACCTGGGGCTGGCTTCCCCCAGGAGCAGCATGGGGCTGGAGGTTGGGGCTGCTTCCCCATTTATCTCAGGAATGGCTGGAATGTAAACTCCATGTGGCGGCATTTGCCCGTTTTACATACTGCTGTGACCCCCAGCACAGGGCAGGCACTCGTTACCTATTTATTGAGTGAAAGCTGTCGGATTAATGACTTCCAAAGTACAAGGCCAGTGCCCACATTCTCTTCTGGCTGAGGCTGGGTTTAGCAGCTGCCCTGCTCCACTGCCTTTGGACTCATAAACCAGCACCTGCATTCCCGGCTGTAGAGAGAGCCTTGGCTGAGGCGGAAATGGTGTTTAGTTTAAACTAATGATTACTTGATGATTTTGTGATTATTTTTGACTTTAAAACAAACAAAGCTGCCTGCTGGTGTCCACAGGTGGGGTCAGAACTGTCCCTCGTGGACAGTTCGTGGTGGAGCTATGGCATGACACAGGTCAAGACACAAGCGGTCTGCTGTCGAACTGTTTTGTCATGATCCTAGCTGGGAATAATTAAGTACAACTGCCCTGGAAACAAAGGAGCAAAGCTAAACCCAAGTAACTAATTTGCCAAATATAAACGCATTGCTTAGAGAGGCAGCAGGCCCTAATGAGGGCACAAGCCACTGGAGAGTGAGAGAAAGCTCTAGATTGGAGCCACATTCTGTCAGAGTCAGAATGTAATCATCTGATCATCACCATAGGGCTGGGGGCTTGGCGTAGCTGCAGGTGTAAACAGAACCTTCTGGGCACCTACATGTATCTCTCCAGGAAGAAGAGGCAAAGTTTTCACATCTTTTTTCTCTCCTACTTTTCCTTTTCATTTCAATGTGAGAATGTAGGCTTGTGTTTCTACGAAGGGACTGGCTTGGGTGGGGCTCAGGAAGGTAATTGTAGAATGGGGCTCTGGAAGAGGTCTGAAAAGCAAAGGGAAATCCATGTAGCCACACGGGTTGGTTTAAGAGTTTGCAAAGATGCTTGATTATTGTTGCTGGTTTTCAAATAAAAAGTAGTTAGGAATGGAACCATGTCGTTAGCAACAAAATTTAAAAGGTGTTTATTTTGTGACTATCTCCACAGAAAATTTATACAATATGGACAACAGTGGAACTCATATTCCCTAAATATATACAATTGACAGCTCCAATTTATAGCTGGAGGAACAGGGTACAGAGAGAGTGATTCTGGAAAAGCAGAATATGTGTGTCTGAAGGGATACAGCTACAGATACTCCCACATATGCAACAAAGTTTGGACACAGAAGGCTAGGTTCAAGTTCTGACTCTACCTCCAGCTACCTGTGACTTTGAACAAGGCCTTTGACCTTCCTGGGTCTCTGTTTCCGTCTCCAGGAAGCAAGAGGGGGTTTGTGCTCTCTGAAATCCCTGCTCACCTTCTATAATTCTCCCATCCTAATCTGTTCTGACCTTGAATCAAGGTCAGAGCTGCCAGCATGCTTGAGGACGTGAGGGGGCTTTAGGAAGGCTTCTTGGAACGACTGTTGTACTTAATATATTGTGCTTCTGCAACTTCCCAAGGAGGTAAAGACATCAAAGAAAATAAATAAGCCTTTGCCTTTAGACTTTTTAATTTAAAAAAGAAGAAAAAATGATAAAATAAAAAAGAAGTTTTGTCACAGTAATTAAAAAAAAAAAATCCTCCAGTAAGCTTTTGAATCTACTCAGTGGAGAACACAGACATCTTTGGAGAGGAAGAAGTCTGGTTAACATCGTAACGGAAATGGGATAGGGCTGAATGTGTTGTTGCAGGGCTTGGAAGCAAGACCAAGAGAAAGATGACCCAGCTACAAAGGCTGACTTGGTGACAATACCCACCCAGGTCCCCCCAGCCAAGCAAGGTCAGTAAGCACCTCTGGTTTTCAAGATGCCTGGACATTTTTACTCAGCGTTTCTATTGAGTAGCAATAGGACACCTGGGGGCTGGGTACACGTGCAGGTGACTCTATACAAGTATCTTATTCCTGAAGAAGCGTGTGTCCACTAAAGTTTTGTGACCCGGATCCTATTCTACTTGCAAACTAATGGGAAACCTGAGTGAAAAGCCCTTTAGCACAGCAAATGATCGTCACCAACATTCCTGGTTCTATAAATCATCATTTTCCCAGAATGGCCTCCGGGCACCTCTAGAGTCCTGAGCAGTCGCAGGCTGGTTAGATAAAGTGCCCAGTCAGCACTGCCCGGGACACTCACCACCGCGTCGCTGTCATACAGCTCCACCACCACCAAAGGCGGGGACTCCGCCAGCTCCTTCTGGTCTCCGTGCAGCACCAAGTCATTGAACAGCAGCATCTGGTTCCAGGTTGGGGAGAGGGTTTGGGAAATGACCTGGAAGGTGGGGCCGAAAGAAAAGCAAAAGCTCACTCGAGAGGGTTGTAGGGGGCGAGGTGCATTCCTTCAACAGTTACTTGTGGAGGGCAAAGAGAACCTCGTCATCCTCGCTCAGTCCTTTAACATCCAAGTGATGACACAAACCGACGTACTACCACTGGGTACTAGATGCTAGGGGATGCAGATTCCCTGCCCCAGAGAGCTTACAGAAGTTCATGAGTACAGCCCCTGCAATGATTAACACCTTATTTGCATACATAACTTCAACTCAATCCTCCCAGTAGCGCTGTGCTGGCGACACCAGCTCCCCTGTGTTTAGTACTGGGTACCAACTGTTGCACTTAACATGCACAGCCCCGTTCAAACTTCACAACTGTCCTGGGAGGTGGATACAGTTACCTACTCACATTTTACACATCAGGAAACCAAGGCTCACTTGTCTGGAGCCAGGAAGTGGCAGAACTGGAATTCCACCCGACTCATCTGGTACCAAAGCCCAGGCTGCTAGCCTCATCCACCCTCACCAAGTAGATGCTAATATTATCTCTGTTTTATGGGAGGGCAAATTGAGGATGAAGGAGATCTAGTGATGCTTCACTTACGAGCAAATAAAATTTTGTCATCAAATACTCAAAGTGGAGGTTAACTCTAACATTCCTTGCATGGAATTGTACTGTTTTGTGGACATTTGCATTGAACGAACCAGCGTCTTCAAAATAACCTTCACCATTTTGCATGACATCTTTTTTTCTAAGACGACAAACTGTGACATTGGTAATTGGCTGTGTCCATCATACGGATGGAGATACCAAAGGACAGAGGACAACAGTCTGCATTATTGGTTGGGAACTGTGAGTGCCTCACCCAAAAGTGGTTCACAGCCCCCCATGCCAGGCCATTCAACTGCTACCCTCAGAGGGGTGTCATTGGTCTTGTATCCTCTACTCCAGTTACGTGGATACTTGTACACCTGCCAGTTTCACAGAGCCGAAGACCAGGGTTGTCTGCAGTATGGGTAGATTCTGCATCTGGGCAGAAACTAGGCTGTTAATGTGTGAGGCTAGTCTTGGAACATTTCCCCCTTTCCCAGGATGTGCAGACAAACGGGTCATTTCACAGGTGAACACAGCACAATGGCTGCTGGGTCCTGGGGAATTTCCACACTCCCTCGGAACTACACCCTTACTTCTCACTGTGCATGCCAGGCGGTCCAGAGAGAGAGAGAGATCTAGCCCCAGCTAACTTCCTGGACTCCGAAGAATAAATCTGTCATCTCAGACTTTTACATCAGGAGTCATCTCTAGCCAAGACATTAAACCATTGGCACTGTGGTCAGGAGAGAACTGTTTATTCGTCTTCTTTATGTGAGTCATAAAAATATGCATTCCACAATTTCCTTCCTCGCTCGCTTTTTGCGTCTATGCCTCAGACACAGTGATGTTTTTGACATAACATCTCAGAGAAAACCTTAACTTTTTGGACAGGAGAAAAACGGCTTCGTCTAACCTATGAACAGGAGTTACATAGTTGCGATGCAAGGTTATCCTGTATGGCTATCTGACATCACAAAGAAACCTGGGTTTTTATGTTGCTTTTAAAAATAGAAATGCAAACTCTTTCACAGTACACATACAAAAATGTAATACCAAAGCAATTTATGATCCTCACGGCATCTTTCCTGTAGAAATATTTTGACAGCTTCCTTGGCACTTGGGGCTATAAATACCACCTGATAAGATTACAGAGGCCAGCATTCATTCATTCAACATGTATCTATTAATACATTCAACATACAATGTGCTAGGCACAGTACTGGGCACCAATATGGCATCCTGCGTATAACAGGTGCTCAAGAGCTCTTCGCATGAATAAATGCATGGATACTGGCCTATCCTCAGAGTTGTTCCCATGAGTACAAGGACAATGTGGCCACCTTCCAAAGGTCCCCCAAGAGCTCACCCAAACAAAAGTACGTTGTCCCACTTCTCTGCCAAGGTGCCCGTGACTAAGCTCCACCTCTTCAGATCTTCCTTAAGGAGCTCTGCATTGTGGCCGTATTTGATGACGTTTGGGAGACTTTGGTAGCAATTAGCTAACACTTTGAAGAAGGAGTGAGAAACTACAGATGTAGCATGGCTCTAGAATCAGATACCTTTGGAATGGAACCCTAGTTTCATCCCCTGCCTCTGTCCAACTGGGCAGGCGATTTCACCCCCGTGAACCATAGTTTCCCTCATGTAAATGGTTAGCGCCTACCTTGTAGAGTTGTTATGACCACTGTCTGAGGTAAAGTGTATTAAATGCCTGGCACACATTAGTAGGTGCTCACTAAGTGCTTGTTCCCCACCCAACTCGACCCCACCACAGTATTTATGAATGAGTAAGCAGTTACTGAACACCTGCCACATGCCGGTCTTGGTGCACTGGGTACTCATGTCTAACAAGAGACTGTCTGTGTCCTCAGGACTCTGATCGCTTGAAATCTCAGGCTCCACACTCCCCACCCTCTGCCATGTCCTCTCCTGTCCTCTGAGGCTCCTCTCAAGCCATTTAGTCCCTCTCCCCTTCTGGCTCCGAAGCCTTTCTCTTTGGGGAGCTGTCTCCCTTTCCCTTTATACTTTGGTCGCCATGAGATTTCTAAATCCCACATCCTCAGTGACCTCTGGAATAACTGGGTGTCCCTTCTGAAATATTTCGGATCGTTACGTCATTTTAGAGAGGACTGGTTGTGGGACCAGGCCTGCCGAGACTGCTCCCCCTGAGCTCTGTGTGGTCAGTTCAGGCACGGGCTACCGGGTGAACGGTGGAGCTCAGCTAGGACCACAGGGTCAGCTTTCTCCATCATGAAGGGTGCGAGAGCGGGGCATGTCACACACAGGCTCCGAGGCAGCACGGCACTGAAACAGCAGAGGGAATCCAGAGCCCTTACTTACCCAAATGGAAAGCAAAGTGGCTTTGGAACTGGACCAACGTGGGTTTCTATCTTGGCTTTACCACCTTCCACCTATATAGTTCCTAAGCCTTCCCTTCTCACCTGCAGAATGGGGACACTAATAACACCCACCTTTAGGCTGCCATGAGATGTAGCGAACTATGCATATAAGATGCTTGGCATTATGCCTGGCATGTAGGGAGCTCTTGATAAATGGCAGCTATTATTACCGACAAAAATTAGGTACTTGGTTCAAAAGTATAGAGGCAAAGTCCAGGCCTCAACAGAAGCTGTTTTCTCTTTCACACGATCATTTGATAAATGCCATTTGTTCCTTTGAGATATAAGTCTGAATCAAATACAGCTACTGTATAGAGAGGCAAAATAGGAAGATAATCACATAGCAGCCCAATGAGCTCACTCAAACCCCCTCCCCGTCCAGGGCCCCGAGATCACCAGGGCCTGGAACCCCATAGTTTTGTGGCAGATGGAGGAAGGCCCCAGGGGTCCACCCTTTGAGAATCCTCCTTGCTTCTGGTGGGAAGCCTCAGTGACAATAACAAGGAGTCACATAAAGATTACAAGCAAGGCATTGTCCTGGGTGGTTTACCCTCTGGGAAATAGATACAATGTCATCATCGTGAGAGCTTTGCTTAAGGTCACACAACAAGCAAATGAAAGAGCTTAGACCTGAACCCAAACAATGTGGCTCCAGAGTCTATACTGTCATCACTGAACTATGTACTACCCCTGAAAACACAGAGAAGAGAAAGTAGTCTGGAGCCCTCATGCTTCATGTGTTCTCATGCTCCTTCACTAAGTGAGGATGGGGTCACCTTCCTTCTGGGGTCTCTCTCGATTCCCACCCCCACGGAACTAATCCCTCTCCCGTGGCTCTTGGAAGTCTTTCTATAGCCCCACGTTATGGCATATTTCATGGTGCAGCCCCCAAGCCCAGCAAGGACCTGTCACAGAGCAAAAACTCCACAGCTGATGGAGAAATGGACAAGATGATCTCAGTCTGCAGGTCACAAATCAAATGCAATCTCCCAGGTTACAGGCCTCACTTTGGAGAGAAATGTCAGCCCGTGTAACATTAGCCAATATAACGGCCTCCATTCATCAATCACTTTATACACTTAACTTTGGGCTTCTTGACAACAGTCCTATTTTAAGACGACAGATGGAGGTTTAGTGAGTAAATGTGGCCAGAGAGTAGATGACCTAGAACATAACCTCAGGTCTCTTTGGGCCCTTGGTGTTTGTCTTAACTCCCAGAGATGAGCAAATCCTTTGTGAACTCTCCTCTCTCAGAACACAGAATCCTCAAAGAACAGAGTCAGTCCTTGGAGAATACAATCTAATGGGAAGAGCGTCCAATTGGATGTCCACTGATTAGGAACACTTTCACTTTTCAGCACTCAGTGTATAGGAAAGGGAGAGAGCCCAGAGCAAAGCAGTGTAGACCCACTTCCTTTAATTCTCACACCATCCATTAGGAAGTAGTGTTTTCCAGAGGGAGACACCACATTGCACAATCTGAAAGTGTCCCAAATCCCCCAGCTGGTGAGTAGAAAGAAAACAGTGCAAAGTCTAGGGATTCCTGACTACAAAACTGGAAAACCCTCCTCCCCACCAAGAACCCTCAATAAACGTTGGTTCATAAGCCTCATGCAGCCATGTCTGTGTGTTTTCTCACGTGTTTGTTCCCCCACTGAACTTGGCCTTGTGCCCAGCACTTGGGCAGGTGGGCTAGATGTGCCCTTCTCCTCCTCATCCCTCTTCCCCAGCCCCCTTCCTTCACTACGGGTGTGTGCTATCTCGGCTGCAGGACAATGGGTCACACTGGAACAAGAGACCTTCTGCACGGCAATCCTTCCTTGCACGTGTGCTTTGGCGTCTGAAATCAACATACCCAGAGACACAGGTATTTGCAACATGCCCCTCCTGTTTTCTTTGCTGGGCTCTGCTGCGGATCAGCTGTGGGCCATGAGAAGGCAGGCGGGCTTCCCTGGTTACCTTTGTGGTCTGGCAGTGGGAAAGGAATGTGACCTTGGCGAAGGGGTCCGAGAGTCCACTGCTGTCCGCTGCGATGAGGCCCCGGGCTTGATACATGTGCGCTCTCAGCTGAAAGACATGCCGGGCTGTGGACAAATGGAAACGGGCAGGCATCAGTGGGCGCTCCCCAACAGCGAGTACGAACAGGTGTCTGTGCGCCGTGTGCGTCTGTGAGTGTGTCCAGAGGCCAAGACTGGGAGCACCACCCGCCTCTAGACTGAAACAGAAGCAGTGAAGAAAGGGGGGGAGGGGGTATCTACGGGGAACTTTGGAGCCAGGCATTCTCCTTGGCCCCCTCACCACATCATGGGTTTTGATCTTCATAAGAGCCCTGTGATTAAATAGATAATCATCATAATCATCCCCGTACATGTATAAGGGAAATGGCTCACAAAATACGCGACACACGTTTTCCAGGTTTGCAGAGCTATCAAATGCCAGAGCCTGGATTTCATTTCTGTCAGATTCCGAATTCACCTTCTCTTTCTATAAGACTACATTTTTTTCTTATGTTTATTATTTATTTTTGAGAGAGAGACAGAGTGCAAGCAGGGAAGGGGCGGAAAGACACACACACACACACACACACACACACACACACACACAGAATCCAAAGCAGGTTCCAGGCTCTGAGCTGTCGGCACAGAGCCCAACGCAGGGCTCGAACTCACGGATGGTGAGTTCATGACTTGAGCCAAAGTTGGACGCTTAACCAACTGAGCCACCCGGGTGCCCCTCTAAAAGACCACGTTTTGTGTTTTAGTAATTCTCCTGCTTCCACTGGCCCGCATGTGCACGTGTGTGTAAGAAAGGGGCTGCTCCACTAATAGCTTGTGCTTCCATAAACTCTTGAGTCAACCACTCATCCATTCTTCCATTCAGCCAGCCAATGTCATCTTGAGCGCCTACTGTGTACCAGGTACAGTCTGGTCTAAGGATTGTGAGGTGGCTAAGACAGCCCTTGCTCTCTGCCCTTGGGGAGCTCCAGGAAGAGGGCAGAATGTAAGACCAGCATCTACCTCCCAGTGACAGGAGGCCAGGAACTAGAGTCCTGTGAGAGATACAGGCAGAGGGCACGGAGGTTAATTAAAGGCAGGAGTGAGCACATCTGATGACAGGATGGGAGCAGAGAGGGGGCTGCAGATGAGGGCAGATGAGGGTTCAGTGGGGGCGTCCCAAGTAAGAGTGGACCTGTCATATTCCTGGGTTCACGGGGCTTTGTAAAGCCCCTCTTGTTTTTTATATTCACTTGCTCCTTTTTACCCCCTTACCCACTCCTGTTCCCTGTCTCCCCCAAAGGCAATACTATACTGTGTTCAGGATATCAGTGTTTTGCATTGATGTGGGGACTGGGATGCAGGAACTCTTCCATACCAGTTTGACTAGCATTACTTTGTTAAATTAAGGGTGCAGATGCCCGCTCTTCTTCCCTCCCATGCCACTCCTAGGCTTATGTCACACAGGTCTGTACATGGACTCACACGAAGTTACTAACCCTCTCTGTGCCTTTGTTTCCCACCTATAAAATGGGGGTAATAATAGTTCTTCAGAGGGTTAATGTAGGAGATCAAAGGACTAGGTGCCTGACACACGGGAAGAACTTTAAAACTGCATAAAGATGCTGGTGTTGTTGTTACTATTGTTCATTGTAATGTGACCTGTGATGGTGGCAGCTGGGGCCACCTGGGTGTCCCTCAGAGCCCCCAGCTGCAGCCACGTAGGCAGTATGCTGCACACCGCTAGGGGGAACCATTTATTTGGTCAAGGTTTTTGTTTTTCTGAAACCTCTTATCAGCTCTGTCCCTTAGACTGATAAAGTCAGTTTCCTCTTCGCTCTCACAATCTGGTGATCCGTCTTTTGTGTGGTAGTTCATTTTCTACTTGTGGTTGGTAGAGATGTGTCTGATTGCCCCCACTCGAGGGCCAGATGACCCCTCTCTCATCTCTACATCCCCCGCTAATTTTCCCACCATGCCTGCCATATGTAGGTACAAGCTAATTATTGGCTGGATGGATATTTTCTGAAGCACCAAGTGAGTGAAGAAACAAAAATTCTCCAGTGGGTTTGGAAGGCAGCCAAAGCCATCAATGTCAGTGCACAGCAGAGAAAGTTTATCAGGTCACTCCATGAAAATAACACACTGCAGAGGATCAGAAAGCTCTTGAAAAAGTCTTTCTTCTCCTTTGAATTGTTAGCAGCTGGGACAGCAGTATGTCTGGGTACCTTCGATCTCCAGAGATAGAATCTATAGAAATAAGAAGGTAATTTGATATGAGTGTATTTCACCCAAAGATAAAACCTCTTTTTATTTTTTAAAGGTTTATTAATTTTTGAGAGAGAGAGAGAGAGAGAGAGAGAGAGAGGTGGGGAGGGGCAGAGAGGAAGACACCGAATCCAAAGCAGGCTCCAGGCTCTGAGCTGTCAGCACAGAGCCCAACATGGGGCTTGAACTCGTGAACTGCGAGATCATGATCTGAGCTGAAGTCAGATACTTAACCAGCTAAGCCACGCAGATGCCCCAAGATGAGACCTCTTTAAAGACAGGATGGAAAACAATGGAAATAAAGCAGAGTTTGGAGAAGTTGACTTCGTCATTTACTAGCTGTGTGATCTTGGACAATTCCAAGCATTTCTGATACATCCTTTCTCCCTCTGTAAAATGAAGAAACTGCCCAGGGTTTATGTGACAAGTAAATTCAATATAATTCATAACGTAGATGGAACAATCCTTGGTACATTGTATGGACCATGCATTTTCCAAATAGGGCTGAGCTTTCCTTATTCTTATACATTGACACCGGGCACAGAAATCATGAGCTGAACCTCTGGATAAATATCTCCAGAGCCTTCTAACTACAGAACCACTTGGATTCCATTGGCAGTTAAGGTCGACCGACATCAAACGAGTCTTGGGTAACAAAGAAAGCCTGGATTTGTGGACAATTCTCCGGTGCTTCCAACAATGGCTCAGTTCAAAACTTAACTTCAGTTGAAGTTAAGGCAAAACTGTCATCTATTCTGTCTGAATTCAGCAGCAAAGATCCTGTAAATTGAAGCAATTTGGAAAGAGAAAGCAAATTGCTACTGTCAGGCATTAATACTTATAACAAAATCCAAAATGATATGAAAATGTAAACATAATGACATTCATAGAAACTATCTGCATAGAAGAAAGGATTATATAAAGCACGCTGAATTTCTCAAAGTGACCACATCAGGAACCAAGCTGAAGAAACACAAGGGACCCCAGTGATACCAGTTCCCATTGGGTCATTACTGGCAAATGCAAATGCCCGCTGTTTACAGGTCAAAACCCTAGTGCCATGTAAAAGGAATTGCACAGGTCATATCAGCCTAAGAACTTACTGATGTGTTTTAAAAGGCATCTTCTGCTTCAAATGCAAACTCAGTCCACATGATCTGCCTACCAAGAAACTCAAATTGCAATGCCCTCCATTAGCAGAAAACTATAACTTTTACTCCAGATGTATTTAACGATTTCACTTTATTCTTTTGAGATGGGACAACTGGAAGGTAAGGAAGAAAATTTAGAAACTATATTTTAAGAGGGAAATGAGTTGATCCTAAAATAATGTGCAAACAGCCCATGCATGGCGTCCTTCTCATTGTTTTCTCAGAAGCCCACTGGAGACACCTACTGACCCTCTTTGTCAGGTGGGCCTCATACCTGGGTAGAGCAGGCTGGCCGGGGGTTGATGGGTGCCAGCCACTTTGGAGGACATCTCTGCTTCATAGCCTGCTGGCAAGTTGTCCAAAATGGTACCGGAATGTCTGGTGGAGCCCAGCCACAGGTACAGGTCGACCTTCGCTTGCACTGACCAACCAGCCGGCCGTTTTCCAGGAAGCTGGGGAAAGGTCATGAGGAAGACCACTTTGTTAGGAGGAGGCTCACTCTTTGAGAAAAGAGGTCCTGTGGATCTGGGGACACACCCAGGGCAGGTATTCAGAGAGCAGTTCTCAGGACATAATCTTTTTTTTTTTTTTTCTTTCAATGTTTATTTATTGTGAAAAAAGAGAGGGCACAGCTGGGGAGGGCAGAGAGAAGGAGACAGAGGATCCCAAGCAGACTCTACAATGACAGCAGACAGTTGGATGCGGGGCTGGAACTCACAAATTGCGAGATCATGACCTGAGTTGAAGTTAGACGCTTAACCGACTGAGCCACCCAGGCACCCCGTAATCTTGTATCAAAATGAGACTGATGACCCCAGTTGCCACCATGCACAGTCTCAGAGGAGGATCCAGGTCTAGTGGGCCTGAAGCTAAAACAGGCACTTCTGAGCCTTGGATCATTTAAATCTACCAGGAAGGTATGATTATTGCCCCTGTTTGTATATATGAGGAAACTCGGGCTCAGAGAGGTTAACGAAGTTCCCTTAGATCACTCAGCTTTCAAGTGACAGAACCAGGACCAAAACCCAGAGGAGATAATTCCATTCTAGATGCTGGACTCTACCCCCAAAGCTTGCCTCTTCCCACACTGAGCTGAAATATCCTTCCCCCCCCCCCCAAAAAAGAAAGAAATATCCCTTCCCAGAACTTCCAAGCACCTGGAATCCCAACCACAGCATCTGCGTCTTTGCTTCGTTCAGAGGGACTCATGGGCTGCTTCTTCCATAGGCCAGGCCCCCATGTGCTTGAAGGGACCTACCCGCCCTACCATATCCTTCTTCCTGGCTAACCATCTCTAGTCCCTTCATCCCCCCCTCATGCAGCGTGGTTTCAAATTCCTTTTCCACCCTGCATGCTCCCTTTTGACTGTACTCAGATCTGGATTTATGTTTATGTCTGTTTGCATCTGTGTGTTCACGTGTGTATTTGTGTAGGCGGTTTGAGTCTGTGCACATACAGATGAATGTGTGTGGGTGAATGTGTTCTCAACATGTGGAGGATACAACTCAGTGTAGCGTGGCTTCTTTATTCCTCAGTCACCAGGATTAGGGGGTTCCTTCCCCACTGAAGGGGTTCCCAACCCCAGACTTGGCTGTGTTCAGAACTGCTGCCTAGATCTTCATTCTTAGAGTAGCTACCTCTCCAGATTTTGTTGACTCTTCCAAGTGTCACTTAGCGTTTCTTAGGATTTCCTATCGATACTGTCCACTTTCTTCGGCACCACTTTTTTTCCAGAAGGAATCACAAAATCCTACATGAGAGGCCACAGCGTGCTCTGACAATTTCCAAGGCACCCGTGGAGAGCATCTGAATCCAAAATTGAGCATGGCTGTTTACCTTTCTCTCTTGCTCTGCAGGTCCCTTAAATGGATTTTCAGCAACTCAATTCAGCAACTACCTGAAGGGCCATTAGGCCTCACTAAAGCAGTGGGGTCAGGAAGGCATCAGAATGATCAAGACACGGGGGGGGGGGGGGGGGGGGGGCCTTGATTGGCTCACAAGGAAACCGACTTGCATTACTTTATTCAAATGCAAGGTCAAGGGTAAGAGAGAAACAAAGGGAACAGAAAAGTAGGAGCAGGTGTTTCTATTTTTCTTTAGGAGTCAAACATTTTACTGGGCTTTACTGGGTACTTCAGGAGCTGGACCAGTAGAGAAAGCATCCCAGGAAGAGGGAAGGCAAGAACAAAGACACAGGGGTGGGAACTAACAGTGGTGATACAGGCTAATGTTTAGTGAGTGCTCACTCTGTGCCAGGAGGGGATTTGCTAAAAGTTTTTAGAAAAGAAAGAGTTGGGGCAAAGAATGACACAGACGAGGATGAGGAATCCTGCTCGTTATGTGGATGAGTTCAGATTTTATTCTTTAGGGAGTGGGATGCCATTATTTACTCAGCTTAAAAAAAAAAAAAAAAAAAAGGTCATTTTGTTGTTGGTAAAGATAACTGCTCTGCAACTCATAATTTTAAAAATTATAAAAAATAATCCTCAACTCATCACTTCTGTAATAACCATAACAATAATAATAGCTAAAATGCATTGAGCATTTGTTCAATAAAACAACCATTTATGAGAGCCTACGGTTATTCTATTGTAATAAAAAGTAATCCCTTTGCCATTTGTAGATATCACTAGGATATCGATTCACAAAGGCAGGGATTTTTATCTGTCAGTTCGCAGTGACGTCCCCAAAAGACTGCTTGGCATTCATGAAGTACTCAATAAATATTTGTCAGCTCATTAATTTATTTTCCTAATAACAATCCTGCTTCACGCATGTTGAGCGCTTACACAGTCCTAGGTCTCTCTCATGTTTCTCCCTGCACGCACCGTGTCTTAGTACTTACATACTGTTAACAAGCCACAGGTTATCATTCATCTTCATGGTGAATGAAGAGTAAATATCTTTATTATGTGTACTTTGAAGATGTAGAAATGGAGGTTCAGAGAGGTTAAGATGAGTGTCTACCATCACAGAGCGAGGCAAGAATGACCCAAGACTCAACCCTGCTCTACCCGGCTCCAGAGCCCATACTCTTAGCCAGGGCTCCTCACACACTGATCTATCTGCGTGAACTGCCTGGGCATCTGGCTAAAATGTAAATTCCGATTCAGTAGGTCTTGTGATTCTGCATTTCTCCCTGATGGTGCTGATCCTGCTGGTCAATGACCACAGTGGTAATACTTGAACAAGACTTAACTTCCTATCTGCGTGGCCCCAAGCAGGTCTGATATCCTTTGCTTTACTCTTAAAGTAAAACAACAGCAAAAGCATCATTCATTCCTGCTGCTGTGAAAACAACACGGGTATGTGAATTCGCGATTAAGACCAATAACTCAGCTAACATCTTGGGAAATGTTACGTAAGGACCACTACCGGACTCCTAGAGTTTGCAGTTCACCCGTCATTTAAAAAATACACAAACTGAAATTGCTTGCAAGACGTTGCAGGATGTCTCACATGGGAATCCCAGCTGGAACCTCCGTAACATGACTGAGCATGCTCCTAAGTGCTTTCAGAAAGAGTATCTCCTGTTCAACTGCATGTGCATGTTTAGCCTGGGGTGTCTTCCCCTGGCTCCCTCACTTCCCCAGTTGCTTTTCTCTCTTGTGTGCTCCTAAAGCCTGACCAACCACTGCAGTGTCTTTCCTTTTGAGAATAGCATGGTAAGGTAGGGGGGCAGGGGGGAGGCGGGGAGAGAAAACAAAATAATTAAAGAAAACAAACGTGCGTTGAAAAACTATGATCACCAATGTATAAAAACTGCATGAGACAGAATGCTACAGTCTTAGCCCCTCCCAAGCCCCACCCACCTCCTCCAGAGGTCCTGGTGAATGCCGGCTGGCTTTTAAAAACAGGGGAAGTCTTGGCAAGTCAGAAAATGGAGCAAGAGATGGGAATTCACACACATTGTGCTGAAGTTGGTCAACCAGTATCAGAAAGAGAGGGTTTGCTTGCTTTGTTGACGTTTGTGTGTGGCAGGACCCAGTCATCACTTTGTGCTGCATCCTAGGGAAAGGTGGATTGAAAGCGGGAGTCCCGAGAAGTGACTGGACTCAGGAGAGACAGGATAAAGGTGGAGGCAAGACCAAGGAGGGGCTCTCTGGAGTCCAGCTGGCAGGACTCACATGGAGCCATGATTCCAGGCAAAGAGAAAAGGAAAGTGGAACGTCACCCTCTTGTTGGACTCTGAGCACACCCAGCTCCTCCCACAGGGAGTTTGCTTTTGGACACGGATGTGCTTTTCCACCCGATGGCCACTACGGGTAAGGTGCGGATGAGACCGAAGTGGGAGAGCTCTGCTCTTTTGGATGGTGGATTGAGCTGAGCTTAGCAAATTTTGTCCCAGTGACTCCACCCTGTCCACTATAGCATTATGAATATATTTAAGTTAGAAAAAAAGAAAGATAGGGCGCCTGGGTGGCTCAGTCAAGCCTCTGACTTTCGCTCAGGTCATGATCTTGTGGTGGGTTCGAGCCCCGTGTCAGGCTCCGTGCTGACAGTTCAGAGCCTGGAGCCTGCTTCAGATTCTGTGTTTCCCTCTCTCTCTCTCTCTCGGCCCCTCCGCTGCTCGTGCTCTGTCTCTGTCTCTCTCTCTCTCAGAAATGAATAAACATTTAAAAAAAAATTTTTTTAAAGAGAAAGATCATGGAACCAGGAACTATGATTTACTATTACTATTTACTATTTATTTGGCCATGTGACTTAAGATAACGCATTTTAGTTTCCTCTAGATTAACATTCTCTGAACTGGACCCCTAGTAAAAGTAGTTTCCCAGCATTTGTAAATAACTATTCTAGATGAATAAGGTTGGCAAGCGTGGGCTGTAAAAGATAAAGATGTTTCCTGACTGCAGAACTTCTGGAAGACTTCTACCAGCTAATGGGCACCGTGAGACCCCACGAGAGGGTGCACCTGCAACCCCCCAAATGGGTTTGAACATGGAAGTTCACGGAGCTGAGGGCTGTTCCACAGCATAAACTCTGGGGAAACTCTGGCCTAGAGATTTTGGATGTTTGCATTCTATGCTCTGTCTTCCTGCACGTTTAATTCTCAGCTAAGAAACCAGAGTGAGTGGCAGGAGGGTAAACACTTTGCCTCCCTGATGCTGCTCTTTCTTTCTTCAGATTTACCATTTGGGTGAAGAGAAAAGGGCATAAAGAGAGGTGGAGAAAGGGAATGAATAGCAACGGTGACAATCAAATCAGGAATGGAAACAGTTTTGCTGAATCATCTTATCAAGATGTTTCATCAAGTCAGTGCAAGCGAATTCAACGACATTTAAAAAGCTATCCCCCAAAGTAATCCCAACGGCAGAAAGAAAATAACAGACAAAGACGTCAGCCAGGGCCACAGGGTGAAGGTTCTGAACTCTCAGTTATGTCCATCCTCTGGTTTTATTTGACAGTTGTTCTTTGTTCTAATTTTAAATAAATCCGGCATACATCAAAATATTTGGGAGGAAATAACTTTACACTGATTTTCTAGCATTTTCTGAAACAATTTGCTTTTTTTAGGACAAATGTTTCTCGTGGCCCCAGAATCCCTTGGATGGAGAAAGTTGAAGAGAAGCCCTTACATTTGCGGTAAATAACTAGAGTGAACATTTTTTTTCGGTTACAGTTTCACAGGGATCGGTTTAAAAGTCATGTTATCCACATGACAGAACGTAACATACATGACGAGCCACAAATACTTCACCAGATATGAAGGGGCATACAATTCCAGAAACATCCTCTAGATGTTGGATGCCCATTTGTTTGAACACCAACACTGATTGAGCGATTACTCTGGATGATACACACTCTGTGTTCTTCATGGGCAATGATCCACTTAACCCTCAGCATCACCTCCATTTGACGGATGAGGAATAGGAGACACAGAGATGTTAAGTAACTTGCCCAAGGTCATGCAGCTCGTAAATATTAGCCCCAGAATTCTGTAGTGGGTTAAAAACTGTATTCCCCTAAACTTCAGACGTTGAAGTCCTCACACCCAGTAGCTTAGAATAAGACCTTATTTGGAAATAGGGTCATGGAAGATACAGTTAACACGAACCTAAACTGGAGTGTGATTCTTACAAAAAGGACATCGCATGAAGAGAGACACCCACAGGGAGAGCACAGTGTAGAGACTGGAGTTATGCTCCTACGAGCCAAGAACTGCCAGGAGTTAGAACAGTGTTTTCAGAGGGAGCATGGCTCCGCCAATACCTTTATCTAAGATTTCCAACCCTCAGAATTATGAGATAATACGTTTCTGTTGTTTAAGCCGCTTAGTGGTACTTCGTTACAGCCGCCCTGATAAACTAGTACAAATTCCAACCCGGATTCACCTCATTTCAGAGCCTAAGCATTAAGCCATTATCCCCTGCTGCCTCTTCTGTCTGCAACATTTGATAATCACATCTAAGGGAGACTCTAACATTTGGATGGCACTTAGAGGCTACCCAGTCTAGCTGCCCATTGCCATATTTATATCAAAGGGACTAAGACCAAATGTGGATCTCCATATAGGAAACCATTTCCCTGTAACAGCTATCATGTGGCCTGGTTATGTCCTCTGGAAACACACACACACATGCGCGCACACACACTCAATTCATCATCCATGTGGTAGCCCTACAAACACTAAAAATCTCTATCAAGACATCAAATCTTCTCTTCTCAGTTAAACACTGTTATCTCTTCACCGTTCTTCGTACAGCATGGTTAATAAGCCTTCTCACCCTCCCCCTCAGGCAGTGGAAGATAATTATGTTGTAGCAAGAAATCAGAACTACAATTTCCAGGAAAATCTACTCTAAGTCGGGAAGAGTTAGTCAGTCAAATTATACATTCTTGTCAGTCACTGGTGTGTGTCAAGCCCCTGGACCACTCTTTCTCCATATTTTCTCAAGTCTATTTCTGGGATAGAAATTTATAGTATAGGTAGAATACCCAGGGTCTCCAAGAAAGGTTCCAATTTTGACTAAGAAACAGTAGGATCCACCCAGAGATTCTACCTATGATTGTCCACTTGTGAGGCCTCAGGGGAGGCATCAGGTGACCCGGTCTTCATGAAGGGTACAGGGAACCTAGATGAAATTTCACAATTGGAAGCCACCAGGAATCCTGAACTGCCAGTTCTGTGAAATACAAACCTTTTCTCTTGTCATTTTCCTTGAAAATTTTCTTTTTTTAAACATAGATGAACTCATGTGAAGAGATGCCATGGACAAATCACACAAGAGAAAAGGTAGAGAGAAAACTAATAGAAAAATGGTTGGTTTTCCTAGTGACCAAAGAAATAAAAATTAAAGCAACCTTGAGCTACATCTGCTACATTAAAAAAAAAAAACAAAAAACTTTATGTCTGTTGACATGGTGATTGGAAAACTGGGGAATACTCAGCCTCAAGACGGTCTACTAAATCACAATTTGAATCAAGAGGAGACAAGGTGTTTCAGCTGTCTGTCCTCAGACCTTTGAAAGTTTGGGGGAAAAGTCAGGGACATGGACACACATGAAGAATGCTGAGAGACTCAGGAAAAGCAGAGATTTCCTATCGTTGAGTCAAAAATAGTGCAGACTTACTTTGAGGAAATGAGTTTTGATCTTCCCACAGTGTTTGCCCATCTGCTCACCGACAGGGGAATAGAGCACGTCTTTGGAGGCGATGCGGGCATATGCCACCTTCTTGTTGTTGCTGAGCATCCAGATGAAGACATCGGGGATGGTGTGCTGTGGCTGTGGCAACAGAGGGGAATGGATTTGATGGGTTGGTGCTTAACAAGTACCCTTCCGGAATTCTCCTCCCGGAAATAGTCCCTGTCTGAAAAATACATTCTGTGACTTAAACCATCAAGGCACTTAAACATCTATGCAGTCAAGCAAGTTAAGTGTAGCTTCTTTGAGAAAGCCTTATGTCATGACTTCTAAGTACATACAAACCCCGTATGTCCAACTTGGTTATTGTGCTTTGAGGATACGCAAGTTGGACCCATGATTTGGCATCTTTGGTGACCTACTTTTCTCCAACTATGGAACAAACATCTTCCCCTTTGTTGTTGTTTTTTTGTAATCATGTAATGATTTAGCCTCAAACATTGGTCCCCCTAAGAGCCAGGTAGCTTTCCAGAATATTCAAAAAAAAAAAAAAGCAAAAACAAAAATCCATGAATGTCTTTCTATTTGCTCTTTTTTTTTTTTTAATGTTTATTTACTTTTGAGAGAGAGAGAGAGAGAGACAGTGAGAGTGGGGAAAGGACAGAGAGAGAGGGAGACAGAATCTGAAGCAGGCTCCAGGCTCTGAGCTGTCAGTACAGAGCCTGACGCGGGGCTCAAACTCATGGACCGTGAGATCATGATCTGAGCCAAAGTCGGATGCTTCACTGACTGAGCTACCTAGGCACCCCTCTATTTGCTCTTAAGGAAGGAAAAACAATTCTACAAGGGACTTTAGACCTAAAATATGGTTGTCAAGTATTTTAGCTCTATTTTAGGTTGTTATTCAGGAGAAATTTGACTAACTTGCACATTAAATTCTACTTTAAAATCGAGGTAATCAAGATAGGAATTACAGAATTCCCTGCCAAGAGGCCCATTATGTTGTGTTTGAAATGCATATTTCTGAGCCACCATAGCTACCCAATCAAAAGGGAGGTACATTGTCACAAAGTACGCTTTTATTTTCCTGGGCTCGAAGTGGGTGCTCTGCCTCTCTAACCCCATAATCCTCTGGCATAATTTGTTCTCCAAGAGGCATCCCTTCTCTCCTTATATGGAAACAGAAACATCAGTGAGGAGGTTTCCCTAGCCAGAGGGTTGGTCAGTCACAGACCTGAAGTCCTGATGCTTGGTTTGAACCTTCTGGGTGCTTATTAAAATTCCTGAATCTGTTAAAATGACTTCCTGTCTCACTGTTTATTATGTCCCCAGGGAATGATGGATTTGCAACAAGATATACAACTTGTGAGACTGGCAGAAGCAGTAATGTTCTGTACCTCTCCTTGAAACCTTCCCATAAAAAACCCAGCATCTGACAGAAGCAAATATGTGGACGTTTTTAGAACATTCTAGAAGTCACAAAAGATACTGTTTACAACTAACTTTAAAGGAGAAGCTGTTCTTTTACTGGATAGAGTTTAAGTCCACTTACAGTTGAAAACTAATCAAAGGTCCCATACTTATTTTGACTTTTCTTGATTCCATTAAGGAACAAGCTTTTTATTTCTGCTGAATACTCAGGCTTCATTAAAAAATCAGTAAAGCTGTACATGTTTGGCTTAATTTAAAAATCTCCATTCTCACGCCTAAACTAATAGTGACTGCTCAGCTCTGCAGGGCTTGGAAGAAAGCATTGCTCTCCACCTTTTATCCTTATCAAACATTCAAACTTCACTAGGAATATATTTGTTCTAATCTCCCAAAGGAAGTTTGCCTTTAGAGTTGATTACCTCATCAACAAGGAAGCGGATTTTTTCCACAAAGATTTCGGCTTCATGGATCATTTCATCAAGAGATAATTTTTTCTTCTGCTGCTGAATGATTGCCTTGGCTTCCTTGGCCATTGTTTCCTGAAACAAGACAGGAGTCCATGTGGGTTTTTCTAGATATCTGGACATAAGTACTGTCCTGTCGCTGGAGAATCCTGAAGGTGCTTGTTAAGTCCCACACCAAGCCATTCATGGGGCTGTTTCAGGGTCTGCCAGTGTGCACACTGCCCATTTAATAGAAATGTCATAGACATACGGAGGCAGTGAATATCATCTCACCTTTGTTTCATAGATGAGAAGCCAGGGCCTGGAAAAGTCAAAGGTTTGTCAAGGTCCCATGGCTCTGTTAGCCAGGACCCAAATCCAGTAACTAAAACGTATTGAGTTCTTACCCTGTGCCAGGCAAAGCCCTACCTGTTGAATTAATCCTCATTGCTCATCACAGCCGTCTGAGAGTTTGGAACATCCATTCAGCCGTGTTTTTGTACAGAGGAAATCCCAAACATTTATAGTGATTTCTGAGACCCTGCGTGAGTGGGCCTTGCCTACTCTTTGCTTCATCTTGTATCGCTTCATACACTGGGCCCCAGGCACACTGGTCCTCAAGAAGGCCCAGAACACATCAAGCTCAGTCTGACCTCAAGACCAGTGTGCGTGGGTTTTCCTCTTGTTCAGATGTTCCTCCTGGACTCTGCACGGCTCGTTCCTTCCCAAGCCTCAGCCTCAATGTCACCACTGCGTCCCGTCCCCCACATTTTC
Source organism: Herpailurus yagouaroundi (assembly GCF_014898765.1). Classification (NCBI taxonomy): domain Eukaryota; kingdom Metazoa; phylum Chordata; class Mammalia; order Carnivora; family Felidae; genus Herpailurus; species Herpailurus yagouaroundi. Next base: position 32,769,666 of record NW_024412417.1, on the reverse strand, counting down.
CTGATCACCATGGCCTTACAAAATTTCCTTCATAACCATAACCTGTAATCATTTTGTTTAGTTGTTGCTTACCTTTCTATCTTCCGTCTACTCCCCTAAAATGTAAACTTCACTAGGGCAGGGACCTCCTCTGGTTTGTTCTTACCTTGTTCTTACTTATTCTCAGTGTATGGCAGAGTTCCTGACACATAGCAGGTGTTAAATACATGTTTGCAGAATGACTAAGTCAATCAATCAATCAATTCCTCAGGGGCGAGTGCCAAGTACTTACAGCGCTGTGTTCCCAGCACCTAGCACAGGGCCTGGCACATAGGAAGCCTTAGGTACATGCTGGCCAGGAGGACGAAATACTTGCTTTGTATCAGGTACTGTCCTAGGAGCCAAGGCCTAGGACAGGGGAAGGCACAGGCTTCCTTCCCTGAGACGTGACAGTTTGGTGAGCTAAAAGCAATACATGTGCAAAACATCAGGGGACCAGGGAAAGGCAGAGCTCGGTTTTATAGATGCCATGACATTTACACTGGGTCTTTAAAAAGGAATGGAATTCATCAGGTGATAAGAAGAGAAAGGAAAGTCCAGACAGAGGAACCAATTACAGATAGAAGGTATGTAGGACTGACAAATGCCAGTGATTTTTGAAGCAATGGCAATCTAATCAGGTTTGTGTTTTAGGAAGACCATTCTGGTTGTGGTCTGGGTTGGAGGAAGCCACGGTCTGGGCCTAGTGGGTGCTAAGGAACTCAGTTCAGGCAGCAACGCTGAGGATGAAGAAGTGGAACAAGTTCCAGAGTCTTTAAGGGGAGGAAGCAACAGGGCCTGTGGTCAGATCGACTATGGAGGGTTAGGAGTAAAGATTTAAAGTTGAGTCTAGGCTTCTGGTTGGAGCAACAAATGCAGCTGGTCGTGCTAACAGAGGACGTGGAACAAAGTCAGATTGGAAGCCGATGGGTTTAATAGGATGGGTTGAGTTGGAGGCGCTGTGAGACAAGCAGTGATGTGTCCACTGGGAGGGTGGAAATACAGGTCCAGAGATGAGGAGGGACTGCTGGGCCACTACAAGATATTGAATGCGTGGACTCGTGTGGGTCAAGGACTGTTGGATGTCGAGAAAACCCTGTATTTCTCAATACAGAGCTCTGTGGGCAATATGTAGTGCATGGATGTTGCAGAGACAGGGAAAGGCAGCCGGAGGAGCTAAAGAAGAAATGGGGTAGGAGGAAGATCTATACAGTGAAAATCTGGCCTCCCTTGGAGTACAGAGGCGGAGTACATAAACCCTTGTTTATTATCCTGGAAAGAAAGGTGAACCAGTTTCGACACTTGGGTCTTAGTGTCTAGACGATGATTAATTAACTGTGACCTTTAAAAAAAAATCCTTTAATCTCGCTGAGCCCCACTTGCATCTTCAAAATGCCCCTGACCAGTCAAACACCGAGTCGTTTTTCTTTGCAGAATTATCACGGCCTCCTACAAAATGTCCCTTGGTGCCACTGTTGGAGCTGAATTTTCGAGGTGAGATAAGCCAGGGTCTAACCTGGTCTGGCATTTCTCAACCATCACTCATTCGACAGGGACTGAGGATCTGTGAGGCATGCAGAGCTGTGCGGGTTCTCCAGGCCACAGAGAGGTATCAGCTCCTGCCCTGATGTCAAGAAAGCTTACACCTCTTCACAATTTTTAATGGAAGAAAACTGAGCAGGGGAACAACAGTTATTTTTTGGTCTCTCCATTTGTGAGGCAAAGAAGTCTATGCCTTTGACAAAATATAAATGTCGAGAAAATGGTCAAAGAGGAAATCCGTCAGAATAGGATATAGGACTGGTGGGCTTCTAGATCATTTTATAAACATTCAATAAATGCTCATTCCTTTCCAACTTACCCATATATTCCCTTCTCACTCATGCTTCTACATCACGCAGATGTAGAACCTTTAGAACACTATCCTCATCTGGTCTATGACCTATGCCTCATCCGTGAGGTTTATTTTTAAAGCACACGTTTTAATTCTGTTCAAAGTATAAATAGATTTTCACATACCAGCTCCTGCCAACAGAGCGTAAGTCGTTTCTTATCTAAAGTGGTTTGGTTCAACATCTTGGGCTTCTTTTCTGCTTCAGAGATAAAGGCACTATAAGAGAAGAATAACAATTTGGAAACCTACTTAGTGAAAATCCATTTATGTACTTCCAGAGATTTGCACATACACTTCCTGCAATACAATGGGAAAGTTGATGGAGCCACGGAACCAAGATTTCTCATTTAGAATTAAGCAGTGGTGGGGGCACCTGGGTGGCTCAGTCAGTTAAGTGTGGGACTTTGGCTCAGGTCATGATCTCACTGTTGGTGAGTGTGAGCCCCGCATCAGGCCTGGCTCTCTGCTGTCAGTGCTTCAGATCTCTCCCTCTCTCTCTGCCCCTCCCCTACTCGCTCTCTTTCTAGCTCCAAATCAAATAAACATTAAAAAAAAACAACAACAAAGAATTAAGCAATGGTGCACTAACTTTTCTAAGAGACAAAGTGAGGATTGGAAATGATCCCCAGACCCCACATTAATTTTGGGGAATAGAGGTTTGTTTTCCTACTTCGTTTCCTATACATATCTATTGTGATTGCTATCCAAGGTCATAACACCAAACATAAAATAATGCAGTTTTCCATCATCTTACACATTTAACACACACCAAGAGTTTCCTGAAAAGTTGTATGTAAAAAATATTTTAGACTCCATACTGCAGTACGTCCTCCCATGTTAAAAACTCTACCAATGACGAGTAGTAACACTTGGAGGGATGATGTTAAAAATGTGGTCAATAAGAAAATGGTAGAGGTTATGCATGTAATTGAAGAAGAAATATAAGTGGCTTTAAAACATGGGGAAATAAGATACTGCCCTCATTAGTGAAAAGTTAAATGCAAATTAAAATCAATACCATTTTCACCTATTGGATAATAGTTAAGGTTGGTGGGGAAATCGTCACTCTCCTCCACCAATTGTTTAAGAGACGATTTGACAGCACTTGCCAAAAATTAAACGTCTATATAATTTGATCCAAAAATTAGGTTAGAATTCTGTCCTTCAAAAACAACTGAAACATTTGGCAAGAATATGTTTACACAGTAATGCTTATTGTAGCATCATTTATAGTAGCAACATAAGAAGCAACTAATATATCAGAGACCAGTTAAGTAAATGACACATATCACACAATTAACTACTGAAGACCATCACATACAACTGTAGAAAGATTCCAGTGCTAGTTTGTGGAGTGAAAAAGCAACCTGCTGAACAAAATGTGTGACATTTGTGGAAAAATAGAGTGTTTTCATGAATGTGTGGGTCTGCAAATGCACAGGAAAAAAAATCCAGGAGGACAAATCAACTTTTCTCTGCAAAATGGGATTGGAGAGAGAATTGAGAACACTTTTTCTTCATACATTCCTACCTTTTTTTTTTCTTTTGGTAAGATGAGCATGTAATACTGTGAAGAAAAAAATCAACGACAAAGGAAACAAAAGGGGAAAACACCCCACTCCCCGGTCCTGCGTCGCCGTCGGAAACCTCACTAGCAATTCTCTTTGGACATACTAGTCAAGTGACATTTTCTCTTAATTTTTATTTATTTATTTTTTAATTAAAACAAAAAAAATTTTAATGTTTATTTTTGAGAGAGAGAGAGAGAGAGAGAGAGAGAGAGAGAGAGTGCAAGCAGGGGAGGGGCAGAGAGAGAGGCAGACACAGAATCCGAAGCAGGCTCCTGGCTCTGAGATGTTAGCACAGAACGCGACAGGGGGCCCGAGCCCACGAACCACATCATGACGTGAGCCGAAGTCGGATGCTTAACTGACTGAGCCACCCAGGCGCCCCATTTTCTCTTAATTTTTAAAAAGAATATAAAGAATTGTATTTTGAAGAAGGCATCTTGTTGCCACACGTCTACCTTCTGAGACACCCAAGAAACTCCATTCCACTCCCGAACGGACCAGCTTAATGAGACATGGTGGACACTTCTGACTTCTGATCTCTCTCTCCCTTTCTCACAGGGGGAAAAATCATTGATTCCCTCAATCAAATTGGAGTAAATGACCACAGCACCTGTTTGTGTTCATTCTTCATCTTTCATACCCAGCCTGCTGTGACCTGTGGACGGCCTCCTCACCTTCTTGTGGCAAGTGACCTGTCCCTTCCTGGGGAGAAGCCCCAGAAGTCCAGCTGCCTCACCATGAAGGGGTCGCAGCGGGGAGGAAAACAGGAAGCCCACCTTGACCTCAGGTCCAAGCCGCTTTCTCAAATCCAAGTTTACCAAATACAAAACTAACATTTTGATCTCTGTCTGACCCTCATAAATATGTTTTCAGCTGCTTGTAAACTTGTAGGGAAAGGGGAATGATCATCACCCCAAGTAGCCCCCTAATATAGAAAATTATTGAGCTATAATTTGCCCACACACAGTTTCTAGAAATATGAGATCATGAAGCTTTTTAAAGATGCTCAAAGAGAATTGCAGGTCACACTTAGCTCACAGCAGGAGCAACACTGATAGATATTGCTTCTATAATGAGAAATGAGAAAGAAATAAAGATAGAAAGAAATCTATATATTTATTTGTTTGCTTTCCTTTTATAAAGCAAAAATGATGGGTAACTGAGAGATTAGCAAAGACAGAACTTATAAAGCAAAACACCAGAATTTAGCTACTTAGCTACCCCCATCTATTAGATTTTGCCTTCCATCAAATGAATCTCCACCCCTTCACATTGTTTCCATTACGACTAAATCTTTTTTTCTTTTCTTTTCTTTCTTTCATTTTTTTATTTAGAGACAGCATGAGCAAGGGAGGAGGGGGAGAGAGAGGGAGAGAAAGAGAGAGAGAGAGAGAGAGAGAGAGAGAGAGAGAGAGAATCTTAAGCAGGCTCCATGCCTAGCATGGGGCCCAACACAGGGCTCAATCTCCCCACACTGAGATCATGACCTGAGCCAAAATCAAGCGATGCTCAACTGACTGAGCCACCCAGGCACCCGTCATTATGATAAATTCTCATTTTTGCCCAACTCTTCACCTAATTCATTTCAAGAGTTAATCCAGGTTGTTTCCTTCTGTAGTAGACAAGCCCCTACAATGCCCCCCCCCCCCCCCCAGTGACCTTCTCCTGCTTTTCTTGCCGTTGTGTAATTCCCTCCCTGTGAACGTGCACTGGACCTAGTGACTTGCTCATAGTAGAGTATGTCAAGAGTGATGGGGGTCACTTCCAAGATTAGGTTATAAAAGACCATGACTTCCATCTTGCTGGCATGCTCTGACTCTTCTTGTTTGTTCATTCTGATGAAGTCAGCCGCCATGTCGTGAGAAGGAGCCTGGAGTAGCCCACGTGGTGAGGAACTGAGGCTGACTGCCAACAAGCAGTCAGGGAACTGAAGTCCTCAGTCCACCAGCCCGTGAAGAACCGAATTCGCAAAAAACCATGTGAGTGGGCTTGGCGGTGAAGCCCGCCCACCGCGCCTTCAGTAACTGCAGCCCCAGCCCATGCCTTGATTGGCGTCTCTGAGAGGCTCTAAACTGTGGCTAAGCCACAGCTGGACTCCTGACCCACAGAAACAGAGATCATACACACTGTTTAGTCACTAAATTTGGGAGTTGTTACTCCATAATAGGTAACTAATACACTCTATTTTTAAATCTTTTATTTTTTTTTTTTAATTTTTTTTTCAATGTTTTTTATTTATTTTTGGGACAGAGAGAGACAGAGCATGAACGGGGGAGGGGCAGAGAGAGAGGGAGACACAGAATCGGAAACAGGCTCCAGGCTCTGAGCCATCAGCCCAGAGCCCGACGCGGGGCTCGAACTCACGGACCGCGAGATCGTGACCTGGCTGAAGTCGGACGCTTAACCGACTGCACCACCCAGGTGCCCCAAATCTTTTATTATTATTGATTGCCACCTGGAATCAGAGTCCTTAATTGGTGTTTGCTATGTTATCTGAAAAAATTCTACTAAACAGTATTTGATTTATTATCCAATCGCATTGTCAAATAGTTGCTGAGTATCTACCAGATGTAGACACATGCTTGGCATAACATTACTAGCATTTTTCTTGCTTCATTAGAAAGTCTCTGCAGTGAGTCTTTCTTTTATCCCTCTTCTTCTTCTTTTTTTTTTTTTTTTCCTTTGTTTCATGCTTTAGTTAAGTGTCAGGAAGCAACCGTGAGCCCACAAGTGCCGGCTAAATTAGTGAACGAAACAAAGATGGATAGAACACTATCAAATGCCTATCTGAATGCATGTGAAATCAACTATTTGCTAAGGTAATTAAAAGCTGATTCCATATAAGCTCAGCAACCCACATGCCAGCTGTTCTCCCAGTACCTGCTTTGACTGATGAAGTCACTGAGCACCATCTTCATTTTATCTTCTGATGCTTTCTCTGAAATCTTGATCAATTCTCTCACTTCTTCTATACTTTCTTCCTGGAAACAAACCATAGGGGTAGAGGGCTGAGGGGCAGAAGGAGACACTGTAGTGGAGACCCTGACTGAAGTAGCTCAGACATATTTTGCTGATTTTGTGTTTTAGAAATGAAGGAAGATTTCCCTCATTTTCTCGGGTCTAAACTGGGAAATGCTGCTGCATTCTAACTTTGAAACTTCCTTTTCTTCATTGGAATCAGTCCAAATACAAGTCTTCTCCTGCCTTGCTCAAACTCATCATTCCTATTCCAGATCATTTCCTAACAGGGAATCCTTTATTTGGCATCTACTGTGGGGGGAAACTCATGTCAGGAAATACCTAACAAAGGAGATCAAATTAGATACGACATAAAAAACTTGAAAAGCAACGTTCAAGTCAATTGATTATATGGGAATATAGTAATACTGAATAATCCTGATTTAAAGGGGATCAATTCTTCTGATTATAGGAGTTTGGGGCAGCGGGTGAGGTGGTATAGGAGAAGAGGACAGGTTGCATATGACAATGGCTTTATGCTTGCGTATTTAATAATCATACTTTTCTTTTTAGGCCTAAGTTCTAGTATTCCATTCAGTGGCACTCAATGGAGGGATACGGCACTCAAAAGGCATGTTATCACTGCTTTGCCAGAATCTATAAAAATTGTATTACACATCAAAGTCTGATGTCTGGGGACATATGTTTCCCTCTCTCCCCCTCACTATAAGAACAGGCAAATTGTGGAGTGGTTAAAAATATAGGTGTAAGGGGGCGCCTGGGTGGCTCAGTCGGTTAAGCGGCCGACTTCGGCTCAGGTCACGATCTCACACTCCGTGAGTTCGAGCCCCGCGTCGGGCTCTGTGCTGACCGCTCAGAGCCTGGAGTAAAAAAAGAAAAAATATATATATATATAGGTGTAGGGTCAGCAACCTCTGTTCAAATCCAGACTCTATCCTTATGACTGAACTAACCCCCGCATGCCCATTTTTCTGCAAAGTCAGGTGATAAGAGCGCCCACCTATAGCACCACCGTAGAGAGGTGTGGACTTCTTCAGACAGTGCCTAGTGCTTAGTAAACAAACATTCAGTCATGTTAGGCATGATACACCAAGCATGGCAGGGATGTGGCACTGAGAAAGGAACTGGAAATGAATGGTAAAGGCGGCTATGGCCTCTAGGGAGGCATTCTGCTTTGGTTTGTCGAGCGCCGGGACACAGGAGTCTCGTCTGCGACCGTGACACAATGAGGATGGCTCCAAAGGAGTGCTTTGGGACACTGGGTGGTGGAGAAGAGACTGGGGGGACGCCATTTTTCTCCCCACCACCACCGAGGTGGGGCCTCGAGGATTGGTTCCCTGGGCCCACAGTGGAGGCGGGACCAGCCTACAGCAAACCACGCCCCTCCGCGCCGGGTAACTGCGTTTACCCACTGGAGTGGGATAGACCCTGTAGAACCAGAGGGACCCCTCCTCCAGGCCAGCGCTGCTGCATTGCTTGGATTAATTCTATAAATACACTGTCTAAGATATTTTGCCTGAAGGAGAAGCAAAACCAGCCTTCCAAAGCAAGTCTGTGGCCTCCACATAATGTGACACCAAATCGCCCTCAGACTCTTATCTCCACGATGCCTGGAATCCCCAAGACCAGAGGCAATGCTGTGTTTCACACAACTAGAGACAGAATTGTAAAGCAAAAGAGAGAGAGAAATTTGTTCTTTCCTTAGCATAGGCTTTCATGGAATGAGAGGGTCACCTGGTGAGGCATGGCAGGACAGAAAGTAGAGGGCGCCCCAATGAGCTGTGTGGTGTGAGAAGAGAAATACGAGAGCAGGCACAAAGAAAACACAAAGGGCAGGCTCGAGAGCCCAGAGAAGCAGAGTTCCCAGGGGTGCCTTCCTCCCTGGGGTTGGGTGGAACAATCTGGCAGCCGTTGTATGTTGGCCCTGTTATAAATACTTCCCTTCAATCCCTCAAATAACTATTGGCCCCTTTCAGGTGCCGGGTACTATGCCAGATGCCACAGAACAGTAGGAAATGGTTATTGACCAAATAAACACACCAATCAATTGTAAAATCCGGAGAGCCCTGAAGGTACAGCACAGGGTATTACAGGAGAGAGTAAGGGGGAGAAGTCAGAAGGCCTCTCTGAGGAAGTAGTTGAAACTGTGCTGTGGAGGTTAAGGGGTTACATAGGCAAAGCGTGGAGGGAAAAGTAGCTCAGGCAGACAGAACATCATGGAGGTGGCTATGAGGCATAAAGGAATTTGGTTTCTTCGAGAAACAAAAAGTCCAGTGCGCTTGGAACAAGGGAGAAAGTACGTGAGAGGCAGGACTGGAGAAGTGGCAGGACTTCACCGTATAGGCAATTCTCTGCCATGGGAAGGGTGTAGGATTTTCTATCAGTTGAAGCCAGGCTCCATCAGTTCTGTGAGAAAGTTGTCTATCTCCTGCCCTAATATCCTGATTAGGAAAACAGTCTATCCTTAGGTCCTATAATGTTAAGAAGCAGAACAGAGATTCTAGTCCGGACAGTTTTACTTAAAGTCAAAACATATTCTCATTCCCTTAGGTCCAGAAGGTAGAAACTATGTGCCCTCATGTAGCAGCCACAATTTATTTGCATTTAAATTAAGGTCAAGACCCTCTACTGTGTGAATGAAAAGGTCCCTTTTGCCTCCAGCTGACCAATGTTCAAATCCATCACCTGTGAGAATCACCTACCAGCAGGTCCGCCATTTTCTCCAGCATGTTGGACCAATGCAGCCTAAACGTCTGGTCTCCCCAAGAACTGATAAAGTAGACACAGGGCTTCTTGGCGTCAAAAGGCAAATAGTTGTAATTCCTGTGAAAACAGGTTAGGTCTTGAAGTTAGTTGGCAATTGGTATTTTTCAGGCAATTCCAGCCACATGTTCATGTTCTGTATGGTCTTTGTGGGGTGGGGAAGGGTGGTGACAAAACAATCAAATTATTCACTGTGTTCTAATTGGGGACCCATGAACAATAAACAATGAACAGATATATGGCTACAA
>NW_024412417.1:32740352-32759793 GCF_014898765.1 Herpailurus yagouaroundi | reverse complement strand
TAAATTGAGATAACAGATGTGAATGAAATTGCTATAAAACTGTAAGAGCATAATATATTATTAATTAGGATGAAGAATCTAAACTGCAGCAACCATATGGCCATCCATCCATCCATCCATGCCTCCATCTGTCCATCCATGCATGCATGCATGCATTCATGCATTCATGCATTCATCTACCCATGCATCCACCCATCCACCCATGCATGCATCTATGCATTCGTGCATTCATCCACCCATCATCCATCCATCCATCCATCCATGAATCAAATATGTACTATTTCCAGGCCATGGTGCTGATAATGCAGGTTACCCACTTGGCTAAGAAGGGATAAGAGGGATAGCAAAGTAGCCAGATGGGGAGATGTGGAGCCAAAGGAAGTGTTTAAGGGTGGCAGTTGGATATGCTTAAATGCTGATGAGAATAAGACAGCTAACAGTGGGAGATTGAAGACACAAAAGAAGGAACAAATTTGTCAGTTTGGGCTCCCAGGGAGGAAAGGGATGGGGTAAGGCAGGTAAGGTGGGAGAAGTGTGGCAAAAAGTTGATGTTTCCTAAGGGCAGGGGCAGCTATATTCTTTTTTTTTTTTTTAATTTTTTTTAATGTTTATTTACTTCTGAGACAGAGAAAGCATTAGTGGGGGAGGGGAAGAGAGAGAAGAACACACAGAATCCGAAGCAGGCTCCAGGCTCCGAGCTGTCAGCACAGAGCCCGACGCAGAGCCCAAACCCACAGTCTGCAAGACCATGACCTGAGCCGAAGTCAGACCCTTAAATGACCGAGCCACCCAGGCGCCCCACGGCAGCTATATTCTTGACTAGGTTTTCCCCAAGCCCCTCTAATTTTCCCAGAAACATCTGGGACCGCAAAAAGAGAAATGTGACAGGAAGGCCAAGGCAAAGTTCTCAAAATGGGCAGGGTGAGACATGTGGCCTGATAAACATGGACAGAGTTTGGAGTCACACACCCATAGAGGCAGACAGAAGAGAGACCAAGGGAGAGAAAACTGTTTCCATTCCAAAAAGCTGAAGAGAACTTCAGCCTGAAAGAATGGATGGTTGTTCTTTTTAGCTCTCCAACCCAAATTTCTTCTGGAGACCATAAAAGTAGCAAAGGTGTCCGTTGTCTGTTCTGTAGAAGATAAACCAGCAGGTGTCCATTTAGAAGAGAAGCCAAATTAGTTCTCGGCTGAGACTGGGGTTGTTATTACAGCAGGAGAACAAAAAAAATAAATTAAAAAGTTAGAAACTAAAATGCTTTCATCTCCTTTAAAATTACTGCACCAAGAATCCTACGAAATACATTCTCACCCAGATTTTGTCCTTTGTTCCAAGGTTTCTGTGGTTCAGATTATTTTGTGCTAATGATGTTCAGGGCCTTCTCCTCTTTGATTCCCAGAGTCCTCCTAGTCTTACTGGGTCTGGGACTGCGATGCTGTGGTCTCTGGCAAACAGTACAGATGGAGCACGGCAGATGGGAGGGCACCATGAGGGCACCGTGCTGCCAGTGGAAAGAGAAGGCTGCCAGTTTGAATGGCTGCTCTGACACCAGACCAGGCTTGTGACTTTGGGCAAGGGTAGCCCTAGAGCCCTGAGAAGGAGATGATGAACTGCCACGGGATGTCCCGTGCTCTCGTCTCATTCCTGAACTCCAGCCTAATACATAAATTGTAGGTGAGTGCATGTGCTTTCTAAAACTGGAAAGCCCAGACCAAACACAAGGAGTTTAATTTATTTTAATGAAGGCAACACACAAATCAATTGCGTGACCGTGTGCATGTGCAAGCATGTGTGTGTGCACGCACATATGGGTGTGGTACAGACACAGGATCTTTCAATTTAGCTACTGCCACCCTGGTTTGCCACTAGGTAGGCAGAGCCTCAATATAGTGACTGAGGAATATTTCTGAGAGACAGAAAGCCCAGGAAACATCAGCATGATTCATTTGGGTCTCCTTGATCCCACTGGCCAGCACTAATACAAAGTCCATCCAAGGGTGCCTTGAGACTTCTCATCTCCTCCCAAACCATTCTCACAGTAGATCTCCTGACATTCTCACCCATAGTCACCAATGGTCTAGTTCAACAAGGTGGGGAGGTTTTTACTGCCTGGTTCCAGTGAAAGGATGCAGAGTGCCTCTGAGTATTTCAGAAACGTTTCCCTGAGTTGCAGATCCAGTTATAGGACCCACTCATTGATCTCCTCAGTTCTGAGAATAGACAGAGAAGCCATCAAAGGCCATCCCAAGTTTGGGATCCTTGTTGGTGTGTGGAAAGGAGGGTTTACAACTAACTATGCCTGCCAGAGAGCAAAAAAACATCCCAAAGAAGGTGGTCCATGGGAGGGACAGGATTTAGAAAATATAGGGCACACTTAAAAATGAGGGGATGAATAATTAAGATTTTTTTTACTTTTGTCCCAAATACTCTCTTTTCACTGCTTAAACCCCTTCTCACCTTTTACCTTTTCTGTGCCCTTTTTCAACTCCTCACCTCCTCCCCAGGGAAAGTAAGTTACCTGCCTCCTCTCTCTGCCTCCATAGTACCTTGTAGCAAACCCAGCTATAGTAATTCCTTAACTCATTCCAAAACATTTATGAAGATTTACTGTGTTCCAGGCTCTAGAAAGGAGCAGATACACAGGTAAATAAGACACGGTCCCTGCCCTCAGAGTGTCCACAGTCTAGTAGGGAGACAGACAAGTAAAAACATCTTAATGCAATGTGATTGGTGCTTGGTGGAGGGGAGTCTAGAAATCCAAATCAGACTTGGGATTCAGGGAAGGGAATGTGGGCTTTGCCTTGAAGGGAACGGGAGCCACCAGTTCTGAGGAGAGGGCTTATTGCCTGGCAGAGGGAAGACCATCCTCACAGGCCCAGAAGCAGCAAACAGCAGGACACATTTGGAGAACCACCAGAGACATAGTGTGGCCGGAGGAAAGGCGGAGTTTGGGGCGTGACTGGAGACGGTGGTAGAGAAGTAGATGGGGATTGAGGCAACAAGCTGTGGCCTCTGAAAATAACCCTGAAAGCCACAGGCAGCCGATGAATGATGTCAGTTCAGGGAGTAACTGGCTCTGACAGAGAGTCTGGTGAATTTCTTGAAGATCCAAGCCAGGTTGGAGATTCATAGGATAATCCGGGTCAAAGATGCCAATGGCCAAAATTAAAGAGATGACAATCGATACGAGAAATACTTGAGAGCCAAACTTTACCAGACTTCATTGCTGACTAGATGCGGGAAGGAAGGGGAAGAGGACAGCTGATAACTTTCTGATTGGTGGTTCAGAGGACTCAGAGAGCGGGATGACCAGTCCATGAGATGGGAAAGACAGGAAGAGCAGCCAAGTTGTCTGTGAAGGCCATGAGCCTGGTGAACAACTTTGGGACACCCAAGTGGAGGGTGTCTGGATCTGCTGCTCAGGGAAGAGGGCCGTCTGGGGAAATGCACGTGGAGTCCTTGTGATCCTGACAGTGCTCGGAAAGCTGTGTCTAGGTCGGGAAGAGCAGAGAGAGTGATGAGCGCCAGCAATGTTCCAATCTCCTCACGGGCAAAGGGGGGGTACTATGTTCTCTCAGGAGAACCCGATGAGATCCTAAAGCTCTTCCTCATGGCCCAAGGCTCAGAACACAGAAGACTCTCTCTGTGTGTGACATCCCCTTCCTCTCACAAATCACTTGGTTGGGGCTTGACACCACTTTCTTCCAACAGAATTCTAGAATTTTACTTCTCTTTGCATGCTGAAAGTTTATGTGGGTTAAAGATCAGTGAGTGTGCATGGAGATGCCCCAGCTGCTTTCTGAAATGGTCTTTTTTTTTTTTTTTTTTTTTTTTGGTGGCTGACAGTTGTTTTTTGAGTTCTTCAGTCTGACTGTGGCAGAAACAAGATAAGAAATGATGTATCCAATAATCCCACTGAGTTGAGTTTACATAATAACACAGAGCTCATGGGGGCGCCTGGATGACTCAGTCGGTTGAGCATCTGACTCAACTCAGTCGGTTGAGCATCTGACTTCGGCTCAGGTCATGATCTCGCGGTCTGTGAGTTCAAGCCCTGCGTCCGGCTCTGTGCTGACAGCTCGGAGCCTGGAGCCGGCTTCAGATTCTGTGTCTCCCTCTCTCTCTGACCCTCCCCTGTTCATGCTCTGTCTCTCTCTCTCTCTCTCTCTCTCTGTCAAAAATCAATATACATAATAGCACAGAGTTCAGATGAGTATAGTAACTGTTAACAGGATTTGGATTGAAATGTTAAATTCTGACCTTCCTACCTGGTTATGCTTCACAGTTATAGATATGACAATCATCATCATCATTGTCCTGCCCTTAGATGAATTACCTGGATGTGGCATTTGCAGAGTTGTCAACATGTCACGAAAGATTCAGTACAGTGACACTGACCATGTTGCCCTTGCCTGTGCCTTGCTCCCATAACTGAGATTAAAAAAAAATAATCATGATGTTTCTGATCTTAGGGAAGAACTGAATCAAACAGTCCCAGAAACAGGTCGGACTCCCACTGTCAGAACCCTGGATGCTCTGCCCTGCTGTGTCCCCTACCTGTTCCCTTCTGTCACAAGTGGCTTCTCTGGGTGAGTGGTGGAGACCATAGGGATGGCACCATTATGGGCTGCACCCCCTTCTCCTTCATGCAGCAATGGGAGGATGTCTTCTTGAGCTGATTCTGCTGACTTCTTCTTACTCCCATGATGGGACCCTCCATCAAGCAGGTTCCCAAAATTACCTATAGAGGCAGCAGCAAGGGGAGAGAGGCCAGGTATCAACAAGCAGAATCAGGCTACTTGGCCGAGGGGATCCACGGTCATATCCTTGCAGGGCAGAGAAGTAAGATCTCAGTATGAAGGTGGGAAGAATGACAGTCAGACCAAACAAATGAGATTGACAATGACGACGAGCCATCACCTTCATCCATCTTATGTTCTCTTTTGCAAAAACTACTCAAGTCACAAGTTACCTGGATTCCATCTCCACTTCCTTCTGCTCCTGTAAAGGAGACACTCCCAATATGAATCAAGCCATTCTCTCATAGAATGCTCTTTCTTGGAAAGGTTTTCCCAGATGTGCATCAATCCAGGAAGATCTTTGAGAGTTACGATAAAAGCAACTACAATATGCACAGGACTTGGCATGTATTAACTCACTATACTCTTGCAATAGCTCTATGAGGAATTATTATTCTCATTTTACAGATGAAGAAACTGAGACTCAGAGAAATTAAGTGAGCCTAGGCGTAATGGAACCAAGGTTAGTAATCCAAGTCTGTCTGAATCCAAACTATACTCTTAGTCCTTTTATTAAAGTATGAAAATAAATCTATCCCTTACATATTGACGCTAAATGAAGAATTATTCATTTCTTTCTGAGATGCAAACTTCCACCAGAATTCTATCATCTCCATGTAAGACACTAGCTCATTTATTCAAGAAATAGGTATAAAGTCAATGCCATGTGCCAAGCACTGCATGTATTTGTACTTACCAATAGAAACTTCAAAGCTAATGGGTTTATCTCCAATCCTCCGGTCAATCATGGTAGCTTCAAAAAATGCTCCAAAGAGTAAAAATTCCTCATATTTTTCTGGTATAATCTATAGAAAGAAAAAAATATTATACAGGCCTGGATCTATTTTTTTTATTACCAATAAGCTGAATTAGTGATGCTAACTGGTCCAGGGTGATTTGTAGGCATTTCAGGCATTTTCTGAATGTCAATGTTAGCCTGAAATGGCACATCATTTCCCTACTAATCAGACAGGCAGGAACCAGGACCTACAAATCACACATCCAAATCCAGCCATTTATCTAGAATGATGTAATCTCAACCTTCTGAGCTCCTACCTTGCGATTAAAATCTTTTTTTTAATTTTATTTTAAAGGCAAAGGTTGGTATGTGCATCTT
This sequence comes from Herpailurus yagouaroundi, assembly GCF_014898765.1. Taxonomy (NCBI): domain Eukaryota; kingdom Metazoa; phylum Chordata; class Mammalia; order Carnivora; family Felidae; genus Herpailurus; species Herpailurus yagouaroundi. The sequence continues at coordinate 32,753,876 of NW_024412417.1, read as the reverse complement.
TCTGTGGTGCTATTGTTAAAACACAGGTCTGAAATCACCTTCAGGCGAACAGCCGTTTAGAAAACAAACAGAGTCACAGGATCAGACCTTCACATTGGAGCATCTTTTTATGGATTATACAGGATGACAACATACATTATGTTTTTTCCTCTTCAGAACCTCGAGAGGTCAAAATCTGTGTCATTCCCATTTTATAGGTAAGGAAACTGAGGAAACTAAACTTAAGGTTAGGTTTAGTGACTTTCCCGAGTATTCCAATCACAGACCCAGTGCGCTTGGGGCTCCGACATGTGCTAACCCAACGCCTTGGTGCTGCTCAAAGACAGACCTTACTCCCCAAACAACACAAGCCCAAACAAAAGAGACAGGAGGGCTAGGTACTCGAGCAAGCATCAGCCAATCCAGTGCATCCAGGACGAGCTATCAGCACTGCAATTCCTGGCATGAGGGTGCTCAGTCCCGGGATCACAGCTGCTTTTCCACTGAAAAGGGCTTTAGAGTTCATCTGATCCAACTGCCTTCTATCCAAATAAACTAAAGCTCAGAGAGACTAAGGGGCTTCCCCAGGTCACACAGCAAGTTAAAGCCAGCCAAGATTTGAGGTCTGGTCTCCACCAAGACTTCCCTCAAGGAGCCTACATTGTGGAAGAGAGGACCATGACAGGTCACAAGACAGGAGCCATGCCAAGGTAACCACACTGTCTGGAGAGGACCCCTGTTGATGCGGAACAAGTTGATGGTTCAGGGAGCAGATGTAGCTAAGACACAGCATCACGTTTCTGAGCAAAGAGGCTGGATGTAGTGCCGTACAGTCTGGGCTTCCTGGTTTCGCAGCTGGATTTGTTACGTTCCATGGAAAAACCAGTAAGGTTCGTCCAAGGAAAAGAAGCAGTTGTGGCTTTGGAGCTGAAGAGCCCCATTCAGTCAAGAGCCCTGAACCCTGTCCCACAGAGAGCCAACAGGTCTCAAAGGGTGATCCTTCCTTCACACAGGAGCCTCCTTGCTGTTGGGCTTAGGAGGAAATGTTTCTACTGACCAGAAAATGTTGGACAGGGTGGGGGCCCCATGTTGGATCTTAGTCACAAAGCACACACCCCTCCCACCTGCTGCCATTGTATCCACTGGTTATAATAGAGCCACATATCTCACCTTCCTGGGGCCAAGTTTACCCTCTGGGAGGAGGTTAAAAAGGATTTGGAGACCCGGTGGGAACGTAAGCCATGTAGACTGGAAAAGGGATGGCAGCCTCCTTAGCCAGATAAACCCTTCTTCAAATCCCAACCCTGCTACTTCCTAGCTGGTTGACTTCAGGCAAGTCATGTCCACTGCCTAGGTGTCATTTTCCCTGTCTGTGAAACCAACTTTGCCATAGGACCTACAGAGGCAGAAATGAGACCATCCACATGGAGCACCTTGTATAAAGCCTATACACACAAACGCCACAAAAATGGTACTCATGGTACGTCGACAGACAGAATTCATCTCTTAATCCAACCGTCCTTCCAGGTCTAACTCAAACGGTCCTTTCTTTTGGAAGCATACCTTGATTCCTGAGCTGGAAAAAATGATGACGGTCATGTTTACTGAGCTCTTAATACGTGTCAAATGTGGTATTAAGACTTTTACCTACTATCTCATATAATTCTCATAACCACCCTAAGAGGGAGATGCTTTTATTCTACTTGCGTAAATAGGAGGACAATGCAGTCTGAAAGGTTAAAATACCTGCTCAAAGTTACCACATATGCCTAATACTTATTGAGCACTTACTACGTGCCAGGCTGTGTTCTTAGAACTTTGCATATGTTAAATCATTAAATCCTCACTGAGCCTATGAAGTAGAGGTTACTATCGGAAATAAGCAGAAGGAGCTCAAGTCACTTGCCCGAAGATTCAGAGGCAATGTTTCTCCAGAGGCTGCGCCACTGGGCCACATCTAAAATCCAGCTGTCTTGCTTGGGAACCCAGCATTTTAATTATTATACTTCACTCGCTCCAGGAAATAACAGCACTTTACCTGTAGCTCATTATTGCACATATCGCTTTTTTTTTTTTTTATTTTTTTTAACGTTTATTTATTTTTTTGGGGACAGAGAGAGACAGAGCTTGAACGGGGGAGGGCCAGAGAGAGAGGGAGACACAGAATCGGAAACAGGCTCCAGGCTCCGAGCCGTCAGCCCAGAGCCCGACGCGGGGCTCGAACTCACGGACCGCGAGATCGTGACCTGGCCGAAGTCGGCCGCTTAACCGACTGCGCCACCCAGGCGCCCCGCACATATCACTTTTTATTTCCTGTACATTTATTTGGTATATCTTACCTCCCCTTCTGTATCATAATTTCCATGGAGTCAGACTCTACGTGTATTCCTACCAATATTGAGGATGATGTTTAAACAAGAAGCTACTCAGTACGTGTTTACACAATTTAAAAAAATGAGCACATCATCTGTTAGATTAGCTATGCTCTGTGAAAGCTTGGCATAGAGAGATAAGCTTTGATGATAGTGATGAGGGTAAGTTGGAAAAACCAGAATCATGGGATCTCATTTGTCCAATGAGAGCGTGGCTGCAGCAAGGGAGAGAAGAGCTCAGGACCCTGGTGAGCTAAACAAGAAGATGATATAAGAAGGTGACCTCACCATGTTGGTAAGGTGAGCACTGGGCTATTGAGGCTCTGAGGAAGGTAGAAACCCAGTATTGTAGTTTTAAAATATGTCCACAAATTCTTGGAAAATCCTCCCCTCAAAAGATGGAGCCCAATTCACCTCCCTAATTCCCCTGTGGGCTGGGCTTAAGTGACTCATTTCTAACAATTAGAATGTGTCACACATATCGGTGTGTGGCTTCTATGGATTTTGTCACAAAAGACATCGAAGTTTCTGCCTTGCTGTCTCTTGGATCACCTGCTCCACTCAAGGGAGAGCCAGCTGCCATGAAGACACTAAGCACTTAATGAAGGGTCCACGTGGTGAGGAACTGAGGCCTCCTGCCAACAGCCAACAAGGAACCAAGTCCTCCTGCCAACAGCCACGTGAGTACGCCCTCTTGGAAGTAGATCCTGCAGCTCCAGTCAAGCTGTCAGATGACTGCAGCCCCTGCCAACACCTTGGTTGAAACCTCATGAAAAATTTGGAGCCAGAACCACCAAGTTAAGGTATCCCCAAATTCCTCCTCCGCAGAGAAAATAAATGTTTGTTTTAAGTTGCTGAATTTGGGGGTGATTGTTATATAGTGAAAGGTAACTAATAAACCCAGCAAGAAACTGGCCACAAACAAGAAGCAAAGATGAAAAGAGAAGGAAGGAAAAGTAAGGGTTTGAATGAGACCTGAATTTCTCTTCCCTACCTCCTTCTACACAACAGCCAAGATGGGCCCTTGGCCTTGTAGAAAATGTACACTCTATGAAAATTCCCAGATGCCCTTGCTTTCGGCTAGAATTTTTTTTCAGATGGTATTAGCAAAATATCTTCAAGATATTGACTTGAGTTGAGAAAATCTTCTATTAGGCCCTTCCTACTTGGCAATTTCTATTTAGAAAAGAATGGCCAGTCTCTCAACAGTAGGAAAGATTGCCACAGAGTCAGATACAGGGGATATTGGCATGGGTGGCTACTTAAGGTACCCACAGTTTCTGGCCAAGTCCAAAAAATGTCATTTCCAAAGTTGCCGTATATTCTGAAAAAATACACATAATAGAATCACATCAAGGCAATGTCAATCTTAAACACAACAAACTGACAGTACACATTTACAAAGAATATTTCCCAATATACAAGTTCATAAGGGAGAGCAGGAGAGGTCCACGAAATACCCAAAGTAAGTCCAAACAACAGGGTAGAGAGCTCTAAATAGCTGCCCGCTTGTAGTGGGAACAAACCATAGAAACACTGGTCACAGCAACAGCAAATGTATTGCCTGCCTACCATGTATACGCAAAGAACCCTGCTGACCATTTTACAGGCATTCCCTCATTTACCCCCAGGAGATGACTATCACAGAGAGACTATTACTACCGCACTGTGGTGATGAGAAAACTGAAACATTGAGAGGTGCTACTATCAGAGCCATGAATAGAACCAATCTCCAAGATTTCCAACTCTGGGCTCCAACCTCTCCCCCACACTGTATCTTAAGATGTATTGGATCCCAGCAGTAAAAATAAGCGGCTCTACCAGGGCTAAGCCGACCCAGACCAGCCATCACCTCTCTTCCCCACCCAAAGTGAGTGTCTGGTTGACCTGAGAGATACACCCCCAGAGGTAGATCATCCAAGTTGAGCGCTGGAACCTACTCACTTCTGCTGTTTCTAACAAAACACAAATTCCTTCATTTGCTTAACCAAAAATTACTCTTACTAATCTAAACAGTTGAGGGGATATTCACAGTTAGTATTCATCTTGGTGACCCAGATCTCTTTCGCATCATACAGAAGCAGGCTGGAAAAATGCTAACATGCTTAATATTGAGTAATACACATAAATAAGCATTCCTTTGAATTGTGATTCCCGCCCCCCAACCCCCCCCCCCCCCCCCCGCCCAGGCTTGGGCAGGGCAATAGGTTTCTCAAGTTCTTGTATCCCAACTTGTCACCCACTCTTCCTCTTCTTCATTCCCTGTCCCACAATGCCTCACAACCAGAGCATATACTATTCTAACAAACTAAACAAAATGACGTCATGTGTGGAGCTCAGTCCATCCCCCCACCACCTACTTCCACCAGGTCTCCTAGAACACTTTTATTTCCCTTTCCTTTGGTTCCCATTGGAATCTGTGTTCCACTGGAGGAACTTATCACGAGCAGATGACTGGGACGTGTCAGGAAGAGGCAGCGGATTGCAGAAGGAGACCTGCACATGCCTTTGGGAGCCCATGGGAACAGTTGGCCGGTGATGCTTCCACTCTGGGCTCACCTCACAAGGGCAGTGCTCAGACCTACCTCAGGGGGTGCATCGAAAGTTTCCACCTCGACCTCTGTTGAGTTGGTCTTGTCTGAAGCCTGCTGGGATTTTCCACCATCGGTCTTATCATCCTTGTCTTTACTGGAGCCTTTGGAAGACTTGGAGTCTTTGTCCTTAGAAGACGACTTGAGCTCCTTGAATGCCTTGGAAAACTTAGATTCCTGTGCCCCTCCTGAGAGGATCTCCACAGCAATTTCCACTAAGATTCTGCCCCTGAATGACACACCTTCTCCAAAGCCTTCATTCAGTTCCTGGTAGTCATCCATCAGACTGTGGTTCCTGGGTGAGCCATACAGGTTAATCCAGGCAGGTCCAAAGGTCGGTAGAAAGCCTACAAAAACCAAGCTTTAGTTGCCCGGTAAAGCAAGTTGATTATTTCTTGCTTTATGAACATTGTGCATGCCTGTGTAGAATGTAAAATATACAGCAAAGACAAGAGAAAATATTTATAGAATATCCCATCCCCCAAAGAGCCACAATTGCCATTTTGCTATATTTGCTGTATTTCTTTCTAGTCCTTGCATGCACATGTTTAAACCTGTTCACAGCTGTAATGATACTATGAATGCCCACATGCATTGCTGTCGGTTCATTCACTCATCTAATATTTATTGACTCCTAACATGTGCCGGGCACTGTCTGGGTGCTAAACAGAGAGCCCAGCAGAGAACAGAGCAGAAAGGAGTATTAAACGGTAAATATCTGTAAGTGCTAAGAAAGAGATTTACCTTGCGTTTCAAGAACAAATAAAACAGGCTGATGAGGCATGGAGAGGAATCAGGCAGAGAGAGAGAGATTTTATCCCAAAGGAGGGTCAATTTTAAGAAGCAGAGATATTGTGTTAAAAGGGATAAAAAGATTTTATGGCCCCTGATGTCTAATTTTGAAAACACTTTTATATCTGTCTTTGAATACCATCAAGATGTTCCTGGAAAGTTGTAGTAAAACATGTTAACGTCAGTTGAGAAATTCTGAAGGTGGGCGGGGTGTGTGTTCTGCATAAAACAATCCCGTGGCAAACCCTTCCAGGATATGGAGACTTAAACAATGGGTATTTATTGAGGCTCCTCTATGGTGTCACACTGTGACTGGCAAAAAAAAAAAACCATGTAAACCTTGTCTTCTGCTTAAGCTAAGCCTTCCGTATATACGTGCATATATACATATACACAGACATATATGTGCATAAGTATATTTATCAATTAACACAGATATGTAATGCAGAGAAAGATTGCCTTGGGATTTTAAGTATGGAGGGGTTCGGGGAGATATTTAGAAAGTTATCACCGGCTTATTTAGGTTTTGCAAATAAAGAGTAGAAGTCCTTTCTCCTGACTGATGGATTAGCTGGGACTCTCTATTCCCTCCCTGGCTTTCTCAATGCACAGTCAGCAGCACCTTCCTGCAATACTCCTGACCATGCGCTCCTATCACTGAGCTGGGGGCACGGTATTTTGGGACCATTTAAACATGTTAAAACCATTCTTAGCTTGTGAGCCATACAAAGATATTTGGCAGGCTGGATGTGGCCCATGGACCATAGCCTGTCAACATCTGATCTAATCTAAACCCTTCATTTTTCATTTAAGATACATACCTAAGGCCCAAAGAGAGGGAGTGACTCCTCAAGGCCACACAGCAATGTTCGTGGAAGACCTGGGACCAGGACCAAGCCTCCTGGCTCCCACAGCCCGGCTCGACCTACTGCCCTAAACCCACACCACAAACCACACAGAGCTTACAAGTGCCTACCACGCTGCCTGCTCCAATCCTCTTGTTTTAAGGACGAGGGCTTCAAACCAATTATTTTGTGGCCTCATTTCCAAGTCAGACAGATGAGGCTTTACCTCTATCTCCGTCCTGTTCACTGGAGATTTTCTTCAGGTCGATGAAATGGGTGGCCAGTGCGACATCATTCACGCTGCCTTCATCCCACACCTGGAGTTTTACCCTCCGACACAAAGGAGGGAACATTTCCTTGAAGACCACCTGTTCGTGCCACACAGGATCAGCACAGTTCTTCTGCACTGTAGTTCGCCCCTAAAAACAAAGCGAGCAGAATGTGAGCTGTTGAACGAAATGAAAGATGTCACTGACCTGACCTGACTTCAAGCCAACTGGCAAACCAAGTTGCCAGACATAATGAACCTGCTTCCACCCAATACCCATGGAAATATGTTGTCCCCAGGAACATTACAGTAGCCTCCCCTTACCCACAGGGGAATGGATTCCAAGACACCAGTGGATGCCTGAACCCACAGACAGAACCTGAGATGCACTCTTTTTCCTTTATGTACATACCTATGATAAAGTTTAATTTATAAATAAGGCATGGTAAGGGATTACCAACAATAACTGGTAATAAAATAGAACAATTAAAACAATATACCCTAATAAAAGTTAACATAGATCTTAGCCAACTTCAGCGTACGATTTCTTTCCTTTTAGTATTAAGTCAAGAACTTTCAACTTTCGCTTAAACACTTTATAGCTTCTCTTTGGTGTATCCGAATTGCCAGGATCACTGTTCCTGCATCCAAGGGCCATTATTAAGTAATATAAGGCTATTTGACCTCAAGTACTGCCATAACACCACAGTGGACCTGATAACGTGGCCAGCTACTAAGTGACCAACAATAGACAGTGTGGATACACCGGACAAAGGGATGATTCACATCTGGGTAGGATGGGGCAGGATAGCGTGAAATTTCAACACACTATTTGGAACAGTGTGCAATTTAAAACTCACTGATCATTTATTTCTGGAATTTTCCATTTAATAATTTCAGGCCATGGTAGACCATGGGTAACTGAAACCACAGAAAGCAAAACCACAGGTAAGGGAGGAATACTGTGCTGACATCCTACCCCACACCAGACACCATGCCAGGCATCAGGGACAAAGGGAGTAATGGTGGGTCCTGCCCTCTGGAAGTCCTTGTAATCACAAGATTACAAGATCAAGCCAACATGCATGTTATGAACATAACTTGTTCCATGCATCTCTAGGAATGCAGCAGATATAGTTAGACCCTGAGTTTGTGTCTTATAAAAAGGCTTTTATAAGGGCTTTGTGCACTTCCCCCATCTGGATCTCAGTTTCCTCATCATAAAAATGGAGGTGACGTTCTATAGGACTGTCAAGGGGTTCAGGTAAAAAATACTCCAGTGTTCACCCTGCCAAGAGGAGGGTTAGGGTAGCATATATTGTAAGGATAGAGACACCATATGTGCCAGCTGAAGCGTCAACGTCCAGCCAACAAGGATTAAGCTGTGACCATGTGCTTAGGCCCTGGTACTTCCAATGGCTCTTGAGTAGGGAACAACAGAGAACAGAGATGTCCAGGCTTACAGAGGACAAGGACTACTTGGGAAGCCCGGGGAGCAGGTTGGGAGGCAGATGGCAATGCTACAGAGCCTGGGTAACAGCTCGAAGAAGTAGCCAGAGGTGAGGAAGGAGGTCTGTCTGCCTAGGCCCTAAACCATAATACCCCATAGTTCCTCTCTATGATCTCAAATAGAGAGTAAGTGGGTCACCGTCCCACTTACCTGCCACGTGATTCAATGCCTTTTGTGACAAGCTTTCTCTCGCAGGGCACTTCCTAATTTTTATTTTAACTTCATTTCACTTGACTAGAAATGTCCTGGGGAAAGAGTGGGGTTCTGGCCTGGGTTTGCCGTTGTTGGTGACGATGTTTCCTTACCATCTGCCCAGCAAAGGAGACCTCCACGAAGGGGTCCACAAGGTCCTTATTGTCACCCACAAATGCTTTGGTGACGTTCGCCATGATGCTGGAGTTCATTTTAGGCAACCCCTCTGCTTTGTAGAGTCTCACATAGAATCTGGCCCAGGGTCTCTCTGATGGAAACCCTTGAGGGATCAAGAGGTTCCTTGAGGGGGAACAAAAACAAAAAATAAAAAGCTCTCTCACTTGAAAGAACAGAAAAAGTGGAAGCAATCTGGACGTAGAAAGAAGGATCCTGATATAGGAGAAAATACTGAAAAGATCAGGATTCGTCGCTAAAATGAGTTTTCTTTGTGGTGTAAGTGGCAGCAAAGGATATGAAAAGAGTGAATGCAAATTCATTCCAGTCCTCGAATTATAGAGTAAACACCATCTTCCACACCGCACCTTAAAAGAAGTGCATTAAGTCTTCCCATTTCATAAACCAGTGGTTGAAAGTATAATTCCTTCAAAGAAAAATCAACCAAATCCAGATAAATAGGATAAACTCAAGAACAGTTTATCTCTATGGGGAGACAGGCTGTCCTTGTCCTAGAAGCTGATCTCCCAAAGGCTAGTGACACTGCTGATAAGACACATCTTGGTGCCTCTGAGGGAGTAGAATCCCAGGTGGACAAGGCACGAATTTGGCAATTCTCATGTACCCACCAGGAAAGGGAGGGAGGGAGGGGAAAGACAGATCAACTTCGGGCATATCATTCATTTGTCTTGAGTGGCCCTGGATGGACCCGCCTCACTTTTCTATTTGCTCCTCGGCATCGGAGGTTTTGGGGTTGGTCTTTAAGATGTCGCCTCTCCCAGTCACGCTGATGTCACACTTCAGGTACCCCTTCATGCCCGTCCTGATGTCGCCAGGGTCTGTGAGCAGGGCCCACTTGTCACAGAACTGATGACCTGTAAAAGCGTCCTGACAGCTCAGATACCCTGCACGGCTGGACCCAGCAGGTGCAGCCAGTTCCATCCCACACGCAAGGCCTCCCAAGCTCTGTTCCCTGGAGGGGGCAGCTCATCAGGGTATTCCCCAGCCCCGTGCTGCCTCCTTCCGCTCCTCCCCTCCTTCCCTCCTCTCCTTTTGTTCCCACCTTCTTCTCTGTCTTTCTCTCCAACCTGCCACAGGTATTTGGAAAGCCTCCAACCCAGTGCTAATTGCCTGGACAGGTTCCTAGCTTTGACAGGCTATGAACGGCTATGACAGGACATGAATGGAGTAGAGAAGTCAGTACTATTTCACAGGTTGTAAATGTGACTCGTGGATCTTTTTGTTTGGCCTACACTGTCAATCCAAACTTTAAAATCTCTTACAAAATCTAGACTTCTGGCTTATCTGAAAAAAACCGTAGATCTGCCAATACAGAATGCACATTTCCACATGTCAGCAGGTGGTAAAGAAGCTGAGTAGCCACTGTGGGTTGTGAGCCCTCCTGTTCCTCACAGCCTGAAGCACCCCTTAACATATTAACCCACTGCTCTCCCAAGGCCTGGCCCCCTGGGCTCATGTGAGTTGCAACTACTTTTGAAGAGAAGGGGCCTTGTAAGAAAAGATCTGTATTTGTTGATAGCCCAGTTACTTATCCACTCCCGACCTTGGACAAATTACCTGCCTTCTCTGAGTTTCACTTTCTATAAATCAGGGATAAGAATTATCACAGCAAATCCTCATATGGCATGCAACAACCCCAGAAAGGAGGCACTATTTTTATCTTCATTTTCTCAGATGAGGAAACTGAGGTGCAGAGAAGTCATTTGCCCAAGGTTGCACAACCAGAAACAGCAGGGTGGAATTTGAAGCCAAGCCATCTGGCTCCATAGGGGTGCCTACGTGGCTCAGTCATTTAAGCGTCCGACTTTAGCTCAGATCATGATCTCGCAGTTCGTGGGTTTGAGCCCCGCATCAGGCTCTGTGCTGACAGCTCAGAGCCTGAAGCCTGCTTCAGATTCTGTGTCTCCCTCTCTTTCTCTCTCTCTGTCCCTCCCCTGCTCACGCTCCTTCTCTGTCTCCCAAAAATGAATAAACGTTAAAAAAAAAAAAGTTGAAGCTATGCCATCTGGCTCCAGAGTCCAAATGTGGAACTCCTGTGTGTCACCTTTCCTGTGTCTGCCTCACAGCAGTAAATGAGATCGAATTTGTTGGTGGGAGAACTGTTCAGAAATATGGACATAAAAGACAATTTTGCAATTAGACTGTGAACTTTGAGGAAAAGGGCCAGGTGTTGCTCCGATTGTGTAATTGGTGTTGATACTGTTGAATGAATGGGTCAGTGTCATACTGTTCAATGAATGGGTCAGTGGACGGGCAAATGAATGAGTTGACCTCCAGGTGTGGTAAACTGGAGATGAGTAAGGGAGAGATGGGGAAGCGACACTTTCTTACCAGGTTGGTTGTACACGGTCCCCAGGTCTACTTTGAAGGAACCGATCAGTATGCTTCCTATCAGCTTGTGGTGAAAGACCTGAGGAGAGATGGAGCAGTGAGTCCGGCCGCACTACATTTCTCTTTGCGGATAAATCTGTGAAATGGGTTCGTGATACCTCAGCGAGGATTCTAGACCTTGACGCTTGTCTGGCCTTCACTCATCTGGAGCACAATGACATTTGGTCATCAAGTGAAAAGGGCAGCCAGAAGTTATCTCACCTGTACCTGTTCCTCCTGGTAGGTTTTCAGCTAGCAAAGGTCATCTAACAAATCTCACAGTCTTGAAAAGTATTTTTTAAGCCAAAGGAAGCTCTAATACAACCCATCTCTGCCTATTGAAACTCTACGCATCCTTCAATGTCTAGAGCAAATATTACCTCCTCCAAGCAGCCCTCCCTGATCCCCCTCAGCTGAAAGTCCTCTTTCTCCCCTAAACTTCCATAACACTCTGCTCACAGCTTGCTCGGAGAACTCATCACATATTGCTTTGAGAAGTACAATAGTCAGAACAAGGGAAGTGGTCATCCTCAATATTTTATCTGATCAGAAGTCAGCAGGGTACCTGGCTGGTTACAGCAACACACTGTAATGCGGTGCTATCAAGATGCAGAAGTTCTAAAGGAAAGCAGCAGAGCTGGTACCGGGTCCAGGAGGCACACTGAATGGGAAACCACTGAAGAAGCAGGAGCAATTGAACCTTCAACTCAGAAAAGAGAAAACTGGGGGTGTGGAGAAGGGGTAATGGTAACTTAAATGTTTTCCAATCTTGGAAATCCTGCCATCTATAATAGGGAGTAAGTTCCCCATGTGGTTTCCAAGTCACAGAAGGAGAGACTCAGCTCACTATAAGGACGGCTTCTATAACAGAACTTTCTGGCAATGAATAGGTTTTTCTGGAGATAGTGACCTCCCATCACTGGCTATAACCACGCGGTGCACCAAAACCCCATGTCATGGAGGTGGTGAGAGGGATTCCTACTAGTTAGACTAGATGGCCTCTGGGCTTCCTTCTATGACATTCTGAGTTCCTTAAATCAAAGACAGTTTCCTACTTTCTCCTACCCACCACATGCATGGCCTTGTTCATCATACGTGTTCAATAAACATTCAGTGAATTAATGAATGATTCACTGACTGAATGATGTATATGAATAGGAGACTTCTGTGGTTTCTAAGCTCCCCTTTGGCAGAGGCAATAAGAATAAATCAATTCAATGGACTTCAGGAAATGAAGAAATGACAGCCTTTCCCATCTCCCTTTCCACCCTTGCTCCCTGGCCCAAACTTTACAAGCGAGTTAAGATAACTGAGGGGAAGTGAAGACAGCTTGGCTCCAGGGGAGGAGTTATTTAAGGCCACGCATACAAAGCTCACTCCAAACCTCCTATGCTTACGGTTGCTAATGTGGCTTCCCAAAGGCCCAAGCAAGAACACAAGCCTGACTCAGGCTCTCTTGTCAGGTCAAAGGCATCTGGGTCCCTGTGGGCTTGATGGGATGATGGGAAGCAAGAGCCTGTTTAAAGGGTCTTTAAATAACACAGGAGGCCTCTTCAAATCATCCATCCACCCAGGCTTAGGGCCAGGGAAGCCTGGTGTGGTCAAGCATTAGATTACCAGGACTTCAGGGAGTGGCACACACAGACTGCTGGGGCCTTGCATGCCAGGGGCCGCTTGTCAAGGGAAGATGGTCTTTAGCACCACCAAGGTCTGTCACAGCCTGGCCATCCCAATAGCCCCTGCTTACTGCACTCCCTCCTTCGTCCCCCGTGTTCAATTTTGTTGGGGCACATTGACTTTTAGTTCATGGACTAGCCAAAAACTTGTATTAAACACTCCCCTCCAAGGGACTTTTCCCTGTAAAATCTTTGGTTTCTGTCCCTAAGGGTCATCCAGGGAGCCCAAAGTATTCTCTTCTTCCAAGCTAGAGGAACAAAGATAGGCAATACTAGCTTTGGTCCTCGGTCTAAAAATCCACTGTCCTACAGACAGTCATGACCCTTATCTATGCTACGGTATAAAAATCTAGCTAGTCACTGTTTGTCTGAAATGTAGACAGTTCCTTAGGACCCACCTACACTGCCCATCTCACAGATGGTCGCCTGAGCTATGCAATGTAACAAAGTCTTAGGCCGTGCCCCAGGTCCTGAAATATCTTCTGCAACACTTGTCCTCATGCCTGAAATTCACATTAAGAATGTTTGGCTCTTGACAACTTTTCATTCTTCAAGAGTCACATTCTTCAAGTGCCCCTGAGAAAGAGAATATAATAATTCCACTATTACCTAAGACTTAATGCAGTATTTATATATGTTATACATAATACTGTGCATATATATAATATCAAATATATTATGTGATACGAATAGAATAGAATAGAATAGAATAGAATAGAATAGAATAGAATAGA
>NW_024412417.1:32720927-32740342 GCF_014898765.1 Herpailurus yagouaroundi | reverse complement strand
GAATAGAATAGAATAGAATAGAATAGAATAGAATAGAATAGAATAGAATATGTGGGTGACAAGGACAGGCAAGGAAGTCTCTGAGACAATTTTTGCCATCTTAAAATTCTGATTAGAGTTGGTGTCACTGTGGAGGAAAACATTTCCCCATTCTCCACGCTTCTTGCATTGTCACATAAAGTACAAGGTCTGTCCTTTTAGAACCACTAGGAAGAGAGCACTAACCTTTGTCCCACCCACCCCGCCTCTCTCAGGGATGCAGAACCATGCTACCCTCTTCTTGGGAGAAGTAGTGATTTCTCAGAGGGGGGAGATAGATGCAGTCTGTCACCCGCTGGTCTCTCTGTCTCTTCAGTGAGTGGCATGAGGTTGGCGTGAGTTCCGTCTGGCCCCCATGCTCTCTCATTTGGGCGAGTACGGCTTCAGCACGGGCACCTTCCCTTCCCATTCATGCCCTCCGTGTGGTGGACCACCTTCGTAAGGCATCGTTGGCTAGACCAAGAATCTTCTCTATCTCTGCTGTTTAGACATGATCTGTGGAGGCAGGTCATTCTGCCTCAGGGCTTCACTCTGCAGGGCTGAGGAAGGGTCTATGCAGCAGACACGACCCCACATGAGCAGGTCCTAAAGTCTACTCTCAGACAGCTATGAAGAAGCCTAATGGCAACCACTTGCTCCAAATCACATTCTCTGATCCAGCATCACTGATATATGTGGTTCCTTCCTGATGCTTTTTCCTACTTCTCTATTTATTACCAACTACAAGTGGGGAGTGCTGTGATTAATTATCATTAGTGTGGATATCATCCCAGGAGAGAGACACTCACATTTCATTTCATAAAAGGAAAGAAATCAACTCAAAATGGCAATCGTAAAGATGGCCATCGAAGCATGTATTTCACATTCCCACATTAGTAAACTCCACAATTCAATTCATGATGGCTTGAGCGTAGCTTATAGCTTGTTTCCAGGAAGCACAGATTTCCTTGAAGAGGTTTTCCTTCCCAAATTCCTCCACACTAGCTATTTCATGTTCTATCCTGTTGGTTTGGAACTCACCAACCCACACTCACCCCTCCCAAACCTATTCACCCCTACACAGGCTGAGCTGTTCTAGAGAGTTCCCAATGCCTACAATCTTTTCCATCACCCCACCCCTCCATCACCAATGATACACTTACTGAGATTTTGATGATCTTGTCAAAAAGATGCACTTGGGGTCCAATGAAGTCGAAGACAAAGTACTATAAAACATAAAATTCATTTTGACCATAAATTCCAGACTTGCATCTAAAAACCTTATTACTGGAGTAGTTGTAGATTTCTATCATTCTAACCAATTGCTGCATGGTCCTCAGTGGCATGAATATACCATCAGTAGATTGGTCATCTCCTATTTAAGGTCACCTAAATTCTTTTTAATTTGTTTTCAAATGCAAAAAAAAAAAAATGCTCTCACCCCATACTTGCCCAGGATATAGGTGATTTTTTCCTCTAAAATGGACATGAAAAGTGGAATTGTTGGGTCATAGCTTCTGCGCATGTGAATTTCTAATAGATAGTGTGAAATTTCTTTCCAAAGGGGCCAAGCCATTTTATATTCTCACTGCCAGCATACAAAAATACCATTTCTCCAGAACCCTGTAAACCCTTTATATCATCAATTCTCTTAAATTTTTTGCCTATTAATAATGATGGATAAAAAATCATATCTCAATGTGGTTTTAATTTGGGGTGAACTTGATTAAAATCTAATTTCCTCAGGATTTTGCAGTTTTAAACATTGCTGTGATATTCCCAAGATTGACCAGGAAGAGTATGAAAAGAAATTATGGACAAGGAAGACTTCTAATTTTAAGAAAGTGTTTGAATTTTATTTTTTCTAATGTTTATTTATTTGAGAGAGAGAGAAAGCAGGAGAGGGGCAGAAAGAGAGGGAGACAGACATATCAGTACAGAGCTCGACACAGGGCATGAACTCACGAACTGTGAGACCATGACCTGAGCCAAAATCGAGAGTCAGACGCTGAACCGACTGAGCCACCCAGGCGTCCCAAAAAGTGGTTAAATTTCAGAGTCGAAGAAATTAGACCAGTCTCTATATTCTACAGACAAAGGAAGACTGAAGCCCAAAGTATTTAAAAGACATGCCTAGATTCAGACAGCTGGTTATTGATGGACCTGAGAGCTCGGCTTATTTCTCCAGAAGTTATCACACAAGGGGTTCAAGTACTAGATATTTCACTGTTTGAACTTTACTGAGTACCTCCCAAATGTGAAGTTGTAGTCTCCTAAGATTTAGAACACTGGGATGGTGTCTCATTGTGGGTTGTGTCTTTTGGGGGACTAGTTGGGGTGAGGGAGGCAGGGACAGAAAGTTGCTTTTTATATGTTTTTGAGCTTCGTTGTGGAGAAATAACACAAGGGCCTTAGAGATGGAAAGGACAGTAGTAGGAATGGGAAAGCTCTCTGCTCACAGCCTGCTTTTACAGGGCAAAACAGAAAAACCAAAATGTGGAAAGTGAAAAATGCCATCACACGCCATAATAAGAGACCTTCAAAATGGCGGTCCTTAGATATCAATGACAGGTCACATTACATTCCATGTCTTCTGTTTAAGAAAATGGGAAAATACATATGACATTTCAGGAAGTTTTTCATATATATATATATATATATATATATATATATATGAAACTTTTAAAGATGTATATAGATATATATAGATATGTATCAAACTTTTAAAGAGTTTTATTGTTCAGAATTTCTTCTACGTGGAAAACCCAGATGAAATTTCTTATTTTGATGTATGAGATGCTGTGGGTTCCTTGGACCAATAAATTAGTTCCAATGTTTATTGCTTTCTGTTGCATTTCACATTTCAAACTCAATTGCCTCACACAGGTTCCCTAGACCTTTGAGCCACACACATTTTTATAGCTGGAAAATATTCCCTAGCCACTATTAACTGGTTCCTTCAACATCTGATGGCCTTTGGCTTGAAAATTAGAGGCAAAAGCTGTAACAAAGGTTTTTAGTTCAACTTCTATATTTTTACTTGAGTGTCTACTGATTGCACTTGGTCCCAACTTAATGTAATTTAGATCCAGGACTTGTGTGCATAAAGAAAATACTAATTACAGCATTTAACAAACCTGTAGAGCTTTGCAGTTTTAAAGCATTTTCATACACATTATTTCATGTCCCATCCATGCTAAAAGTTGTTCTGGAGTTGGGGGTAGAACAGGAAGGAAACAACTCATGGTAAAAGGCTTAGAGACAGGAGTGATGGATGACAAGGAAAGCAGTTAACAGCTCAAATCCGATTTGCCCATTTTCTGTTGATTTCATTACCAACGGTCTCCCTTTTCAATTACTATTCCCATTAGGGAAATAATTAAGAGTTCGCTGCATTTTTCTCGTAATTCGTGGTGTCAAAGTGACTATGGGGAAATAGGCACTCTTGTGCACTGTTAGTTGGAGTATAAATTATTACCTCTTTGAGGGCATTTTGTGATATCAAAATTCTTTTTTTTTTTTTTAACGTTTATTTATTTTTGAGACAGAGAAAGACAGAGCATGAATAGGGGAGGGGCAGAGAGAGAGGGAGATACAGAATCCGAAGCAGGCTCCAGGCTCTGAGCTGTCAGCACAGAGCCCGACGCGGGGCTCGAACTCACGGACCGTCAGATCATGACCTGAGCCGAAGTCGGACGCTTAACTGACTGAGCCACCCAGGCGCCCCTCAAAATTCTTAATACGTGTATTCTTTGCCCCAGTTATGCCATATTAATGTGAGTATAAGTAGTAGCCAAAAGATGAAAAAAATTAATATCCATCAATGAGAGATTGACTGGTTTAGAAAATTATGGTGTATCAATGCAATGGGAAACTACACCAATGAGGGGAAAATGAGACTGAACTATATGTCTTGATATTACCTCTAATATCATCTAAAATACATTGCTTTGTGAAAAGATCAAGGTCCAGGACAGTGTGGACAGAATGCTACCATTTGGTTATAGTATTTATTTGTACTCGCATACATGCCTGGGATATCTCTGGAAGGGTACACAAATGCCTGGTGAGGATGGCTGCCTCTAGGACAGGAGGAAGGGGGTTAAGGGATCAAAGATCAGAGGGATGCATATTCTTCATCATATATCATTTTATACTCTGTATATTTTACCACTTTTTTTACTGTGTAATCTTTTTATTAAAAAAAAATAATTCAGTGTGTAGAATACTTAGAAGCCTCCTGTCTCTCTTTGATGCTTTCCGCTCTTTGATGTCCACAATTTCTGCACTGCTTGGAAAAATATGACTATTTTACTTTCCGATGCAACATGTCTATTTCAAAATTAATAATTAAATTTCTAGGGTCTCTTTCATGAAAAAGAATGTTTATCTTCTTTACAACCAACACTCAATACATTTATTGAATATAAAACCAGACCTTATAGTGAATGAAGATCATCATATAAGATATAAGGATAAATTTTAAAAAAAGAGACAAGAAAATGGGGTATTTCGAAAACACAGCAATGAATTTCAAATCAGTGGGAATTCCTCATCTCTCCTTTCCATTGTCTTTTTGTGAAACTCTATGGGGCTGTCTGCAAGGAGCTCAGAGAATTTTCCAGGGCTTAGATGAGTGGTGGGAAGCAGTGAGGAGAGACACAGTTTTTCTATTTGGCTAAAGAATACCCCAGATGGCAGTGCAGGGAGTGTTGGTGGAGAGGATGCTGGTGACCTCCGTGACTTACTTCATTGTAAAATGGGCTGTTGGTTCCTTCCTTCACGGTGCTCTGCTTCTTCTCATCCCCAACCTCAATGATCACAACTGGATCAATGTTCTCACCCACCAGCTGGCGGGCCTCAATGATGGTGATGGCAATCTACAACACAAAGTAGCAGATATGCACTCAGGACCTTGCTGTTCATTCACACAAGAAGACACAGGACAGACTGTCACTTACTTGATAGTTTTGGGATCTGATCTCCCCATCATGGATCTTAGTCGACAGTTTTGATCTATTAAAAGAAAGTTTAACGTATTTGTTTCATTAAATAAGAACATACTTGGGATCCATAAGCCTTGATAATATTTTCCCAGGTACTTCTAAGTGCTTTTATTTATACTGTATCACATATTTTCTCTCCATCTCTGGAAGAGATAAAATGTAAATGAACAAGTGACTCAACCTCTCTATGACTCAGTTACTCCATCTTAAAAATGAAGCTAATAATAGCACTTACCGCATGAGATAATGGCTACAATTAAATGATATGATGCATGTAAAGGTTTAACCCAGTGCTTGGTGAAAATAAGTGTCAACTCTTATTGTGCGTATGATCATCAGTATCATTTATTTTTGGTTTTACAAAATGAGAAACTCAGATGCCTCAGCAAGTCAGTAGCACAGCTGGGTCTGCATAAAGATCTCCCTTATTTCCTGTCCGATCCTATCCACAGGACCCCTTTACCATTTATAGTAGGTAAAAGAATCCTGAGTTTTGTGATTGCTTTTGAAAGAATTGGTAAAAGAGAAAATCGGAAGGAGCAACCCAGATGCCAAGCCAGTGAGATTTCACATTCCAGGGGATTTCATTTATCTGGACTGTCGTAAGGAATTAGAAACAGATGCACAACACCTGGGCATTTAGAAATCGGATAACAGTAGAAAGAGGTGACAGATCCCTGTTGTCACCAAGGCAGCAACGGGTGGGAAATGAACTGAGCTTGAGTTCCTATTGGATTTTATTCTCCCGCTTTCCAACAATACCATCTTGCATTTGACTTCATTCCATTTCCGCCGATTACAACTGAGTCCAGTAGAGAACAAAGAAGGCTAGTAAAAATCCCAAAGCTTTAGACTCAGACTGATCTGAATTAAAATATTTATTTTTCCCAATTTTGTGACGTTACCCTTAATTTCCTCATCTGAAAATGGACATAATAATTCCTACCATGTAGTGTTGTTCTGAGGCTGAAAGGAGATAATGTATGTAGGGAAGAGTACATAGCAAAAGGTATATATGTTCATTAATAAAATGGCAAATTCGCATTGATCATTTACTGTGCGAAAGCTCTGTGCTGGTCTCAGAGAAAAAAACAGATGAATGAGCCATCATCCTGGCCGTTACAGAGCTAGCAATCTATCCAAGGGAGAGAGGACCAAAGCATGGCAAGAAAAAACTCTTAAGTGTAAAATGTGTTGTAGAAAAAAAAAAAAAAAGTGATAGGAGTTCAGAGAAGAGAGAAGTTCCCGAGAGCCCAGGTAAGCAACGAAGAATTCACTGCAGAGGTTGGATGTCAATGAGCATTATCTGGTGGGTAGAATTTCAACTGATGGAGAATGCACTGACCAGGGAAAAAGAAAAAGTCTACTCCCTATTTCTTTTTCTCCTGCCTTCCTCCATGCGGTGCTGTTATTCTGGTGAAATAAATGGCAAGGGATCCCTTCAAGGATATTTCAAAGTAATTGAAATCCTGAGTCAGGGAGCTTAGGGGGCCATGGTCGTCATGGTGTAGTAAAGGGGGAAGGAGATACCGCAGTGAGTATGTGCACACAAACTTCATGTCTCCTTTAAAGAGTCAACCTCTCAGCTATCACCGTCTCTGATTTCCAGCTGTTTCCCAACCCCCTCCACCCACATATCTACTGTGTGCCATCCTGTAGGGCCCAGTAATAACAACTCAGTCTGCCATACAGGGAAGCACTAATTTGCTTTATTGACAGTAAGAATTCTGAGTGGACAAAGAAGGGATGGCATGAGGAATTACCATGAGTAAGAAATAGACATAAACAAATATGGTAGACTGAAGGCATTGATAGCCCCAGGTATTAGCTTCCTTGGAACAATGCTCTTTGCCTTATGACTTGTCCCTCATTCTGACGTGGGCTGGACTCGAGACTTGCACTGGCTAATAGAATGCAGCAGAAATGACTCATGCTAATTCCAAGCCTGGGCTCAAAAGACCTTATGTACTCATACTCCTTCTCCCAGAACTCTGCCATCACCACCATTAGAACAAGATCAGACTAGCCTGCTGGAGGATCTAATGCCATATCGAGGGGAGCTCGGTGGTCCCAGGTGAAGCAATCTTAGACCAGCCTATTACCAGCCAACACTCAAACTAAAATCAGCAGAGCTACCAAATGACCACACGCACACACATGAGGGTGGATGTGTATCAGTCTAGAACCAGTAAAACTAACCAAGAAGCCCACAGACTCATAAGGAGCAACAAATTTTTTACTAAGCCTCTGAATTTGGGAGTGTTACACATCAATTGCTAACTGGTAGAGCAAATCACAGGCACGAAGGCCAGTTTGTCCTGACTTTTTGTCGGGTAGTACAAACATTTGGGACAAACACAGAGCTAAGACACCTGGCACCTTGATGAATTAAAGAGCAGGTGAGGGACAGCTCCCGAGTCTGCCTCCTGTTGTTGCTGTCATTGCTGAATTATGAGACCTCAACTCAGGGGATTTAAGGGCAGAAGTTGGTTAAGGTGAGACCCTGGCTTGCTGAAGGCTGACCAGTATCAGGACACCAGCACTGCCGTGGAGGAAACTGAATACATACAGACCTCTTGTCTTCCTGCCTTAGACCTTTGGCGCCTTGTGACCAGTGATCAGTTATTATTCTCTGTTTCCCAGAGCCTGCAAGGGTTCCTGCACATGGAGGTGCCCAGTAAATGTGTGCTGACTGCCTGCACCAGCACCGTACCTTCTCTTTGGAGGAGCTGCAGGGACAGGGGTCACAGACGCATGACCATAAATTAAATCTCCTCCCAGTCCTTCCTGGTGTGAAGGCCCCTCCTGTGATGCTTCTGCTTCATCCTGGCCATCTAGAGAAGCAAACAAGGAAGAAAACTCTGTCAAATATGATCCACAGTGGTGATCTGAGCCTCAACTGTCCAGCGCTATGCTAATCACCATAAGGGGTACATGAAGACATTCAGACAGTCCCTGCCAGCGTGCAACTTAACATTTTATTGGCAGAAAAGACAGGCACATACCTTAACTTTTCTAAACAGTAAATTCGTCTTCTATTCCCAAAAAAAGAGTCGATTTATATGCATGGCATTATGGAAAGAAAACTGGATTATGAATTCAAAGACATGCTTTCAAGTCATGACCTTGCCACAGTGGAATTTCAGACAAGTAATTTATTCCCTCTGAACCTCATCAGTAAAATTTAATGTGCATAAGAATCACCTGGGAAGCTGTTAAAATGCAGATTCTGATTCAGCAGGTCTGGGGTGGAGCCCAAGATTCTGCATTTCCAATAGCAATGTCCCATGCAGATCTGTTCCTGCTGTCTGAGGGCCAATTTTGAGTAGAAAGTTGCCCTAGGTTGAATCATAGTCCCCAAAGATATCGAGTCCTAGTCTCCAGAACCTGTAAATGTTACTTGGAAAAAGGGTCTTTGCAGATGTGATTAAATGAAGGATTTTGAGATGAGGAGATTATCCTAGATTATACAGGTGGGTCCTAATTGCAATAATATATATCCTTACAAGAGGGAGGCAGGGAACAGAAGAATGCAATGTAATCACAGGCAGAGGTGGGACAGATGCCGATCATAACCATCAGAAGAACACTAGAGGCAGGAATCAGATACTCCCCAGGGGATGGGGCCCTGCCAATATTTTTATTTCCACCCAGTGATACTGATTTCCAGCCTCCATTACTATGAGAAAATTAATGTGGGTTATTTTAACCCACCCAGTTTGTGGTAATTTGTTATAGCAGCCACAGGAAAGGAATGCACAAGTGTCTAGAAAATTTAAATGAATAGATAGTAAACATATTCTTTAGATCTCTTCCCCCACTGTGGGATTCTGATTTAATTTATCTGGGATATCACCTGGATGTCAAGATGTTTTAAATCCCCAGGTGATTCCTTTTCTTTTTAAAGTTTGTTTATTTATTTTGAGAGAGAGAGACAGAGAGAGACAGAGAGAGACAGAGAGAGACAGAGAATCCCAAGCAGGCTCCACACTGCCACTTCGGAGCCTGCAGCAGGGCTCAAACTCACAAACGAGATCATGACCTGAGCTGAGCCACCCAGGTGCACCGCCCCACACGGACCCCAGGTGATTCTAAGGTGTAGCAAAGCTGAGGAACCACCTCTCAGCCAGGTTTTTGGTAAAAAACAGACAGTGTGGAATGCACTAAGAGACTCTGCATGGTGTAGTTCAAAACCCTGGCCCCAAAGGTTGGGTGGAAATCCCAGCCCTGCCACACCCTGACTTGAGGATCTTCTCTCAGCCCTGCTGTCCTCATCTATAAAGCGAGGCAAGGCCAATGTTACCCATCCCACAGAGATGCTTTTTTTTCTATTTTCTTTATAGCACTTTTCTCAACTTGTAATTCGGGTACCTCCTCAGGTCCCAATAGGTAACAGAGGGTGCCCCCAGAACAGAATGATCTGAGGACGGGTGTGGGTACAGGAAAATCACAAAGGGTTGTGCAGCTACCTGAGGCTCAGAGCAGCCACACTGTATCTGTTTGGAAGACCCCAAAATGAGGAGAGCAGTTACCAGAACCTGGAAGGAGAGGAAGTCAGGTCCAGCTGGCTTCCCTATAAAGAGCAGTAACCATCCCCTTCGTTGAGGGGCACATCCAACCATGAATCCTGAGCTCACACTCCTCCGTCCTTCAAACTTCCTACTGGGGCGCCCCATCGGGAAAGGGACCTGGGCTGTGCATCAACACAGGCCAGCCTCCTGGGGCTGAGGACAGGTGGAGAATTGATTTGGAAAGACAAACGGAAGAGTCCTACACAGGGCTAGCCCGTCTCTAATCTATCCGATGTTCACCAGCATATAGAATAGAATCTAGCACAGGACCCAACACTCAGTGGAACTTCCATTAGTCTTTCTTGAGTAAATGCATGAATGGAAGATCATGGGAGGTACTCAAAAACTCTGTCGGATAACTAGTTAAAGGATGGGTTAGGATCACTGGAATTTTATGAAATTAAGATATAGCCACTATGCCTCAAATACACAGACGTGAGACCCACTGACTCTGAGAATCTCCAAATGCTACATCCAGAAGAGCCTAACTTTCCAGGATAGGCCCAAAAGGAAAGACCAAAGTGTACTCACTTCTATGGACTTTGTTTTGTCAGTCTCCCACAGGGCAAGCCCCTAGTCAGCAGGATGAATGCTATTTACTTTCTAGGAAGGGTCTGATTCCTCTCTGCCTTGTTTGCTTTCTGGGCTGACAACTCTAATTAGAATGAGCCATAGGAACCAGCTTCTCTGAAATGCCTGAGGTTGACTGCCCTAAATCTCCACCACCTTGTTCTTTCCTTCCCTACGTGGTCATTATAGGCTCCTAACTGGAGGCTGACCCATGGAATAGGAAAACCCAGGCCCGTGTATAAGATTGACCTAGGCTCAGGAGCTGGCTTCTCCACTTATTGGCTGTGTGACTTTGGGCAAGCACTCACCCTCTCTGAACCTCTATTGTAAAATAGGGGCAAAAGAACCTACATTTCAGAGTCATGAATGATGCATGTCAAATAAAAAGCAGCAGGGACTTGTTAAATGTGTCATAAATATTATTTTTCGTAACATCGTGAAAGTAAGGGACTGTCTCATTCAACCTTGTGCCCCAGGACCTACTGTAGGGTCACAATTTCAAAGACACCAGGAAAGACCTAAAAGCCTTTTCTACCTACTCCCTGATACCTTCAATTTGACTGAACAGACAAGTATTTCTTTAAGCTTTAAGTCCTGTCCCCACTTAAAATGCCTCTCCCATTCCATCCCAATGGGTCCCTCCAAGGAGACGAGAGGGGTGAAGACACAGCAGACCCACTGCACCATTTGGGCTCGTAAATGTTCCAGAAAGCTAGCCTCACGCTGGGTGTTGTCAGGGCCACTCAGCAGAAGTCTCCGGAAGACCACCGCAGACCTGTCCATCGGAAGCAGTTAATCCTATTTGACTCAACAAACGTGTGTCTACCCGATGCCAGGCCTGGCCCCATCGGTACGTATGGTTCACACTGTAACTTGGGGATTTATTTGTTCTTTCGAAGAAGCAAGCTGCCCATTCTGAGGGCGAAAAGTCCGACAGCCAGGACGTGCATCCCAACGCCACTGCTTCCTGTTTCTGGGCTCCCAGCCTGAGAGGCTTGCGGGGTCTGTGCCTCCACACAGGGTCCTGTGATCCGAAGGACCTTGTCACACTGAGCTCAGCACTCTGCTATTGCCATCCACAAACTCTTAATAATTTCTTAGCAAGGGCTTTGCGTTCTTATTTTCCACTAGGCCCTGCAAATTCTGCCACTGTCCTTCCCATACTTTACTTATTCTCTCTGCATCTCTGCAACCTCATTTGTAAACCTGGGATAACAACACCCACTGGTAAGATGATGGCAGGGTCAAATGAGACAATAAATGCAGAGCCTCCCCCGTAGCAGCTGCTGTCCTCACTCTTATTTTTAAAATCTCACTGGATCCTCCCCATGGTGTGTGAGGTCAGCCCAGCAACCCACATCGTGCCCGCTTGACAAAGGAAGAAACAGAATCAGAGCTGTGCAGTGGCTTATCCTGGGTTACAGAGCAAATGAGAAGAGAAACAGGAGCTTGGACCTTGTCACCGCGTCTCCTTGGGGTCCCCTTCCATGCCCAGCAGGTGTCCGCCCCACCCCTGTTGGGCCCAATGACCAGGTGACCAGCAGCACTGGGGTGGATTGCACCTGTGACCAGCAGGGTCTGAAGACCCAGCAGGTAGCACACCCCCCCACCTGGCTTCCACGCTTCCACGGAGGGACAGCTCCATTCTCAGCCAAGGAGGTGTCAACTCTATGAGACCTGTAGGCTCCCAATGCCAGTATAGTGCATTTCCCCCCACCCCCAAAAGCCTCACCTTGAGCAGCCTTATTGGCTAGTGTTAACCCCTTCTCTGCTTTCTTCTTCTTCTTCTTCAGCTTGAGCCCAAACATCCCCTTTCTGAAAAGAAGAAGAAAAACTAAACAACATTGTAACAGTAACTTCAAGTCATTCAGACATATTAGGAGAAAACACACACACACACACACACACACACACACACACACACACACACACACACACACAGAGTTTTCCTGGAAGCTGACCAGCCTCCTCTTTCACCCTGGTGGATGAGGATCAAAAGACAAGTCAGGAAGAACCAACAAGCTCTTCAGACAGCTCTACATTTGCAGAAACCATGAAACCTCACCAGAAATCATGAGGTCCACCTAGAACTTAAATGACGCAGAATATGAATACTAACACCACCGGCTGGTATTTCACCATTTCTCCTCACTTCCCTGTACCAGGCACTCAAAAATGAATGACATCACTTAGCCAACGCAGCAACCCCTCTCTCACCCATCTTACAGATGAAGAGCCAAGGCCCAGAGAGGGTAGGTAGTATTTCTAAGGTCACACAGCTCTGAGCATCAAAGCTACCCAGAACCCAGGTCTGTCTGATTTCAGAACCCAGACTAGAGCCAGTGGGCGGCCTGAACAGGTTTCCCTGAGCAGAGTGAACACATTCTCCAGAGCCACGCTCCCATACTATTTCCAAGGTCAAGACCCTGTGAGGTCCCACCACAAGTGCACAGCTCAGCTGACACTGATGGTGTGTGCCTGGAATATTAGCTTCTATTATTACTGTCATTATTAGCTGTGAGCGGAAGCTACTTGGGGCCTCCCTCTATCCCAGGAAAGAGCCCTGCTTCTCCATCTTAACAGACAACAGAAGCATTCTGGACACTCCTCCTGAGAGAGCCCTTTCTGGAGTTGAGGGGGACCGAACACAGGACAGTACAATGATGGACCCAGTTCAGAGGGAAGTCCTGGCCCTGAGTCAGGCAGGCTGGTGAGCTGGCCCCCCAGAGGACGGAGAAGGAAGAAAAAGGGCAGAAGGGAGGGGAGAGCAGCAAAGCCTCCCAGGGAACATCCTGCAAGTCCTGCATGTGAAGAGAGTGGAGGGCCATCAATGACGTCCAGCGTGCTGCCTGTGTGGGTAGGACTCGCGAGGAGCTCAGAGCAGGGATTCCACATCAGACTGTCTGGGTTCTAGTCCCGGTGCTATCTGTGCAGGCTGACCCTCTCTGCACTTTAGGGCCCTCACGTGTGAGACAAGATAAGACAAGCAAAGCATTTAGCACAGTACATGGAACATACAGGTTGCTCAATAAATGTTAGTATTCTTGTTCTTCTCATAAAGGATAGGATTAAGACCAATGAATGGAAGCTACTGGGTGACAGATGTTCATTCTACTTATTTATTAATTTACTTATTTATTTATTCTTTTTATGTTCTGCCTTAATTCAACTGAGAAATTAAGGAGCCCCCCACATTGGTGTTGTCTCAACAGTGAAATGGACTGCATTGGGTAGCTGTGAGTTCCCTGTTCCTGGAGGTGGGCAAGCAAAGGCCTGGTGACCACCAGAAAAGGATGTTGTAGAGAGAACAAACATCAGAAGAGGGGGACTGGTCTATGGGATCTTGGGGGTCCTTTAAGACCCTGAGATACAGTAGAATGGAAAGAACAGGCTCCGGAACTCTGCAAGACATCGATGGATTGGGCAAGTCACGATACTTCTCTTTGCCTCAGTTTCCCCACGGGTACAAATTTATGGAAAGGAATAATA
Organism: Herpailurus yagouaroundi; assembly: GCF_014898765.1. Classification (NCBI taxonomy): domain Eukaryota; kingdom Metazoa; phylum Chordata; class Mammalia; order Carnivora; family Felidae; genus Herpailurus; species Herpailurus yagouaroundi. Next base: position 32,726,688 of record NW_024412417.1, on the reverse strand, counting down.
ACATACCTGCTTCACAGACCTGTGAGACTAAAAATGAGGTGAAGTCATCAAAGCACTGAAGGCAGTGCCCGGTATATAGAAAGTGCTAGAATGTACCCTTTTTGCAGGTAGCATTTCCCTCTCTTTGGTTTGCCATCATTTGTGATGCAAATCGTTCTAAGTATCCCAAGAATCTCAGAGGAACATACACAAGGAGGATTTCCCTCTTCTGAAATTTCTTAAAGGCAACTTCCAATAACTTTCCTGTTTTCAAAAGAGAGTTACCAAACGGAGGGCCCAGGCCAGCACCTTCCAAACCCTGACTTGCCATTGTGGTCCCCAGCGGCTCAATGCCATGGTCATTTCATGGAGGCATATTTGAAAAGGCTGAATTTCTTCCATCAGCAAACAGGAAGTCACTACTCATAAATGACAGTATCTACCACAGGGAGACTTGATGTTCCTTTAGGAAGCTGACATCCTCATCACAGATGGCCTTGGCATTCTGCATCTCCCATCAGGCAGCTTGTGACGGAGGCACTGAAGCATGCCCGAGGTTGCTAGCGAGGGCAGAAAAAGAGAGAAAGACAGATACCTCCGCCCCCTCGGAAACCAAGATCTCTTGGCCCAGCTGACCATTAGGGGCACCTCAGGAAGTTTAAAACATACCAATGTCTGGAGCCACTTTCAGAAATTTGTAATTGCTTTGTAGAAGACCCAATGCTGAGAAGCTCTTTTCTAGGCACAGCTCAGACCCAGCCACCAAGGAAGCCGCAGAGCCTTTCAGTAATGCCCAGTGGATTTACAATCAGCTCAGCTCCCCTGGATGGCTTGATGTTTGTTTCACAAACGCACAAGGTTGTTTGCCTGAAACCCTGAGTCAGTCATCAAGGGCACTCCCAGCATGACTCCCAGCATGAAAGGCTTCTTGATGAAAATTGATTTTTCCTCCTCAGCCCCGTGACATCTGCAGTAGAGAGAAGGCATGGCTCAGCAGCCCAGAATAATTGGCCACGGGCAGATTGGGTAGCAGAGAGTGAACTGGCGACAGAAGACGGCCCACGGGCCTGCTTGAATCACCTGTTACCTCTTGAATTTAAGACCAGCCACTTAACCCAGATGAGCATGGTTCATTCCCACATGACCCAAGGACATTTCTTACCCAATTCATAGGGTGGCGTTAAAATGGGAAACAAGGCTTGGAAAGTGTAAAACCCACTGCAAAATGCTGCATTACAACGTTGATGACACGGAAATGTGCTGCACTATTCCCCTGAGTTCAATATTTTTTAAACATGTATTAACACTATGTGCCAGGAGCACCATTTTACACACACCATCTCCTAGGGTTCTCACAACAGACCGCGAGACGGATGCTATTATTATCCATCTTTACAAACAAGAGGTTGTCAGGGGTTTCTAGCCAGTATGTTGGGATCGGCCAGTAAATGAGGAAATAAGTCCCCAGGGCAACGGCCATCAAACCGCCCTTCTCCTTCTCGGCTTGCTGAGGACTCTAGCAAGGGAACTCTCCCACTTTACAAAAGCGATGGGGCTCTCGTATCAGAACTATTGAATCTCCTCCCGGGGCCACCCCAAGGTAAGTCAAGACACACAGAAACCCCCGTACCAACCTGGTCTCCTCGGGGTGAAAGCTACCATGACTCCGATATCTGTATCCAAACAATAAGAGCGTTAAACAGTGCACATGTTAGGCTTTGGCTTCAGCACATCTGTTCCAGGTGGGCATCACTCCATGTTGAACCACAGGGCCAGCACCGCGGGGAGGCAGCCGGCCTGGCACACAGAAAGAGGGGCTGGACAACTAGAGTTTGGGTCTCACGTCTACCATTTTCTAACTACGCCAGTGGGGCCGGCCATGGGACTTCTCTGAGCTTCAGGCTCTTCTTCTGCAGGAAGTGGCAATAAAGTTATTAACTCTGCTTTTCTGGTAGGATGTTATGTATTATGACCCCATTCAGTGCTCATGCTGAACGGTTAGGAGCTCTACAAATAACTAATTTAATCTCATGTCCGTGGCTCACTGGACACAGATTAGGAAATGGCTCACAATGAGGGTCTCCATGTGGTTTTCCACTTGCATCACAAAATTCCCCTCCCGGAGTCACCTTTTCTACCTTCAATGTGGAACAGAAGCAGCTCAGGCCCAGCAACCAAACACGAAGCTGAGTCAACCGATGTGTCCATTACTAGCCCCTCCTGCTCTCCTCCCACCTAAGGTCACAGGATACAGGTCATCTGTGCACCTCACCCTCCAAACACAGAGTCATAACATCCAGTGTGGAAAAAACAACTTTGATTTATGAATTGATTTATATGAAACTCTTATAAACTTTAAAATTCCTTATTAAAAGAATGGCTTTGTATGGAATCAGGACTACCTTAAAAATAAAGCAAAATCAAGCCTTACCACCATTCTGAGGTCATCCAGAGAGCCTTGGATAAATTCCCAGTTGCCTACAGAGAAATACCTTCTTGGGAATATCTGATCTGTGTACTCATCTTACTTTTAAGCCTGGGATATATTCATTAAAGGCGAATCACCAAATATAGAAATAGCCACTATGTTGGCTTTTGACTGAAGATTGTTAAAATATAAATCCATGTGTCTTCCTGCCTTGCCAAGACCGAAATGTTTCTTCCTCTCTCCCCATAATCTTCCTATAGCAACTTGCCTGCTATATCTTATTTCTTTAGGCAATGATGGTTAACTTTGGCTGTATATCGGACTCATATGGGGCGCTTTCTAAAACTGTCTCCCACACTGCGGCCAGATCCCATCCCGGAGAATCTGATTTCCCTGGTCAGCAGCAAGGCCAATGGCTTGGTAGTTTTTACGTTCCCAAGGTCATTCTAATGTGAAGTAGGGTTGCAAATCCCTGTACTTAAGTAATTAGTGCCAGTGAACTCTCCTCACAAAGAGAAAGTGCACATTTTTTAAAGGAAGTTCAAAGGCAAATTTTTAATCAAAGGGGGGCAGTGAAACTTAGGAAGTTCAGAGCACTTGGTGGATCTGTTTGGTGGGCTGGACTTTATCATCCTACCCCAGCTCGTCTTCCACTCAACCCCCATCCTGGCAACTGGTCCACAATTTTGTTGCCTTCTCTACTCTGCACAGGATCAACCCATCCTTGGAGGAACTGAGTCCTTCAGTTTAAGACAGAGAAGGATCAGTCCTCTATTTGGGTCCAAAGTGTCCCAGACAATGGCCTAAAGAGATTGGGCCCTGACTCCCAATCTCATGGGAACCAGTTTTCTCTGCTGTGATTCGCAATCTCCTACCTCATTGGGGTAAATGAATGTTTCTCTGTTAGGCCCCCATTTTGTACATTCCAGCCTCAGAGGCCATCATAAGGAGATTCAAATGTCACCAACTCCACAGACAATCACCGAGAACCTTGATATGTCACCTGCAAGAGTCAGCTGAGTCTAGGAAATGCACCTCCAAGGATGCTACCGAATCCCTCCTCCTGTGGTTTCTCTGAACCAAGGATGACTCAGGAATAATTCAGAGCCACCTTGTGTAGAGCCAGCCTGGTTAAGCCAGCCTCTGACAGCCCTTCAGAGAGCTTTGCCAAATGTTCAAGGGCAAGGTAGAAGGGTGCTGCTGTAGGACTGCCTCAGGGAAATGGGGACTTTTCCCTCACATGCATCTTGCCCATCCCGCAGGATGCCAACAGGGCCCGCTATTGACGCCATCTTCCAAGGGTTGGGGGAGCCTTTTTCAACCTGTGGCCACTGATGTCCTATTCCTTCTCCTTTATAGCTAAGACTGGCACATGACCGGGTTGGTCAGAACGCAAGGAAACCACAGAAATAAATATTGGCAGGCAGTATAAATAGGGCTGCTGAATTCTTTCCAGCCCCAAACTTTCTCTTGCTTAGGCCCCTGTGAAAATATTCATTTTTCTTATTCCATCCTCTTTATACCCAGGCTAATTAGAGCCCTGATCTCTGTTGTCTTAAAGACAAAAGAATCAACCTCTAATTCAAAAATAGACTACAGGCAGCTTCCCAACACTTGAAACAAGCAGTTCTCTCTCCCTGTGTCTCCGCATAAAGGAGTCTTCGAACTCCCTCCCTTTCCAGGCTTTCTCCTTTCCTTTACTTCCAGAACCTTCCTCTTCTCATCATATATTCTTTGATTTCATCTTGGCAGAATGGCAAGAAGATGGCATCCATCATGTGATTTTCCTCTCTTGGGTTGTGTTAAGGTCCAAGGTTCCTATTCCCGTGTGGTTTTCCCTTCTGTGGGTCCACCTTGTCACATCTGTATTCTACTTTCTGCCCCTAACGTCAAGTGGAAGTAAGTCGCTGAGGCAGGGTTTCTTCCCTCTGCACCTGGGCGGACCACTTCATCTGATTCTCAGTAACCTATTTGAAAACTAACCTGGACTCCAACCCATACACCTTCCTCCAATCTCCAATCTAGCTTTACCATCAATAGACATGATATTTTGATCCCTATTTGATGTGTAGGCCTATGTCTCAATAGGTTTTGAACATAACAGTGAGAGAGAAGGGCTTGGTTATAACCTCGGGGATGCCAATACACTGACGTACAAGTGAGAGTCATTAACTCCATGAAGGGTAAGGAAAGGACACAGGAAATGCCTTCTGAACCTCATTTTTTGGTGCCATGGACATTGAAGACAGAAGGATGGTGCTATATTAAATTAAATAACTACCTTAAAATTTTTTTTTGAAAAGGAGGCACCTGGGTGGCTCAGTCAGTTAAGTGTCCGACTTCAGCTCAGGTCATGATCTCACCATTCCCAAGTTCAAGCCCCACGTTGAGCTTTGTGCTGACAGCTCAGAGCCTGGAGCCTGTTTCAGATTAGGTGTCTCCCTCTCTCTCTGCCCCTCCCCTGCTTGTACTTTCTCACTCACTCTCTCTTTCTTTCTCTCAAAAATAAATATACATTAAAAACTTTTTTCTTAACTAAATAACTACCTTTGCTGTAGGGTCTCAAACCCTTTAGTAATGCTGATGTTTGTGGTGACTCTCCAAGGGGATGACACAGCATTCAGATTTTTCTACATTAACGTGACCACACCTTTATCATAAAACATCTGATAATATCTTAAAGAACACTGCGTGGAATGCCCAGAGAAAGAGAGCCCTGGCAATCTTTAGTGCTCTTTTCTCTTTTGAAACCTTTATGAGGTGAGCAGTGATTAAGTAAGAACCACTGAGGGGTGATGAGCATTAAGTGGGGCACATGTTGGGATGAGCACTGTGTGTTGTATGTAAGTGATGAGTCACTAAATTCTACTCCTGAAACCAATATTACACTGTATGTTAACTAGAATTTAAATAAAAATTAGAAAAACTGACAACCACTGAGGAAATAGCCCAGGACATCCCTTCTCTGCATCTACACTGCTCCTATTCTAGAGCAACACCTAACTGGTTTTCCTGCTTCCATTCTCTCTCCTTCCTGCAAACTAGTCTCCATTCCATAGCCACCTTCACAAAATAGAAGAGCAGAGAGCTTTCCTAAGATGACAAAGGATATCTACAAAAACCCTTAGAGTTCATATCATATCAACAGTAATATTGAGGGGTGCCTGGGTGGCTCAGTGGTTGAGTGTCCAACTCTTGATTTTGGCTCTGGTCATGACCTCACAGTTTGTGAGACTGAGCCCTGCATCAGGCTCCGTGCTGACAACGTGGAGCCTGCTTGGGATTCTCTCTCTCTCCCTCTCTCTCTCTGCCCCTCCCCTGTGCTCGCTCTCTCCAAATAAGTAAATGAACTTA
>NW_024412417.1:32707564-32720827 GCF_014898765.1 Herpailurus yagouaroundi | reverse complement strand
CCCTCATTTCCTTCATCTGTAAAATGTCTCTTATAAATAAAGTAAGTTATGTCTGTCTTACAGTTGCCGTGATCAAATGAGTGTCAAAAGATGCAACACTCTGTTGGTAAACACTAATGTGCTGTACCTTACACATGCTAATTAAATTTAATTTAATGCAACATTCTATGAATGTCCCTTAGCTCACCAATTCAGCACTTGACACCCCCAAAGTCTGTGATTAGCCCAAATGGCAGCTCTTCCTGAATTCATCACACTCCTGCCCATGAAACTTTTCTCCCTCCAGGCCCCCCATTGAAGGTTACTTCTCCCACGTCTACTTGCCAACACCATTTTTCCAGGCCCAGCTTAGCTACCTCCTCTTATACAATGGGCTCTCCAGTTTGGCAAGGAGGAACAAGTCACTCGGTCTTCTGAATTCCTAGCACTTTGCTCTTCTCCTTATTAGAGCATTAATCACATGGCTCATAATAATTACTTGAAAAAGATCCTTCTCTTTTACCACATGCCGAGCTTTCGAAGCCAGTCACCACGTATGGACAGATGGACAGATAGAGCACACATACAGAAAGCTCCACAAGAATTCACTGGAAGTCCTTTGGCTGCCTTCAAAAATGTATCATACTGGAAGAAAGGAGTTCAGGCTATTCCAAGACTGTTTCCTCACACCTAGCTGAATGCTTTTCTTCCCAGACCACACTGGGATTGAGCCAATATTTAGTTATCCATTGTACAATGTACAATTTATTCAATTCATTTTATTATCGTTATTCCGAGTGTTCTGGAACAGTCATAATAGCTACCGTCCCTTAGGCATGTAGGATAAGCCAGGCATTGGGTTAAGGTTCTACAGACGTTTTTTTCACTTAGGCATCCCAACAACCGTTTGATAGAAGTGTTCAATCTCCCTTACGGATGTGGAAATCGAAGCCTGGAAGGTCAAAGAACCTGCCTAAGATGCCACAGCCATAAGCTGCAACCGCACTCTGGCCTGGCAGACTCCACTCTTTGCTACCTCCCAAACGGCAGCTTTGCAAGCACCTAACTAGAGCCAAGTATTGTGCAATCCTCACTTCCCAGATGCTGCACACCACTGCTCAGAGAGGTCTGCTAACTTGCCTACAGACACACAGCCATCTGTCACCGAAGCCCAGGCTCTGCCCTCTGGAGCCTCACCGTGGTGGCCCGGCTCTCTCGGAACAAGCAGAGGAGCAGCAGCAGATCCCTGTGGGCTTCCGGCGGCCCAGACTGCAGCACAGGGTGCGGGTGAGGCTCAGCAACTAGAACCCGAAGCTCACCTTGACCAGCGAGGGCTCCTAACAGTGCCCAGAAGCACTCGCGCTCACTAACTTCTTGGACCCGCGTCAGGTCAGCAGGGCAGGAGGTACAGCATCCAGCCAGTCTTGGGAAGAGGGAAGCTTCTCTCTGGAACGCAGCGGCCCAGGGGAATGGGTATCAGGCACAAGGCTGCCCCATTGCAAGGGGCAGGTGCCTCCCAGGAAATGACTTTCCACCTGTGTGTGTGGCTGCCGGCAGTTCCCTATCTCTGAACTTCTCCACGTGGCTTAGTGCCAGATCCCAAGATTTCAATCAGCAAACACAGCAGCTCAGAGCAGGTCTGGAGAGGAGGGGCTACCGATGTGTTTCATTCCAAGTCAGGTAGCCCCATGTAGATCAGGGCTCAGAAGAACCCTAGCTCCAGATGATATCAAACCCCTGGAAGCTTTCCAGCCACCATCCAGCCATCCAGCCTGCCCTTCTAATCCTTCACACCATCCCCTGCTCACTTATAATACATCCCATTGTTCATTTAATAATAATTAACATTTATTAAGCACTTAACTTAGGGCTTTCACCTATTCAAGTCCCATGACAGCTCTCAGAGGGTAGAAACTATTATTGTGCTCAATGTGTGGATGGCAAAACTCAGCCACAGAGCTGGGGGTTGAACTGGAGCCACCTGACTTCAGAGCCTGTGTCCTCAGGCCCTCTGGCCTGCGGTCTCTGCTCTGTGGCATTTCATTGGGACTTGTGTCCTGATCCTATTTCAAAGAGGGCAAGTTTATAAAAATGAAGAAAACAAAAAGAAGAAATTTTCATGTCAAACGCCGCAGAAACTCTGCCTATAGTGTGTTGAATGGTGGCACCCCAAAAGATATATCCATGTTCTAGAAAATGTGAATATGCCCTTACTTGGAAAAAAAAAAAAAAAAGAATCTTTACAGATGCAAATTAAGTTAAAGATCTCAAGAGGAGATCATTTTGGATTATCTGAATGGTCCCTAAATTCAATGAGTGCCCTTAGGAGAAGCAGAAAAGGAGAAGACAGCCGGAGGAGGCCATGTGGAAACAGAGGCAGAGATTGGAACGATATGGACACAGGTCAAGGAACACTGGAGCCACCAGAAGCTGGGAGAAGCAAGGAAGGATCCTTCCCTAGAGCCTTCAGACGGAGCACGGTCCTGTCAGCACCTTGATTTTATTTATTGTTTTAAATTTTTTAAAATGTTTATTCTTTGAGAGAGGGAGAGAGAGCATGAGCAGGGGAGGGGGGAAAGGGAGGGAGAGAAAGAGAGAGAGAATCTGAAGCAGGCTCCAGGCTCAGAGCTGTCAGCATAGAGCCCGGTGCAGGGGCTCGAACTCAGGAACCGCAAGGTCATGACCCGAGCTGAAGTCCGAGGCTTAACCGACTGGGCCCCCCCGGTGGGGGGGGCCCCCCCCCCCGCTTGATTTTAGACCTCTGGCCTCCAGAACCGTAAGAGGGTAAATTTCTGGGGTTTTCAGCCCCCAAGTCTATGGTAATTTGTTATGGCAGCCCTAGGAAACTGGTACCCTGCTGTCTTGCACTTCTCGGCACCACGGAAAAGGAGAGAACGTCGGCTTCGCTGCACTGAGCGCCTCATGCAGAATGCCGCGAGGTCAGCTCCTGTGGGCCAGGCAGTGACATAAGAGCCTCCAAGGTGCAGACACCAAGGGAGGAAGGGGGTCCCCAGCGTGGGCCAGGAGGCTGGGAAGCAGGTTCTGCAGGTGAGGACTGAGCAGGTTGAACAGTAATCCACAAGGAGGCCTCATTCAAAATCCCCAGCCGACTGCTCATTGTCCCCAAAGAAATGGGCCTTGGCCCAGAGGTTCACACACAAGAGAGCGGGTCTCCTGTGCAACCCTCCTCCCGTTTTTGGATCATGGTACAGTTGATCCCAATCAGAAGTAAAGGTCGTCGGAAGTCAGGGAGACCCAGCCTCACGTGTCCCAGACGGGGAAAGCAATGACCACAAAGCTCAAGTGGCACAGCAGAATCACGCACGGTCAGAAGGGAACCTGTCTCCAGACCCCCAGTTCTTGCAAAGGAACCAAACCTCCTCCCCTCATCGGATCTGTTCTTCGCAAAGGAAGAGTGTCGTGGCGACCCTTAGAGCTCAGCAGCCCTGAGCCCAAAACATCCTCCTGCTAAAGTTCACTTCCCTCCTGCTAAAATTTGGACTTAGCGCTTTGCGGAGTGATACCCTGCCCCGCCGACGTGGCCGACATGGCTGCTGCGTCCGATTCAGATACCAGCCCGCATCGTAACGGCGGACACACCATCTGGCTGTACAGCAGTCCCCCTACAGCAAATGTTTGTTGACTGCTCACTGCAGGGAAATGCCGGATGAACAAACCTGCTGGCTCCCTCGAAGCCTCCTTTCTCTGCGGCATCTCCTGCTGCCTGCGGGGTCCGCCCCGGCCACACCCACTTCCTTCGGGGAAGTAACCAGAATCTGCCCCGCCTCCGGGTCTCTGCGCATGCTCCTCTCTGTGCCTGGAAGCCACACAGCTTCGCACACCTTTTTGCCAGTTTCACGCGGTCCCAGCCTCCGGGGGTCACGACATCCTTTGTCAGAGGCCTTTTCCCCAGGTCCAGCAGGTGCTGTTTCTTTTCATTGATTATCCTAATTCGAAGTTTTATTTTTGTATGACTCCTTTTCGCTTGTGTTCACCACGATCAGACAAAAAGTTCCATTAGGGCAGGAACTCTGTCTAGCTGATTCACCGTTGTCTCCCCAGCACCCAGCACATAGTACTCACATGTAATTCATTCATTGGTTTATTCCACAAATATTTATTGAAAAAAATGCTGAGCTGCTGAAGGAATAGACAAAGCTACCACCCCTCAGGACGGCAGAGTCAAATAGATGAGCTACGAAATGACCGGGTCAGAAGTCAACCTCTGCTGCCTCACTTACCCTCTTTCCTGTGCTTGCCTCTTAACCATTTAGCTCTGACTCATCCCCAAAGGAGGACTTGAAAAAACTCAAAGCAGTCAATAATGTAACTGGTAAACAACTCTGGAAAATGAACTTCAGGGGAGCGATGCCATACAATTATCTAGAATGAAGTTTGGGAATTGTCTTTGCAATTCAATTAGCTTCAGAATTATTTTAGAAAAGCAAAAGAGAAAATATGTTGCCAAGTAAGAAGGCTGAGCAACGCTCCTCCAGCCCTCCCCGCTCTGGGAAGAATAGCACCCTTCCCATGAAGCTGCTATATTGGTTACAGATACAAGTATAGATCGAATCGACGGGCATCACCCCCCACCCTCCCGCATGCTTTGCCTTCACCATGTGGTCTCCTGCCAGGGACATACATTGCAATGTCTGCAATCATTATCCCACGTACAGCCATAGTCATGGACTGTTTCCTTGGAGAACTCACAACACTTATTATCATGATTCAACAAACATTTACTCAGTACCTACTGGATGCCCAGCACTGTAGAAGGCTTGGGAGATTCAGCACTGTGATGGCATTACAATGGGATTCTAGCAACTAATGCACTTGAAAAAGGCTATCACCTCCCCATAATACCATAATAACAATCTTCTCCATTTCTAGAATGCTTCATAGAATACAAACAGCTTTCATATGTGGCTATGTGTCACAGCAGCTATGTGAGACAGGAAGGACAGACCCCCACCCCCACCCCCATTTAGTAGATTGCCTGTTTAGGTTCCAGAAGCCTCGACTGACTTACTCAAGGTTGAAGGGCTAACAAGGGGCACAACTGGAAAATGTGGCAGTCATGAAAAAGCGCCACACAGATCTCCAGCTGCAGGAAACTCAGTTAACTGACAGCCCCAGCTGCCACACCTTTTAATCCACTACTATGCCACACTGAGGCCATGCTGCCCGTGGACTACTCCCAGCTAATGACTAAGCACAGTGAGTGAACTAATTCAGGCCCTTCCTGCAAGACTAGAACTCCTCCAGTGGGTGACTTGGGCCACAAGAATCCCTATCAACCTGGAGGACACTTTCTTAGAAGATTCTCCCTCCCCAAATTCCTCTTCCTTTCTGCCCTCTGTCACAGATGTCAGACCTGTATCACGGTCTAAAGACTCTCCTCACCTCCTCCTGCTCCTACCTTTTGATCCTTCCCAGCTGTTTCTCCAATAAATCTTGAGCAGGCCAATGCCATCTTGGAATCTGGTTTCTGGAGGACTCACCCTAAAGAACTCTAATCCAGACCTTGTCATTCACAAACGGATTCCACCAATAAAGAGATTCCATTTCAAAATACATTTGGAAAATTCTGGGGTAAACCCAGTTTCATAGGACTTCCTAGATTCAACAAGATGCTAATGTGTAATTGACTCCTCCAAAGTACAAAAGTACCACAGAATCTAGTTCCCAGATTGATTTGACAACAACTTTTATTCTGTTCTTCCAAATTGGAGACTGAAACATTGGTTTTTCACAGACCACAATTTGGGAAATGCTGTTAAGCCCCACTCTCCAACAAAGAAACACCTATTCTTTCCTTGGCATTGCTCAAAGGGCCTCAAAATGATGATTTGATATTTTCTTCTTTTGCTGTGCTCAAATGTATGTGCCATACTATGGTGAAAAAATGGGCAGAAAAAGCAAGTGACCCAAGCAACCCTCCAACAATGTGATCTTCCCTGGAAGAACAGGAACTTAATTATCCTTTACCTTAAAGCTTTATTCCTATTTTTAGAAAATGGTTTGATTTTGATGATTTAGAACAGGTTCATCTTCAAGAGATGGGTAAACCGAAAAGCTTTCAACCATAAACCATGAATTCTAAATTGTCTGCAGGTTTGAATATTGAACCCTATTATTATTGCAGGCATTTCCCAGCAAATTAACATTAAAATGGTCCCACTCAGTGTCAAAAGCCAGTGATTGGACCTCAACTCCTCTTCATGATTCAACACTTGAATGAAAAGGAAACAATCCGTGACACAAATTATTCTACAGCTTTTCTGTAAAATTCCTGGCCGTGCAAAAGCTCAGCATGTTCGAAGCTCGGTGGGAAAATCAAATGCCTTTCTGTGTACCAAGGAGGCGTTCCTTGTGTAAACAGAGATGCACCTGAAAGAGGAATCTAGGGTCATTTCAGGGGCAAGAGGCCTAAAAATGAGTCTATGTGGGGTTCAGTCTTCTTACACTTCACAGGTTTTCCTTTTTCTCCTTCCTTGAGAAGCCCAGTCATGAAAAGACGTTCTTGGTAAGATGGAATGGGGGAACCGATCACTCTTTTTGTCGCCCATTAGGTAATAGGCAAATACCATAGCAGACACCTTACAAATGTGTCAGTCGGCCCTCATAATCTAGGAGGTAAGTAGGACCATGAGCCCCATTTCTTTTTAGATGAAGAAACAGAGGATTCGAGAAGGAAAACTACTGGCTCAAGATGGTAGAGATTGCAAGTGACCTTTCTTTTTTTTTTTTTTTCAACGTTTTTATTTATTTTTGGGACAGAGAGAGACAGAGCATGAATGGGGGAGGGGCAGAGAGAGAGGGAGACACAGAATCGGAAACAGGCTCCAGGCTCCGAGCCATCAGCCCAGAGCCCGACGCGGGGCTCGAACTCCCGGACCGCGAGATCGTGACCTGGCTGAAGCCGGACGCTTAACCGACTGCGCCACCCAGGCGCCCCAATGCAAGTGACCTTTCTTAACACCCCTTAGAATTATGTCTGATTCTGTCATCTGTAATCTCTTGGTTCTTTTCCTCTCTCCCGTACTTCTCTGTGTATTGCAACTTTTCAACAAGACCCTTAAATTACTTTGATAGTAGAAAAACATTTTCTAAAAAGGAAAAGTGAAGCAAATTTACTAAACATTTGTTGAAAGGGCAGGTAAGGGCGCCTGGGTGGCTCAGACACTAAGCATCCAACTTCGGCTCAGGTCATGATCTGATTCATGAGTTCAAGTCCCACCTCAGGTGAGCTCAAGCCTCCCTTCAGGTGAGCCCAGGCCCGGCTTCAGGTAAAAACAAAAACAAAAACAAAACATGAGCTCTGCTTTGGGTTAGCCCCACTTCTCTCTCCCCCCACCCTCTGCCCCTTGCTCACTTGTGCCCTCTCTCAAAAAAATAAATAAATAAATAATAATAATAATAATAATAAATAAAGGGCAAATATATTAGCCTTGTATTACTGACCAGTTGTCCGTATTAGGCCACAAGCATACACAAAAGACCAGAAATAATTCCTTTCCTAAAGTTGCTAATACTCTAGAAGGGAAAATGAAAGGCATTAACAGAGCTACATTATATATATGTACATAATACTATATATGTAATATTATAATTATTATACTAGATTGTAACTCCTTCCTATCCTTTTCCCAACTTGGGTGTGAAGGGCACTGTAAGCTTAGGTGGTCTCTGTTCACCCTTGTGTCCACAGGATTGGAAAGACTGGGCTGAGCTTGCCTGTGACCCACATAGGCCCCATCTCAGGGGCCAGGCCATTCCGGAACCATGTGACGTCAATCACTGGTCACTCAGCAGTCTGGGAGGTGACCTGTCATAAAAGTGATGGCTGAGGGGCGCCTGGGTGGCACAGTCGGTTAAGCGTCCGACTTCAGCCAGGTCACGATCTCGCGGTCCGTGAGTTCGAGCCCCGCGTCGGGCTCTGGGCTGATGGCTCGGAGCCTGGAGCCTGGTTCCGATTCTGTGTCTCCCTCTCTCTCTGCCCCTCCCCCGTTCATGCTCTGTCTCTCTCTGTCCCAAAAATAAATAAACGTTGAAAAAAAAAAAAAAGTGATGGCTGAAAAGATTTAAATTCAAGTCAGACAGAGCTGAGATGCTGGGAGCAGGGCCAGAAGGCAGAAGCCCAAACTCACACGGGGAAAGACAGCCTGCTGAGGCCACTAGGAGGGAGGAGCAACAGGGCTTCAAAAGCTATGAGTCAACAGAAGTCACAATTTAGGGAAGGGGTAGAAAGAAATTAATTGGTGGTGATAGCAGCAGTCAAAACAGAGACAGAGTCGCGAAATCTACATGTGATCACGCAAGAAAGAATCAAAGGAAGGCTGGTGCCCGGGGGCGGGGGGGGGGGGCGGGGCCTTGGGATAATCAGAACTCCCCAGCCAATGTAAGCCCTGAATGGCCTGCCGGTTCCTGAGCGGTGCTCCCATCCCTAAGAGGGGGCCTGTACCAAGCTTTCCGCTCCTCCACGAGGCTGCCTGCTGGAATCCATTCTGCTTGTGACAATAAATAATCATAATCATAATGGCAATTATGTTAATACTCAAGTTAATACTTGAGCGTGAATGGCATGCCAGGAGCTGTAGCACTTTTATGTTCTTGTTTCATTTCATCCTCAGAACAACTCTGTAAGGTCGCTACTATTATCCCTATTTTACAGACAAGGAAACAGATACAGAGAAGCCAAGTGATTTGCCCAGAATCCCCCACCCTACGGGTGGTGGAGCCAAGACGTGCCTCTGACGCCTTTGCCCTTAACTTCTACACTTCCTTGTTTTATTCGCCCATATTCAATGTATCCGTAGAACAAGCTTCCCTTACTGGGGGTAACCTGCATGTTATTTTGTTCTGTGCAGTCTCAAAGAGCCCAAATCATACTTAACACCAAAACGCACAGGGGAATCATCACCAAAAGTGGCTAAGGGACAGGTTTCTTTCTGGAAAGTACTATCATCTTCTGAAAGATCCAGGAGAAACAGGGCATCTTCATGCCACTATTGCTGCACACAGAAGTGGGTGATTTCGATTCCATGTGGATAGACTGAGGGAGGACCCCCAAGCAATTATCATCACAACCAAGTGACAGAAAGCTCCTGGAGATGGAGACAGGATACAGTTCACTTTTCTTGCCCTCAGCATCCCGTCCAGTGTGTGTATCCAATTAATAATATACAGCGCACATGCACTCACAAAAATTTTAAATGCAGAATGTACACGGGAGAAAACTTAGCGATTCAGCCCAACACCTTCCCTCTGCACGAAAGCTGAGGGCCAGATCAGCCCCCCCGGCACACAGGTCAAACATGGGTCAACCTCGGAGTGGAACCCAAGATCTCTGCCTGTCAGTCATCTAGCTCTCCTTCTGCTTTAGCATGTGGCCTTTCTTCTTGAATGAAACAGTGGTGTTGTTTTTGGAGGTTTTTTTGAAATGACATTTGGACTAGATTATTTCTTGGTTCAGTCAATTAGGATAGAGTGAACATTATCGAATGTTCTTTGGTAGTTAGGAATCTTGCATCGGGGCCATTATTTCAACCAGCAACAGGCAGATATAAGAAAAGGCAAGAGAGTGAGTTGGAGCTAACTTGACCTGGGTTGCAGTAAACATAAACCCCCATCAGTTGTCAATGGCTCCCTGCAGAAGTGGTCCAGAAGGTTTTAAAGCTGTGGCAGATTACCCATGTCTGTAACAGGCAAGGAGGTAGAGAAGAGTGTTGTGTGTTTAATGGCTCAACTCCTGAACATCCTCCGGAAGTTGACTTTTTAAAGCTTGAATTGTACATATCTGTTTTATTAATGGTCACCCTCTTCTCTTAACAAACAGAAGACCAGAAAATGCTGGGTGGTTGGGTCCAAGTGGATGAGAGGTCCCAGTACTCTTATTTTGCCTTAGAAAACTCACTGCTGTTTATTTAAAAGGTCAGCCTGCAACCATCTTTTATCTAAAAATAGCAATGCACTTTCCAAACGGGGAGGGCAAACATCTTAATTAACTCAGTAAATAATACTGAAGGACCTGAAAAATCTCTGGTGAAAAAGTAGGGCAACGCACTGTGGGATAGAAATCAGCTGCTCTTCATATCTTCCCCAGGATCTGGCCTTCTCATTGAACTTGCCCTGTAAGAAGTGTGGGCTATTTTCTGGGGTTCTGTGCTTACAACAACTGGGCAGGTGCAGAGCAATTTTAAAGCATGTGGACAGTTTACTGGGGACATCCCATAATAGCACTTTTCCTATTGCGATATCAGGTTTCTGGTGACATGGCCAATGGCCACCTCTGACCAAGAGGTTACTTTCTTTCCCCTCCTAAATCACAGGTATATTTATTTCTTTTCACATACTCATCTGGCATTGCACAGTTGTTTGAGAGACATCTGCCAAGTGAAATGCAAACTATCTAGAAGTCCCTGACCCTAAGTGTCTCTGCTTTGGAGGATCATTTTCACATTTGACTTTTTTTTTCCTTGCATCAACCAGTTTGGGAGATTTTTAACCTCATCATCTTCTCCATTTTCCTTGTATCGGCCCCTTTTCTGAGCATCCTCGTCTCTACGGATGAGAGGGCAGATGAAATTTGAATGGATGCAAAGCAAACATAATTTCATAACTGGTTTGATGCTCTCATATTGTTCATGAAGCAAGACTGAAAACTACTTGTGGTTTTAATTACCATGTGCTTTGGGTCATCCATTACCATGGAAACACTTGAGCAGTGCTGACCAGGCATTCATGAGATTACATTCGGCTGAGCCCATGGGCCTGCCCATCACCAGCAGGGTCTGTACCCAGCAGCCTCTCACAGACAAGTGACTTTGCCACAACCCATTTCTGGGGCTTCAATGACTAGGAAGACCACTCTAGAACCTGCTGTGTTTTGTCAAAGCTCAAGGCTGTATTCGCCAGTGAGGAAGCTGGGCATTGATTTTCACCTTCCTGTTTTTTCTAACATTTTAATCATAAGAGGTTAAATAGGCAGTTCAATTGCTCTCTCTTTTTATTATTTTATTATTTTTTAATGTTTATTTATTTTTTACAGAGAGAGAGAGAGAGACAGAGCATGAGTGGGGGAGGGGCTGAGCGAGAGGGAGACACAGAATCTGAAACAGGTTCCAGGCCCTGAGCTGTCAGCACAGAGCCCTATGCGGGGCTCAAACCCACGGACAGTGAGATCATGACCTGAGCTGAAGTCGGACGCTCAACCGACTGAGCCACCCAGGAGCCCCTCAGTTTCTCTCTTATGATAAACCTGGAACAAATTACTATGCCAGAAAGGAAGAAAGTGCTCAAATGCTCATGGGGACGTGTAAAAAGGACACAGGAGCCGACATGAAGGGGCTCCCTCTGGCAAAATATGGGGCAATTTGAATATCAAAATAAATAACACAGGAATGGATTATGATTCATTAAATAAATAACCCCTAAACTCATACTGATGCTAAAGAGGGGGAGGGGGTTAGAAGAGAAAAGCAGGTGAGAAATTTCTTTTTATACATAAAGGTAATAATAGAAAAAAAAGATCGTAAACCACCGTTTTGCAATCCCTACACCAATCATTAGTTAGGTAAGAATCTCCATGGAGCTAAAACTATTGGATGAAAGGCTGTTGGGAAGAATCTGGTGGACACCACTTAACCAAATAATCGCGCTTACCGACAATAATGAGTCAGTGGATATCACGTGCCTTCCCTAGTAATGCACTGAGGGCACATTATCTGTTTGCTCCTCTGAAAAAAGAAAGTTCAGCCTGCATCTGATCATGAAGAAGTAATCAAACAAGTATAAGTTGAGAAAAGTATGGAAAATAATGGGTCTTTAGGAACATCAATTTCATAAGACAAAACCAAAAGGTCAGGAAACCACCCTATATTAAAGGAGCCTGGAAACATGACTAAGTACAATGTGTGAGACTCCCTGTCTGGATTCTGGGTCCCCCAACCAATGCTTTCAAGGGTTTTAAAGGGCACTTTTGGGACAACTGGAGAAATCTAAACTGGTACCATGTTGGACAATAGTATTATAGCCATAATATCAGTAGTACTGTATCAATTTCCTGAGTGTAGCGGTTGTATGGTAGTTAAGAGAATACCTTTGATCTTGGGACATGATGATGATCAAATACTTGATGGTTATGTATCATGATGTCTATGACTCACTCCCAAATGTTTCCAGGGGAAAAAAAGGCAAAAACAACAACAATCAAAAAGATATGGAGAAAGATATGCCAAAGATGGCAAAGTGTTAATTACCCTCTCAAGGTAAAAGCGTCCGTGTTTGTTACATTGTTCTTGAAACTCATCTGTAGATTTGAAGTTTTCCCAAATAAAAATTCACAGGAAAAAAAAAACTAGAAGAAAGATGAGTGAAGAAAGCAGTTACACTTGGACAAGATTGAGAGAAAGGAAGGCCGGCAGAGCACACAATGTTCTAGCTCTAGATCTGAGGGGTATTTACATGACTTCACTTTGTGATCATTTATTGAGTTGTTATTTTGGTTTTGTGTACTTGTCCTTAAGCTGTTCTATAAAAAGTTGATTTAAAAAAGCTTCTTTATTCAACTATCTTCCAAATTTTATGACTGTTTTTTACCACCAACATATTCATGCACATGCACACACACACACACACACACACACACATGCACACATGTGCACACATTCACATAAGAGCTGGGTATTGCCTACTATGTGCCAGATACTGAGTTATGTGCTAGAGAGACAGAAAGAGTGCAGACCTGGTCCCTGTGTTCTGGAAGTTCATAGGCCAGTGTGAGGCTTTACACACACACACACACACACACACACACACACACACACGATGCAATATGTTGTAATACAGCATAACATGTCACAAGGGAGTGATCCAGTAGTCAGAATACGACACAGAGGAGAAAGCATGCTTCTCCGAGGTCCCAGAAATTCACATTGTTTTAAAGGACTAAATGATTTCGACAAAAGGAAAAGGTACCTTCTGCTCCAGTTTGGAATACTGCATTTACAGGATCCATCAACGGCTCTGGGGACAACCTTTGGTGATCGGCTTCAGAGGTGTCCAGAGACCTCCAAGCCAACAGGTTGGGGCAGCCAGACCTACACCTTTTGCTGAAAGATGCTCCTCCTCCCCAGGGAAAAGTAAACCTCTGACAGAGCAGGGGTAGGAGGGCCATTGGTTTAAAAACAAAGAACCTGGGTCCAGTGAAGAAATGGACTAAAGACATGAATAGACACTTCTCCAAGGAAGACATCCAGATGGCCAACCGACACATGAAAAAAA
>NW_024412417.1:32706878-32707164 GCF_014898765.1 Herpailurus yagouaroundi | reverse complement strand
AAAAACAGGGAGGGGGACAAAACAGGAGAGACTCATAAATATGGAGAGCAAACTGAGGGTTACTGGAGGGGTTGTGGGAGGGGGGATGGGCTAAATGGGGAAGGGGCATTAAGAAATCTACTCCTGGGGCACCTGGGTGGCGCAGTCGGTTAAGCGTCCGACTTCAGCCAGGTCACGATCTCGCGGTCCGTGAGTTCGAGCCCCGCGTCGGGCTCTGGGCTGATGGCTCAGAGCCTGGAGCCTGTTTCCGATTCTGTGTCGCCCTCTCTCTCTGCCCCTCCCCCGT